>NC_092815.1:143508031-143808031 GCF_023375885.2 Dermacentor andersoni | reverse complement strand
TTCTAATCTTGGATGCCCGTAAATAAAATGTTACCGTGCTTAAGTGCACTGAGAGGTTGACTGCTGGCTGTCTCAGTGCGACATTGACACTGTACGACTATGTGGCACCTTCCCGTTCTGCGATATCACTCCCACAGAGTTTTATATTGTTCATCTATTCCTTCCTTTTCCCCCACCTTTGGTATACCATTTCCCATTCCCCAAGGGTAACCAACCGGATATAGCTAGTTAATCTCCCTTTCTTTTCTTTACTGTTATCTTTCTCTGGCGCACATCTTCCTTATGTAATGAAATGCAATCTACAATAGCATTACTTCAAAGAGGCACCGGTTTGATAACTCCAAAACTGAGCGTAATTTAAGAACGAAAGCTACAGAGCTTCCAAATTCATGAAGAGGGGTTGTAGAACGAACTCACCCTTGTAGTCGTCAAAGATTGCAAGAGTTCTCAACAATGTAGTGAGTCCTAATTGTGGCGATATGGCACCCACGAGCTTCTTCCAGCGTTCTGTAAATAAAAGGCCGCTCAGGGATGCCTCAGAATCGGATATTCCGTACATTGGAATGCAGAATCCAAAGAATAGGCCACCAGACACGGCTCTGTTCCCTGCGGTAAAAGTCAGTTAGAAATAGTTAAGTATTGTAAGTGAGGCATGCATACCTAAGGAACTCTCGTGACTGTTAGCGCTTGTCGAAAAATAAAAAAAAATTGAATTATGGGGTTTTACGTGCGAGAACCCCCCAAACCCCAAAATTATGGGGTTTTACGAGGCACCATTGTTCTTGGGACTACGAACTTTCAATCGTGGAACTCCAGTTCTTCAGTTCCCTCCCACAGCAGAGTTGCGCGGACAGTCTCCTGATCTGCGGTTACCGCAAGTCTGGAGAGTGCTTCTGCATCCTCCAGGTGTTCTCCAGGTCTGTGATGGACCACGAACACAAACTGCTGGAATTCACTCACCCACCGCGCAATTTTTCCTCTAGGCTCTGCAAGGTTAAGGATGCACTTAAGGCTTGGTTGGTGATCGGTAAAAAGCGTGAAGCTTCCGCCATCTAGGTAAGGTCTAAAACATCGTACGACCATTAGGACTGCCAAAGCTTCTTTTTCCGTAGTCGTGTAATTCAGTTGCGCTTTCGAGAATGTATACAAATAGTATTCCTCGACCTTTTTTGGAGCTTCTGAATCCCTCAGGTAAAGCACTGCGCCTGTGCCGTAATGAGAGCTCGAAGGGCAACTTGAAGTCTGGAAGCGTCAGAATTAGGTCAGACAAAATGATGCTCACAGGGCTTTGATAAACGAAATCACACTCTGTTGTCCAACGAAATGGCACATTCTTCTTGGTCATTTCTGTTAGGCACTGTGTTTTCGTGACACAATCTCTAATGAAAACCTGAAAATGCCCCGCAAAGCCGAGAAATACCCGCAAAGAGTGTAGGTCATAGCGTTTCTGCATCTTTGAGATTCGTTCGACTAATTCCGGCTTTATTGTCTTGGTTTGTCCATAAAATACTCTAACTAGAAACACAACTTTTCTTTGGAAAAACTCACTTTTCTTGTCATTAATCTTGAGCTCTGCATCACTCAGTGCCTAAGTAAACTAGCAAGATGCTCTGAGTGCTCCTCCTCATTGCGAGAGTAAATTATTATATCGTTGATGTACACGTCGCAAAACTTCCCAAGAAACGTTCGCAAGACGTCATCGATCATGTGGAACCAAGCGGGTGAGCTCTTCCATCCAAACGGGAGTTGATTATACTCATAGAGGTCAAAAGGTGTTATGAAGACAGAGTATTTCTTTTATTCTTCAGAAAGTGGAACTAGCCAAAATCCTTTATATAAATCAATACGCGAAACCAATCTGCAGCCACCCGTATCGTCTATAATAGAGGCAATTCGTGGCATAGGAAAAGGAAATAGCTCTGTCTGCTTATTAATTTGCCTGTAATCCGTGCAGTGCCAGAAGCTTCCATCTTTCTTAGGTGCAATAGTGATGGGCGACACGAATGTAGACGTGGATGGACGAATTATCTGCGCAACCGACATCTTTTGAAGCTCGTTCATCAGCCACATTCTCTTCTCCCGTGACATATTATATGTTTTTTTTTCTCACCACTGTAGCATCGCCTAACTTAAATGGTACCTCAATCTTTGTAGTTGCCTTGGAATATCCCTTAAAGCATAGCGATTCCGGGTTCAGCCTCGTAACATGTTCACATGACGATGGCTGCCGCAGGCTCCTCAAAGAAGTTGAAGAAACGCTGAGATAGTGCTGCCTTTCATCCGTAGTTACTTCTCCAGTCCAGTGCATGTTAAGGCGAAGTGCACTGATGGCTGGACGTGATAGGAGTAATTCATAGGGTACTCCGTCAAGTACTAGCGCGTGTATTGCAACACTGTTGCCGAGACAGGATATGGTTAAACATGACCATTTATCATGAATATATCGCCTTCCGTCGTATCCATGTACTTCCACAGCCCGTCCCTGTTGTACTTTCTCAGTCTCAACAATACGGGCATCCATAATTGTGATGCTTGCTCCACTGTCAACTAACGTGCTCCTTTCATTTCCATCAACAAAAACAGATATATACAAGAGGTTTGCATGCGACAAATAAACAGCTTCTCTTGGTGTCTTCAGGCGGAAGCCGAAGCCCTCCTTTTTTAGTTTTTTGTCACAGCAACTGACTCTTCGTGTTGACGTGAGCCTCCTTGGTCAGTCAGAAAGGACACAGGAGAAGCGGTGGACTTCCAGCTTGCAAGCGGGCGTCTTGCATCAGCTCGTGTGACAGTTGGCACCTTGCACCTGGCATCATGGGCTGCCGCTGGGGTCCAGAGTCTTGTAGGTAGAGGTTTCGCGTTCCCTGCAGAAGTTCTTCAACCGTTTTGGGCCCTCTCACTTGTATTTGCTTCTGAAGGCCCAGACTCAAACCATGAATAATAAGCGGAACGACAGACGTCTCGGGCAAGGTTGAGTCAGCCAGCTAGAGTAGCCTCCTTTTCACATAAAAATAGCTAAGTGTAGACCGAGAACTGTACTTGGATGCGATAGCTTTATTCCATAATAATACCTTGTTCTCTCCAAAAGAGCCGAGAAAATTATCCTTCCACTCCGTCCATGGCTTATTGCTGTGAGCGCTAACACGCACTTCGTACCAACTCTTGGCTATTCCTGATAGGAATAGTCGCATGTTGTTCACTTTATCTTCTTCACTGTGCCAGTAGGTTCTATTGCATGCATATTCATAAAATGTTAGCCAGGACTCGGGACTAAAGAAATCTCCATCAAACATGTCTGGCTTCACGTATTCTAAACTCGGCCTGTTTATTCCTCTTTCAGTCACGTTTACAAGCAAACGCAATAATTCATTTTGCTTTCTGTTATGTTCCTGTTGCACTTCAAGTAACTTAGTGAGCAAGTTGATGCCACTGTTAGACGAAGCAACGGTAGCAGGCTTGTGCGCAGTTTCGAATTGGAGTCAGCAAAAACGTAATCTTAAAGTTTCATATTCGGCTTCACTTTTTCTTTCGCAACGAAATCATTGTAAGTGAGCTTCGTTCTAGCGCTTATATAGGAGACAAATGCGTCAGCGCTCACTCTTTCCGGAAGAGCTTGTTCCTCTTCATCTTGAGACGTTGCAGCCAAGGTTAGGATGCCACCGCGTTGATTTGCTCCAATGATGAAGTCCACCCACATCTCGACTTGAATGCCCACACAGAAAAAATGCGGCTGCGCCAATTTGTATTAATACACAGTCGGGCTAGGCTATGGTGTCAGCCATCTTTTTTCTCTCTCCTCGTCCCTTCGTCGTCTTTGTTAACACAACCCGTAACTTCTTCACAACGTCCACGTGCACTACTTGCATATACTTTCATGACTCGTGAAGATGCGTACAGACATTAGTTGAGTATAGAAGAGAGATAAACAACTCACACTTCGCTTACAGTATTGATGACATATTTTTCACTTCACCTTACGGGAACCAATTCCGTTAAAAGCCAAAAGAATTCCGTCTTGAACCATGAAAAAGCAAACGCCATTTTTTAAATAAAATAAACAGCTTCTTCAATTGGAAGACACTTTTCAGTTTGTCTTTTAACATTTATTTTTCACAGTGTAGCCTTTAACGTTCTTAGCTGGCGAAAGACGGTCACCGGAAAAAATAGATAAGCACACGCGCTAATATGCCATAGCCTGGGAGTTTCAACAAGTTACTTAGAACACGCGCTGCCATCCTGGGCATACCAACACCACTCGTTCTCCTCAAATATAAGATCTACAATGAAAAAACAGTCGCGTCAGGGCCAGCGTGTGCCGTAGGGGAGTCCCGAGTGCGCAATATTAGGATTGGCTCCCCCCTTACTCGCTGAATGTTAACCTTGTTTGACCGAGCAGCCGGATTCGTAGGAAGGCAGGTGAAGCAATAGCTGTCGAACAAAGTACACTCGCCTTTGAATGTATGACATGCCGCGACAGCGTAGTGCGTCATGGATTGGCGTGAGGCGGCTAGTGTGAGCGATCTGCCCACGTGACAGCAACCCCCGCCCCCAACATCCGTCGCTCCTTCCTGCTTGTTGTCTGTTGGGTTGGTTTTCTGCTGTCTGGTGTGCGTCGTAGTTTGGTTGTTTTGGGGTTTTTTCGTTCATGTAGTTTATGCGGTGGTTTATATGATGTGTGCTCCTAAATAAAGGCTTGCTGTTCACTGATTTTTTCAAGTTCGTATTATACACACCGGTTGTCTCCACAATATTGTCACCTGCGCTTAATTTAACACCTAATTATGATAACCGAGTTAATCAAACAGTGATTACTCTATATTTCCTAGTCATGTAATTATTAATTAATTACGAGACTAGCTTACATTACTGAAGCACCGAAATAAGTAATTTGTTAACGGTTCTCTAATGAATTGCTTTTGCTATATCCCATACTTCGTTGATCATGTGACTAGAGGAAATTAAATGAGCAGTATCTTTACATACCGCTTAAGTATTGTTTGAGTTGTATCTGCATAGGAAGGAGTAGGTTTTCCTTGATAAGCCTTTCTATTGCGCGTGTCTTAGACGCAATTGTAAGAACTGCACGTTAATTTCAACAGTTCTTGATTTTCCGGAGCTTAACGAGGTACCCGCAACAATTGTGACTTCTAGCCGTAACTATTTTATAACAATAGATTTCCTCAGTTAAATTTTATGCAACGAGTTGACTCCCGCTCCTTTTCAGTATCGTTAACCTTGAATAACATAAATAAATAAAACTGCAAACATTCACAAGCGCAAGCGGAGCTACAAGCGATCATTGCACACCGCGTCGGAGGGAACAAGCCATCTTCATGCAGTCCAGGCTCAAATGGCGCCACCTGACGACGTCCACAAGAGAAGCGTCAGTCACGGGCCCTCCCTGAACACACTCCCCCCTTCTAGTGCGCTGTAATGCAGAGTCCCCTGTTGCGATATTATCACTCCGATCATAAATCCCATTGGCTTATCTGTCTTACTGACTATACTTCAGCCCGACTTACCGTTTTTGCATACCGTCGCAATCACCATGGCCAACAGCACGTGCCCCGTATTGAAGACAATCATGACGAACAGCACCAAACTGGCAAAACTGGCGTCAACATGTCGGTAGAAAGCTGACTCCATCGGGCTATTGCTGCGCTTGAAAAACATAAAGCAGACGATAATGGCGCTCTCGACCATCTGGATTGCAAAAGCCGAGAGGAAGTGGCCCAGCCAGAATGCCGGCACTGGTAAACCGTTGATTCGCTGCTGGTCCTGAAGAAGCACAAAAATGAAGGCGTAATCAACAATTGCTAAGAAAATAAACAAAACATTGAGAAATAACAGGTCATGTTTCTCATCATCTCTGCATCAATGATGGGCTCTAACGTTCGCTGCTACACATGCGTCCATGTCATGTGTATATATCCGATGGCAAATGAGCGCTCTCCCAACCGGCACTCTCAAAAGCCTAGATTCACTTGTATGCCGCATACTTAATAGTGGCAGAATTTTTTATTTTTAGCATTTATTAATATTTGCTGCCGTGTATAATTGTATCCTTTTCCGCGTAGAGCTTCCAGCACTGGTGGCTGTTGACCTTGTTCGATGCCAGTGACTGCAGTCACTGGCATTTACTCAAGAGCGCTAGAACTAATTAAACGATGATATATTTCAATCGTCATTGAGAGTGCATGCGCGGCCTGTGCCGTCGATCGCTCTCAAAGCATATTGGTACAATTTCATTTTAACTTTTTGCCCCCAAGGTTATAACGTCCGAAAGCAACATCGGGCTGTCAGGCGCGCCGTAATGGAGGAACCCTGAAGAAATTTAGCGGCCTTGAGGCTCTGAAACGCTAACCTAAATCTAGGTAAACGAGTGTCTTTGCCTCTCGCCGCGGACAGGAGTCCAGCCCTCGACATTATTTTTCAGCCGCACAACGGCATGACATCACTCCACCACCACGGTTTTTCTAAGCCCTCTATGCACACTTTGCGGAACATAAGCGCAATACGGTCTTAAAGAAGAGCACAATTGTAGTGTACAGTGCTGATACCCCCCCACCAGGGTGACAAAACAGCATCACAATAATTCCAACCATGTTCCCGCGGATAACCGACCGATTTTATAAAAGGGCACTGGCCATCGCACGGCCTGACACTCGGTTTTCTTGAGGGACGAACTGTCCCGTGGAAGGAGTCCGCGTCTTGCGTAGTCCCATTGAATCCTGTTAAAACAAGGAAATCCAGAAAAAAAAATATGTCTGGAAACCCTCTCGCAGCGGCAGTTACCTATGTGGGATTCCAAATCAGCGCCCACGAAGGGAAGCGATCGCTTTGGGGAGAAACAGCCCAAGCGCTGTGGTCTCGTCATGGCTGAGCACTAGGCCGGCAGCTCGCACCTGTACCTGTTTCAGCGACAGGAACCCGGTGACATCTCTAGCCTACCTCTCGCATGCAGCTGCCGCTGTTTCTCAGCCCAAGGCCGTCTGTGGTCGGGCAAGGGGCGCCCGGTGTTCACGCCTAGAAGTATATATGGGGACTCATTTCAATATGCTATTCGCCAAAAATGACTGACAAAGACGCCGAGGGACACTTCTGCGCATTAAAGAAAGAACAAACGCAGTACCTCCCGCTCACGAGGTGGATGCTCAAGCACTAGGCCATCACATAGCGTAATGCGAAAAGCCTCCGATCAAACTTAGCCTCGTTATTTTGTTACAAAGGCCACCCTGTACAGACACGATAAAGTTGACGCAGCCCTAGTATTTGTATTTGTGTTTGCATTTTCGTATCTTGTATTTCGTATCTGGGATTTCCGCCGCCATTCTTACATATAACATTGTTCAGGAAATTGAGAAGAACGACTATATTTTCGTTTATAGGGTACAAACCAAGGAAGCAAGACAAGAGGCTGTGCACCACGTAACTAAAGTCGTCCTTTCCCTTAATAAAAATAAGAAGAAGCTCGCCAGATGGACATCTTGGAGGATGACTGCTGCTGCAACTTCAAATTTACAGCTTAGTACAATGTAGTAAACAAAGGCAATAGAAAGAAATGGACATACCATCGTCAGAATATTTTAATGCCCATTGCAGGACAAAGGCCTCTCGCAGCGGTCTCCAATTACCTCTTTCCTGCGCCAACCGAGTACGACTTGCGCCTGCGAATTTCCTAATATCATCACCCCACCAAGTTTTCTGCCGTCCTCGGCTGCGCTTCCCTTTTCTTGGCACCGATTCTGTAACCCTAATGGCCCACCGGTTATCTAACCTACACATTACATGGCCTGCCAAGCTCCATTTTTTTTCTCTGAATATCAAATAGAATATCGGCTATCCTCGTTGGCTCTATGATCCAAACCGCTCTCTTCCTATCTCTTAACGTTATGTCTAGTACTGTTCGCTCCATCATTCCTTGTGCGGTCCTCGGAGTACCGGTAGAATTCAGTGATTGTACATCTTTCTTTTCGATGATAGTGGTAAGCTTCTAGTCAGTAGCTGACAATGTGTGCCGTATGCTATCGAACGTATTTTTAGTCCTCTATGAATTTCCTTCTCATGATCAAGGTTCCCTGTGATTATTTGACCTAGGTAAACGTACTCCTTCAGAGACTCTAGAGGCTGACTGGCGATCCTGAACTCTTGCTTCCTTGCCAGGCAATTGATCAGTATCTTTGTCTTCATATTAATCTTCAACCACACTCTTACACTTTCTGGGTTAAGGTCCTCAATCTTTGTTGTAACCCATTCCCAGTGTTGCTGAAAAGAACAATGTCATCTGTGAACCGAAGGTTGTTGAAATAATCGCCATTGATCCTCACTCCTAAGCCTTTCCAGTTTAATAGCTTGAATACTTCTTCCAAGCATGCAGTGAATAGCACTGGAGAGATTGTGTCTTCTTGCCTGACCCCATCATTCATAAGTATATTTCTATTTTCCTTGCAGAGAATCAAGGTAGCTGCAGAATATTTGCATATATATTCCAAGGTATTCCTGTAAGCCTCCTGTACTCCTTGATTACTTAATGCCTCTATGACTGTTGGTATCTCTATTGAATCAAATGCCTTTTCATAACCTATGAAAGCCATAAAGAGAGGATTGTACTCTCCAGATTTCTCGATTACCTGATCGATTACATGGATGTGATTCATCGTAGAGTATCCCTTTCTGAAGCCAGCCTGTTATCTTGGTGGCTGAAGTCAAGACTTGCCCTTATTATATTGGAAATTATCTTGGTGAATATTTTATACAATACTGGAAGTAAACTAATGGGCCTTTAGTTGTTCAATTCTCTAACGTCTGCTTTTTTGTGGATTAGTAAAATGTTGGCACTCTTCCACTTCTGTAGAAGACTAGGTTGTAAGACATTTCTTATAAAGGGCCGAAAGCTTTTCAAGCATATCTCCTCAATCTTTGATTAAGACGACCGTTATTCCATCTTATCCTGCTGCTTTTAGCCGTTTCATGTCTTGCAAGGCCCTTCTAACGTCATCGCTAGTTTTAGAAGTAGCCTCTGTAACCTGTTCATTGCTACTTCGAGTGGAGGCATCGTGGCTGCTCTGGGTACTGTACTGGTAAAGATAGAATTCTTCAGCTGCTTTTACTATGGCTTTGAAATTGCTGATTATATTATCAGCAATCTTGCTCTGCCCTATGTCAAGTTCTCTTCTCACTGTTTTCATGCTCCGTCCATTTGTTACTGCTTCCTCAGTCCTTAATTATCACGTTATAATTTCAAGCATCCTTTACTTTTTCTTTGTTGATCACTTTTGATAGTTCTGCGAATTCTATCTGATCTCTTCTATTGGATACTTTCATTCTTCGTCATTTCATTATTAAGTCCTTCGTTGCTTAGGAGAGCTTACATACTAGTTGCCTTGATGCCTTACCTCCCAGTTCTATTGCTGCTTCTGAAGTCAGCCTAGTTACGGCTTCATTCATCATCTCCATGTCTTCCTAATCTCACTGTTCTAAGGCTATATTTGTTTGCAAGTACTAGCCAGAATTGATGTGTTTTTACCGTTACTGCGTCTAAATTGACGTGTTTCTTCTGGACCAATTTTACTCTCTCTTCATATTGAAGTGAATGCTAGACCCCACTAACTTATGATCACTGCACTTTACCCTACCTAACACTTCTGCATCTTGCACTGTGCTGGGATTGGCAGAAAGTATAAAATCTATTTCATTTCTTCTTTCCCTAATAGGGCTTTTCCAGGCATACTTTCTGTTGCCTGGAAATCGATGCCGTAGTCGCCAACTGCTTGTTCACCAGTCTGTTTTTTGACCACTTTTTCATCGAAGTCGCTCATTACTACACTATATTGAATGTGCACTTTTCTCATCGCTGATTCCACGTCTTTATAAAACTGTTTTATTTCTTCATCATCGTGAGGGGAGGTTAGAGCGTAGGCTTGTACTACCTTTATTCCATACATCCTGTTTAGCTTTATCACGACTACTGCTAATCTCTAATGCTGCAGAATTCGTCAATGTTGCCCGCTATGCCATTATGAATTAGGAATCCTACGCCTTGTTGTTTTCACATCTCGTAGCCTTCTATAGCAGAGGGCGTGACAGTTATTCAGCACTTTACAAGACTCACCAGTTCTGCTAACCTCGCTAAGGCCAATGGTATGCCAAACACTCTTTGATAGTTCCACAAAGAGTCCTGCTAAGCTAGCTTCACTCAAGAGAGTTAGTGTGTTGAACGTTGCCAGGGTCAGTTTCCGGTGGGGGCTTTTCCGGGTCCATAGATTCTTAGCACCCTCAGCCGCATTGCAGATCTGACCGCCGCATTGCAGATCTGACCGCCACCTTGATCAGTGCTCCGCAGCTGCGGGAAACTGAAGGCCATGGGTTCATTGTCGGAATCATGAGGGAGGTATTTGCTGAATACTGCACCAGCAACGCCAATCCCTGTTCTGGCGAGGGAGTGTCTTTTACTGAAGCTTAGTGGGCTTTCCTAATTTAATTGCACCCGGTCTGGTATGACCCCACTGGCTGTCGGCATCTTATGCGGGTGTCAGGTGCCACTGCAACCCTAGCCAAATGTTGTGTGCTTTCGTCGTTTTCAATAAATAGCATTCCCAAATTTAGTTTCTCACATTTTTCGCAATGTTAAACTCAAGTGCTTTTTCTATACATCACTATACATCACGCATACACAACAGCTGTAAGTGCTCAACTTCATCTGTAAATTATATATAACACTGTAGAGCTTAGCGCTTGCTCACAGTTACTGTGTAATGAAATATATGTTCTCCATGGAGGTATACGTGTTTCATGAATCAACCCTGTATGTTTGTAAAATTTGCTATTAAGTAGCGCGTACAATATTGGGTGATCAGTTGTCATGGCGCCGGTGTCTACTGAAATTATTATATATGGTGCATATTCAAACCGGTTGGCACATAGCAACAAGAACCAAGAGCGTTAAGCGAACGACAAGAATGGCAAACGACGCACAAGATTGATATTCCGGCAGCGTGCTCTCGTGTTGTTCTGTGGTCATTGCTTCCTTATAAGTGATGCTGTTTTGTTGTTTATTTTTCAACTTAAGCGTGAATATCATCATCATCATCATCATCAGCCTGGTTACGCCCACTGCAGGGCAAAGCACTCTCCCATACTTCAACAACCCCGGTCATGTACTAATTTCGGCCATGTCGTCCCCGCAAACTTCTTAATCTCATCCGCCCACCTAACTTTCTGCCGCCCCCTGCTACGCTTCCCTTCCCTTGAAATCTAGTCTGTAATTCTTAATGACCATCGGTTATCTTCCCTCCTCATTACATGTCCTGCCCATGCCCATTTCTTTTTCTTGATTTCAACTAAGATGTCATTAGCACGTGTTTGTTCCCTCACCCAATCTGCTCTTTTCTTATCCCTTAACGTTACACCCAACATTCTTCTTTCCATAGCTCGTTGCATCGTCCTCAATTTAAATAGAACCCTTTTCGTAAGCCTCCATGTTTCTGCCCCATAGGTGAGCACTGGTAAGACACAGCTATTATACACTTTTCTCTTGAGGGACAATGGCAACCTGCTGTTCATGATCTGAGAATGCCTGCGTGAATATATGTCCATTGTACTATATATATATTTATATATATTCTAAATGTTTAGGGACAGCGTGGGCTTACCTTAATGCAAAACGTCGCTGAAGCAGTAACTGCATCTCACCGCGCTATCTTACCATAATCTTTTGCTGTAGAGTATCATGCGGAACTAATAGTACATTCTGCGCACAGAGACGACACATTTTTCCTGTTAATAGGCAAGATGCCAAGCCATATTACAACAAAACATGATGCAAAATTCATCTATGAATGTAGAATTCATAACGACACCACCGCGGACGTGACACAGCACTCTAGCTCAGCGCTCGGCCAGTCTCCTTCGTATGCGTACGTGTTAATTGCGCCCATCTCCTAGTAAGTAATCTGAAAATTAAATATGCCAAAATAAATTACCGTTCTTCGGCTTGTGTTCCAGATTGATGTTTCACTTTATCATAGCTTGTCTTTTTGCTGCTTAGTGTAATGCATTCTAACATACTTTGGCTCCGTATGCGATGAGAACATGCTTTTCAAAATGAAGCCTGCATGTTAGGATTTATCTTTTCCTGTACCTTGTCAGCGTGACCCAAGGATTTAACTTATTTTTCATATAAAAAAAAGGGCGTTGCATGGAGATTGTGGAAATTAAGATTACATATATCAAGGTATAAGTTTCTATGGCGCTTCGAGTTTTTGTCATAACTTGCCTTTGCTGCTTAGTATATGATGCATGTTAACATGCTTTGCCTGCGTATACGAAAAAACATGCTTTTCAAATGAAGCTGCCTGTTAGAATTTGGCTTGTCATGTACCATGTCAGCTTGACCGACAGGTTTAACTTATTTTTCATGTGACCAAAGTGCGTTGCTTCGTGCTTACGCGAATTAACCTCGGCATGTTTTACTGTATACGTTTCCATGACACTTCGAATTATTCAAAAGTATACCAAAAATAAATATTGTGCACTTTTACTAAAGGTTACATGACCATAAGTTTCCGAGTAATCCTTGCGTAAGGAATTCTGCCATAACGTTGAAAAATTACTGCGCACTTATACTGGAAGAAAGATATGTAAATGTGACGGTGTTCTCTATTTTTTGGAAAGCGTTTTGTGCGTTGCGGAAACTAAGGGCGTCAAATTCAATTCACAGAACAGGTCGTACAACGTTAATGCATGTCCCATAATTTGTTCGTACATATTGTCAAGTAGCAGACGGCAAAATTCGCCCCACGTTGTCAAATGTGCCTCGCGGTTTTGGAACCACGTCCTTGCGCTACCTTCAAGATCGAAGTACACATTGGAAAGCTTCTGGTCCGGACGCCAAATGCCGCGACACCATCTGTGCCCAACCACGCTGACAATAAAGACGACGACCTCGTCTGTGCAAGCGAGGCGCTAGAGAAGAAGAAGTCTGGACTGAGCGCTTGCCCTAACTTTCTCGAATAAATACCGCTCTCCGCTCTTGTCTCCACTGAGCCGTGACACTGGTGGACGTGCTGGGTATCGCATCATCACCTAATGATAGGGACGACTCCTGCGAGTAGCCCTGCTTCCAGCCCTTCAAGACATCATGCACGCGTCGAGACACCTGTGTACCGCGCAAGCCGCCGCCTGCAAGGTCTGTGCCCGGAATTCGGCCTCTTCCAAGGAACTTTGCCAGCGACCTCACCGACTCAGGAAAAGGCGCTTGCAGTTCCAACACAGGTGACCATTCAAAACAATCTAGTCCCCACTAGCTTCCACGGTGACACGTATGAAGACGCCGAAGGCTGGCTGGACCAGTACGAACGCGTAGCTAAGGTCAATCAGTGGCGTCCGGACCAGAAGCTTTCCAATGTGTACTTCGCTCTTGAAGGTAGCGCAAGGACGTGGTTCCAAAACCGCGAGGCACGTTTGACAACGTGGGACGAATTTTGCCGTCGGCTACTTGACACCTTCGGAAGCACTGATCGCCGCGATAATGCACAACGCCTTCTCGAGTTGCGCATTCAGAAGCCCAACGAAAGTGTTTCGATGTTTGCCGAGGACATGTCTCGTTTGTTTCGCCGCGCGGATCCCAACATGCCTGAATCGAAAGAGCTGAGCCATCTCATGCGCGGCGTCAAAGGAGGAGTACGTTTTAATGAAGAGAAAGGAGGACAGGTCGGCCTGGAGAGCGTGTCTCTAGCCTGCTACGCCTCACTGGGGAATGGGGAAGTGGGAAATACAAGGAAAGGTAGGTGGCGGGTGATTATGATATGGTACAATGAGATACTATATACACGTTGTCCAATATGCGGATGCGCACTGGAGACGCAATACACTAAGAGTAATCTTGTCCATACAAAAAGTAATCTTGCCACAAAAAGTTATTGCGCAAACACATTTCGCACTGACTACACGTCTCACAGCTTCTAGAGGCGATCGTCTAAACCAGTCTCACTTAAAGAGTTCAAAAGTGCTTTTATGGCACGTTGGGCACAGTCAACACTCCTCCACGCGCCCTAAAGCTTTTCTTCTGAAAAGGGGCGGGAGTCCAAGCTGTCAACAGTAGATTTGAGTTTTCTTCGTTCGGCCGCATATTGAGGGCACACGCAAAGTACGTGAGCTATTGTCTCGAGAGTGTGACAGACACTACATTCAGGGTCCCGTGCTTGTCCAATCTTGTGAAGGTATCGGTGGGTGTATGCCACACCCAGCCGTAATCGATGAATGAGTGTTTCCTGGCTTCTCCGCAACCGAAGTGGAAGCCGGAATTGTAATCCAGCGTCAAGTCTATATAGGCGCTCTTGTCGATGTTCGGGGTTGTCCCAATGTCGCGCCGTAGAAGTTAATGCCGTAGGTGTTAATGTCATACCGGGACAAATGAATTTTTATAATGGTTCCGTCAGTGTGTGCCTTTTTGCTTCCGCGTCAGCCTGTTCGTTTCCAGCTATTCCACAATGGCCAGGAATCCACTGCAGCACGATGGTGTGCCCGAAATGAGACGCCTCAGCAAGCAGAGACATAATGTCATAAACCAGAGGACTATATGCGGTTCTGTCATTCATATAATTGCTGATGAGTTGCAGTGCTGGTTTTGAATCACAGAACACTGTCCACTTCTCGAGACTGTTGCAGTATGCAGCGAACTGCTTCTCGAACTCCGGTCAACTCAGCTGCTGTAGACGACGTCCTGTGTCCTATCTTGAACCGTTGTGCGATCCGCATTCCTCGCACCGTGTAGGCCGCCGCGGAAGAGGTCTGTGGTCACGGAACCATCTGTAAAAACATGTTCGTAATGTCCATACATGTCAGCAATGTATGATAGCGCGAAATGCTTGAGACCAGCAAGCGGCATTTTCGACTTCTTCGTTATTCCAGGGATTGAGAGTCTCACCGTTGGCTTTGCCATCGTCCAGAGTGGAACTTTGGGTATGTCATACGGTTCGATGTCCGACGGCAATAAGTCTTGCTGCGACAACACGGCTTCTGAGTAAGCGGACACAGGCCGTACGCTTGTGATGTTCGCGAGCTGTGTCGAGATGTGTCTAGTCAGTAGCCTTAGATGCGCTCGCAATGGCTCATGTTGCAGATAAACTCGAGCTGGGCACGCACGTGCCTCTGCAATAGTGCCCCAAGTAGACGCACATCGTGGTACACCTAGGCAAATTCTCAGTGCGCGAGCCTGAGCACTTTCAAGCGTGCGTACAGCAGTTGTACTAAGCCGAGAAAGTACAGGCGCACTGTAGCGGAAGTAGCCAACAAAAAGTGCCTGGTAGAGCTGCAGAAGAGATGACTTGGATGGCCCCCATGATTTTCCAGACATATGTCGAATGATCTGAGTAAAGCTGTCCAGCTTTCTTCTTTATCCAGAGAGGTGCTTCGACCAAGATAAGTCACGGTCGATGGTGACTCCGAGAAACTTGTAGTGGGTAACCGAAGGTATAATCTTCCTATTAATCATAACGGGGTAGCAGGCCATTGACTTCCGTGTAAATGCCATGGTTACACTTTTTTCCGGTGACAGCTGCAGTCCGCGACTGTTTAGGTATGTCGACGTTATTGACACCGCGCGCTGCAGCTTCGTTTGCACTTGCAAGTGCGTTAAGCTCGTGGTCCATATACAGATGTCGTCTGCGTACACAGAGACCGAGACTGTGCCTGCGTGTTCTTTGACCAGTCCAATGAGAACGATATTAAATAAAGTTTGGCTCAATACACCTCCTTGAGGCACTCCACGATAGACGGGGTGGTTCATTGTTTCACCGTCTGGAGTTGTCATAAATATTGTTCTCCCTTGAAGATGGCTGGCTATCCACTGATGCATACGTCCCCCGACGCCACATTCTTCTAGGGAATTTAAAATTGCATCATGTAGAACGTTGTCAAAAGCACCCTTGATATCTAGAAAGACAGCAGCCGTTAATCGACGGCGACGTTTCTGATGTTGAACAGTTGTTACTAGGTCAATGACGCTGTCGATTGACGACCTACCCTTTCGGAAACCTGTCATTTCGTCTGGATATCTATTACGCTTCTCCAAAAACCACTCCAGGCGCGTCAAAACCATGCGTTCCATCGTTTTACCTATGCAACTGGAAAGCGCCACAGGTCTGTAGGAAAGCATAGCATGGGGTGTTTTGCCTGGTTTCAATAATGCCACGATTTTGCTTGTCTTCCAGTGTGCAGGCACAGTTCCCGGGGACCAGGAGAGATTGTATAAAGCCAGGAGCTCTTCAGTCGCTCGAGGGCCTAGATGGCGCAAGGTAGAATAGGTAATGCCATCAGGACCAGGCGCACTTGAGTGTCTTGAAGAGGAAATTGCTGCACGTAGCTCCTGCAGCGTGAATGGGAGGTCGAGACGATCGTCCATTGTTGGAGGAGCACACCGGAGCACTGAAGCTACCGATGTTGTAGATCCGGAGAGGTGTATGCAGAAATCTTCCGCGATTTCCTTCTCACTGCGCGTCTGGATGATAGCCAAAGCTCGAAAGGGACGTAGCTGTTCTGGAGAAGATGGTAGTGCTCGTACAACATGCCATATTGTGGACAATGGTTTTCGTGGGTCCAGGCTGGTGCAGAAGGACCTCCAACATTGTCTGTCGAGCTTGTCTAAGTATCTTTGAATTTTCTTTTGCACACGGCGTGACGTCCTCAAGTCGGATATCAATTTAGTTCGCCTGTATTTCCTCTCGGCGCGACGACGAACAGCCCGCAGCTCTTCATATATAACGTCAACGGATGTTCTTGAATTAGATGTTTGGATGATGCATGTTGTTGCGTGCATTGCTGCTGTAATGCGCTCTTCAATCTCTTTCGGTGAAATTATAGAGTTGCAGGATTCTTCTAGCTTGTTCTGAAAGGCATCCCGGTCAGTGCGTCGCGTATGAGAACTTGGAAGTCTTGTAAACCATCTCAGTTGTACATAAGTAGGTAGGTGATCACTGCCATACGTTTCAGCATCTGTGCACCAGGCAGCAGAAGACGAAAGGCATCGTGAAGCGATAGCTAAATCGAGACAGCTGCTGTACGTTGTTCCACGTAGATATGTTGGTGAGCCGTCGTTCAGGATGGTGAGATCATTGCTGCTTGTGAAGTTAAGAAGTTGTCTTCCTCGAATATTTGTGATCCTACCCCCCGAAAGATGGTGGTGCGCGTTGAAATCGCGTACAATAATATGAGGTCTTGGCAAGAGTCGAGAACAAGTTGTAGGTGTCCAGAGTCAAATCTTCCCCTGGGGGAAATATAGCCACCGATGATCGAGATTATCCGGCGCTTTAGCTTCAGTGTTATAGAGACGTACTGGTTGCTGTTATGCACCGGAACTTGGTTTAGCGAATACGTCAGGTCACATCGCACACATAGTAAAACTTTGCTAGTATTTGCACTTGTCCCAGACGCGAATTGTTCGTATCCAGAGAGTCTAAATGGCGATGTCATATTCGGCTCGCATATTACGATAACTGGAAAACGATGCTTGAGCACTCTCTGTTTAAAATCTCCCAGGCGACCCCGTAGACCTCGTGCGTTCCACTGGAATATTACGGAACCATTTATCCTTTCCTGTAGTGACAACCTTGAAGTTGATGATGCCGTGGGGTTTGCTAGATTTTATACAGCAGCAAGCACTGGTTCTAGTGCCTCGAGAATTTGCACCGCAGCCTTGGCAACGGGCGTTTGAACTCCGATGAGCAGGATTCGCAAGGAACGAATCATCTGTGCAAGCATTGCCTTGATTTGCCCATCCGACGATGAAGGTTCATGTTCACGCTGGCGTTCCGGCTGCACTTCTTTACTCCGAGATGGCAGGGAAGGCCATATAGTAGTGTCCTTGGTGTTCAGAAGAGTAGACGGGTTAAAGGTGGCTGTGACGTTTGAAGACAAGCAGGAGCGCGCGACGACTTTTCCTGGAGTACAGGTTGTCCTGTTGTCGATGCTGATCGCCTTCTGGTCGATGCTGATCTCCTTCTGCGATTACGTGAGCGCCTCTGGCGGCGGTGGACCTTGGTACCCACTTCTCTGTGTGTAGATCGATCTCGTACCATTTTCCTTAGCACATACATTTCAGTCTTTAATTTTGGACAGTCCCTCGACGTTGCCTCGTGCGGCCCATCGCAGTTAGGGCACTTCAAGTCAGAGTCAGCACACGTCAACTCATCGTGATCACCACCACAGTACGGACATGTCATCTTGTTCATGCACACAGCACTGACATGCCCGATTTTCTGGCATTTACGGCACTGCAAGGGCCTAGGGATGTATGGACGGACAGGATGTCGCACATAACCCACTTTTACATGTGTTGTAAGGTCTCTCCCTCAAAAATGAGTTTTATGCACCTCGACCGTCCCAAACGGTGTATATCTGTGATATGGACAGTCGAGGAGATTAGCGTTGGGAGATCGTCATTATCGATATCTGTATCGACATCGTAGATAACACCAGCGGTGGTGCTGCCTCCATGTACGATGAATGAGCGGACAAGTATATTTCCTAGCTCAGTTACAGCTTTCAAAGTGTCGAGGATGGTTCGTGTAGTTACATCAACAGTAAGTATGTTTCTTCTGGGATTAATTCGGACCTCTCTGATTTGCCCTGGAGCCAGCCTCTCGAGATAGGCAGTGAGAGTTTGCCTATTGAGGGAATTGAGGTTGCCTGTAGCAGCGACGGGGACGTGAGTTTGCCTATTGAGGGAATTGAGGTTGCCTGTAGCAGCGACGGGGACGTAGGCGATTGTGTACGCTTGGTGTGTGGGCGGCTTATTGTAGTTAAGCTCACTCACGCTTGATGTCGTACGAAGTTTCCTCTTCAACCGACGACTTGTGACCTCGGTATATCCGCCGTCAGAATCCATGTCGTCGACGTCTGAGCAGCTCGACGACCTTGGCAGAGTCGCGTTTAGGTGTTCGGCCGCAGCAGACCGACTTGCAGCTTGGAGGCTAGCCCCCAACCTTCGCGGCAGAGGAGGCGGAATGTCCGTCATTGCTTTTGATATCGTACCCGCCACGGGGGCGTCGGTACGCACAAATTTAACCGAAAAAACCAGAGCGAAGCAGGATTAGCAGCTGATCAAGAACTCGTCTTCTTCGTCTTCGTCTTCGTCTCGCGGCGTCAAAGAACAGCTATTCGCTGGTCTTGTGCGTAACCCGCCTACAACAGTAGAAGAGTTCATTAAGGAAGCCACAGCAATCGAGCGGGCGCTGCAGCAGCGTTGCCGGCAATACGAACGCCTGACTAACGATGCGCCTGCAGGAACTGCAGTACTGACAGTGACAGACGAGACCTCGCTGCGTGAACTAATAAGAGGCACTGTGCGCGAGGAGATTGCGAAGCAAACTGCGACACCGAAGGAGTTCACTGTTGCTTCGGTCGCTGAAGTTGTCCGCCAAGAAATCCGGCAAGCATTTGCATCACCTGAGCCACTGCCTGAACCTTGTCCCGAGCAACGCTTCGAGCCGCGCGCATACAGCTACGCAGACGCTGTTCGTCGCCCGCTTTCTACCGGGCCAGTACAGCAGTACCACCAGCGGCCACCCATTGCTGCCTGGATACAGAGGGAGCATTTCAGGCGACCCCAGCTTCGCAGGACCGACGTATGGCGCACCGCTTATCGCCCACCATTGTGTTTTCAATGTGGCGAACCAGGGCATATTTATCGCTTTTGCCCTCATCGCCAGGGTGGCAGCCAGGAAATGTCACCTGCCACACCGCGACAGTTTCCAGAGAGACATCGACGCTTCGACGACAGTGTCACTCGGGAACAAGGCAGCTCAGCTAATCTCCGGTCACGCTCGCCGTCTCCGTTGCGTTATTCTTCGCCGAACCGTCGCAGTTTCGCCGACTTGGTCAGAGGCCGCTCTCCAAGCCTACGGCGGGAAAAACTGAAATCGGCGACCTCCGGGGGGAAGGTTGCAAGTCGTCGAACCGCCGAAAGACCCCCAACATTACAGAGAAACGTGCAGAGCAACCCGGAGAAACCGAACGCCGATGAATTTGTGAGTGCCGACCTACTCTTAACGATTGATGGGCACGACGTGACAGCTTTAGTTGATACTGGCGCAGACTTTTCGATAATGAGTGAGCAGTTGGCAGACCGGCTTAACAAAGTCAAAATGCAATGGACGGGCCCTTATATTCGAAATGCCGGGGGCCAGATAATGACACGTATAGGAAAATGTACTGCACGACTCCAGATAGGAAATACAGCTTTTGTCGCCAGTTTCATTATTTTAAAAGAGTGCTGCAGATCCCTCATCCTTGGAATTGACTTCTTGCGGGAGTACGGCGCCGTGGTTAAAATATGGGACGGCGAGATAACCTTGTCAAATAGTACAGACACGAGCCAAGACGAAGAGCGCCAACGCACATCGTTACGTGTCGCCGACAACGACGTCTGCATACCACCACTATCATGCAGTCTTGTCTCCATCAGTTGCGGAGAACAATTTAACAAGGACGGTGTAGCCGAACAGCTAACTGCACTTCTGTTCCATCAAGGTGTTGTCATCGCTCGCGGTATCGTTAGCCTAATCGGTGGTCGCACAGAGGTACTTCTGACAAATTTTACCAATGAACGCCGGTACATCAGTAAAGGCACCTCTGTGGCGTACTTTGATGAAATTGACCACGTTCAACACTGCTTTGCTGTAAAAGAGGAATCGACCACCGATACGATGCCACATGCACCCGTCGTCGATGTTGACCCCGGTTTAGCGCCGCAATAGAAACAAAGTCTCAGGGAACTGCTTGACGATTTCAAGGACTGCTTCTCTACAACCTCCCGAGTACGTCAAACTCCACTGAGGAAACACCGCATCATTACGGAGGAAGCAGTAATACCCATCCGACAGCATCCGTATCGCGTGGCTGAGAAAGAGCGGGAAACAATACAGCAGCAAGTCAAGAAAATGCTAGAAGATGATGTCATCCAGCCGTCAAAAAGCCCTTGGGCATCGCCCGTGGTACTCGTTAAGAAGAAGGATGGTAGCCTGCGGTTTTGTATCGATTATCGCAAGCTCAATCGGGTTAAAAAAAAAAGATGTGTATCCCTTACCACGCATCGACGATTCCCTCGACAGGCTACGGCATGCACGGTACTTCTCATCGGTGTACTTAAAAAGTGGGTACTGGCAAATAGAGGTCGATGAGCGGGATCGCGAAAAGACGGCTTTTGTAACGCCTGATGGGCTCTATGAATTCAAAGTTCTCCCTTTTGGTTTGTGTTCCGCTCCAGCCACGTTCCAAAGACTAATGGATACTGTTCTCTCAAACCTTAAGTGGAAGACTTGCTTAGTCTACCTAGACGATGTCATTGTTTATTCTGCCACATTTGATGAACATCTCAGACGGCTACGGTCGGTTGTTCAAGCCATACGGTCAGCTGGGCTTACCTTAAAACCTGAAAAGTGCCACTTTGGCTAAGAAGAACTACAGTTTTTGGGCCACGTAGTAAGTCACACAGGTGTCAGACCTGATCCTGAGAAAATCACAGCCGTCGCAAAGTTTTCAAGGCCTAGAGACAAAAAGGCAGTCAGACGCTTCCTGGGCCTATGCACATATTACCGGTGATTTATTGCGGGTTTTGCACGCATCGCCTCACCGCTCACCTGCTTAACCAGAGAAGATGTCAGGTTTGTGTGGGGCGAGGAGCAGGAGGTGGCATTTAACGAGTTGCGGCACCGCCTACAAACTCCGCCTGTTCTTGCCCACTTTGACATGGATGCGCCGACAATGATCCACACCGATGCCAACAACGTAGGTCTAGGCGCCGTCCTTGTTCAACGGCAAGACGGCGCTGAGCGAGTCATCGCTTACGCGAGTAGAACATTGTCACGAGCCGAGTGGAACTACTCCACCACCGAGAAGGAATGCTTGGCTGTAGTGTGGGCGGTTACCAAGTTCCGCCCGTACATATACGGCCGCCCATTTCAAGTTATAAGTGACCACCATTCTCTCTGTTGGTTGACCAACATGAAAGATCCATCTGCACGTTTGGCACGCTGGAGCCTACGGCTTCAAGAGTACGACATGACAGTGGTCTATAAATCGGGAAGGCAGCACTTAGACGCTGACTGCCTTTCCAGATCGCCGATCGAGTCGTCAGGCGGAGACGATGACGAATCCGCAGGCTTTTTGGGAGTTGTTAATGCGGCCACCTTCTCTCAACAACAGCAAGAGGACCAGGAGCTCACGTCACTTATTGATTTCTTAGAAGGCCGCACCACGAACAAGCCCAGATTGTTCTCAAGGCACGTGTCATCATTCTGCCTACGCAACAGTGTTCTCTTTAGGAGGAAATTCTCTTCAACGGGGAAGAGATATCTGCTAGTCGTTCCTAAACCTCTCCGCAATGAAATTTTGCAGGCCTGTCACGACGAAGCTACCTCAGGTCACTTAGGCTACACAAGAACATTAGCACGGATCAAAGAGAAGTATTACTGGCCACGGCTTGCAGCGCAGGTGAAGCACTACGTTCGAACGTGCCTTGACTGTCAGCGACGAAAAGTGCCACCTACGAAACCTGCCGGATTATTACATCCCGTTCCAGTACCGGAAACACCGGTTGCACAAATTGGGATGGACCTTTTGGGCCCATTCCCAATATCTTCTGCCGGAAATAAATGGATCATAGTTGCGACAGATTACCTCACGCGATATGCTGAAACCAAGGCACTTCCTAGCAGCACAGCAGCCGAGGCCGCACAGTTCTTCATCGAAAACGTCGTCCTGAGGCACGGTGCTCCAGCGGTCATCGTAACCGACAGGGGAACCGCGTTCACGGCTGAACTTTTGCGAACTGTACTCACCCTCAGTGGTACGGCACAAAGAAGGACGACAGCCTATCACCCGCAAAGCAATGGACTTACGGAGCGCCTCAACAAGACTCTCGCTGACATGCTGTGCATGTATGTCGATGTGGAACACAAGAACTAGGACCAAATATTACCCTATGTAACGTTTGCTTATAATACGGCTCGGCAAGAAACAACAAGAATGACGCCATTCAGTCTTCTCTACGGTCGGGAAGTAACTACAATGCTGGATGCTATGCTTCCTCATGATTCCAGCGATTCCGAGACTGACGCCGCAGATTTTACAGAGCGCGCCGAAGAAGCAAGACAGCTCGCGCGCGTTCGCATAGCCAGCCAGCAAGACCGTGATGCCCGACGTTACACTCAACACCATCGAAGTGTCGTCTACCAGCCCGGCCAGAGAGTCTGGGGTTGAACAACAAGACGCGGTGGAGTACTGACGTGCCTCACATGGGCTCCTGCGTCCTGCGCTCATCTCTACAGAAAGGCCGCTCACCCCTTTCATTTTGCACCGTTAGAATCGGCAAGATTCAAGTAACCAGCGGATACCACCTACATTAAATGTGAGTGCGTTTTGGTCAAGATTTCGAGCTTCATCTTCGCCGACCGCCCCGCGCCTTGCTACGCCTAACGCCCCTCGAGACGACGGCGGTCCGCCGGAGAGAACACCTGTCGCACGTGCAGCAGGCACACGGCGCGTGGAAGGAGTCCGACAGCGCTCGATGCCGCACGAGCAACAAGCGTTGCACGTGCACTGTGAGCTGAAGCCGACGCATCCAACACCCAAGGGTCGTTTCGCGGAAGATATGATAGGCTGCGTGTCGCTCTGAAGTCTCGGGCCAAGATGGTTTTCGCTTCGCCCGGAGAGCGCCCGCCACGCGTTCGCCACCGTCGCCATGCCAGTTTGAGCCTGGTGACACTCGGCCCTGCATCCCTCGACGAACTCCGGGCAAGGGAGGACCTGGAACTTCGTGCCACTCGTATGCTGGGCCAGTGGCTCAGTCAACGGGCCGCCACGCTCGATCTCCCTGTGGATCCCCCCCTGCCTACTACCGCTTCGAAGCCTCTCCAGGACGGGCACCCAGTACAAGAGCCCCATGCTTCGGACCCGCTCCCCCCCCCCCCTCCGACGACGAGGACATGGATATGTCCAGCTCCCGGAAACGCGCCCGCGAGACGGAGAGCGAGGACGAGGAGCCAACCGGGCGACGTAAGCAGCCGTCGAGCTCTCCCCCCAGCCCGGAGCAGCACACGGCAGCCAGCTGCCACGTGCAGCAACCGGACCACGGCAGCGCCATTTCCCCACAATCGGGCGAAACAGCCGCCACCTCCTCTCCGCCTGCCGCCCAAGACGGAGGCCCTCCAGGAAGGGCGAGCACCACCTCTCGACATCCCGCCGAGTCTACAGCCGCCGCCTCCGCGGCCCCTCAGAGCAAGGGCGCGCCCGGAACCATCCCCAACGCGCCGTCTGCTCCTGATGGCGGCGCGTTCACTGCAGCGTATGCTAGCGAACCAGCTACAAACGAAAGCGCTGCCGACGAGATGGAGCTGACGGACGCAACACCCACGGTTTCATCACATCAGGGCCCTGATCACCCCGCGGCGCGGTTCCTGAAGGACCCACAATGCCAGCCTGCTTCGCGGCCGAAGCCAAAGGGGCAGAAGAAGAAGCAGAAGAAGAGGAAGGAGCCTGCCCATGTTTCCCGTTCGTCTCCCGGGGCAACGGACAACTCACGGCGCCCACCCGCTACCCTGGTCACCCCCAGTGTGCCTACAGCCGCAGTACAGAGAGTGACACCATCCGCCCGCGAGTCCACCACGTACGACTTCACGCTGGTGCAATCAAAGAGG
This sequence comes from Dermacentor andersoni, assembly GCF_023375885.2. Classification (NCBI taxonomy): domain Eukaryota; kingdom Metazoa; phylum Arthropoda; class Arachnida; order Ixodida; family Ixodidae; genus Dermacentor; species Dermacentor andersoni. Next base: position 143,783,342 of record NC_092815.1, on the reverse strand, counting down.
GACCGGCGCCGTGCACGAGCCCTGGAGACTGCTGCACTCCCGGTTGACCCCGCGGTCGTCGGTACGGTGCTCTTCCGTCCCTCGGCGCCCGGCGGAACCTTCCGAGGAGCGCCGCGCCTCTCACTCGCTGCAACCCTCTCTTCGCGGCCCGGTGTTGCAGTGGTTCGCGTTAACCATAAGCGCAACATCGTGGCCGCCGATACTACCACCCGGGAGTGCCTGGAGGAGCTGCTGGCAGTCACTGAGCTGCACGGAATTCCAGTGACTGCCCGACTGCCAGCCGAGCGCGGCAAGAGCACCGGCTTCCTGCACGGGGTGGTCGGGTTACCCGCGGACACAGACCTGCTGGGAGCCATCGAGTCGAGCGTTCCCGTGCTGTCGGCAACGAGGGAGGAGAGCACCATCACCATCCGATTTGCGGGACCGGTCCCCCCTGAACACGTGCGCCTTTTCAAGCTCGGGTTCAGGGTGAGACCTGCCAGGCCCCGTCCAGTGCAATGTCGGCAGTGCGGCCGCTTCGGGCACGTGCTGGAGTCCTGCAGATGGCCGACCGACTGCATCTCCTGCGGCAAAAGCCACGCGGAGGGCGCCTCCTGCGCGAAAGTCCGCTGCAGGAACTGCGGGGGCCCCCATAGGGCCGACACTCCCGCCTGCCCCAAATGGCAGGAAGAACGGGAGGTGGCCACCATCATGGCTTCCTCCACCTCGGCATTGTCGAGGCGTGCTGTCAGGGCAGCAGTCCGGGAGGAGAAGCAGCCACAGCAGTCCTCATCTTCGGCGCGGTCCTATGCGAGCGTGCTGAAGGGCCCCAGTCCTGCACCTAGGCATCCGGTACCAGCCCCTCGTGCCTCTCAACGCCAGCAGACACAGGATACTGATGCTCCACCCGCCCAAACTACTATGGATCAGCTGGTAGAAAACCTGCTGCTCACCATGCAAGCAGTCAGTACCTTGCTGCCAGCTGACCATCCGCTCCGGGCCATCTGCCTGCAGGCAGTGGCATATCAACAGCAACACAATCACCATGGCTAGTCGCACAGCAAAGCGTCGGCCGCGCATCCTGCAGTGGAACGTGCGCTCGCTGCGCCGACGACACGCCGAACTTTCCGAACACCTACTTCTGCACGAGTACGACGTGCTCGCGTTGCAAGAGACATACACGCGCGACGGGGAGTGCAACTTTCCGGGATTTGTGGGATACCACAGTGCGACCACCTGCGAGTTACGGACTTGCGCCAACGTGCAGTGCTGTGATCCGCTCCATCCACCCGGTGGCTCCCGCGCGTCTATTTACGTCCGTGCGCGTCTTGCCCAAGCCGTCGTTCGTGTGGCCGACATTGTACCCACCTCCGTAGAGTGTGTGGCTGTGACTGTGCGCGTTGGGGGGGCCGACACTTGTGTCGCCAGCGTGTACGTGCAACCCGTACGACGGTGGGATACGACCTTCATCGAGAGCTTCACCGCGCGCATCGGTGGTGACTGTGTCGTGTGCGGTGACTTCAACTCCCACCACACGGCGTGGGGCAGCGCCCACAGTGAGCCGAACGGCAGGGACCTGCTGAGTTCCATCCATGCTTCGGGCCTGCTAATCATCAACACCGGAAGTCCCACTTTTGTGCGCCGGAGGGTACACGGGAGTGCGATAGACTTGTCGCTCGCGACTGAGCGATGCCACTACGAGTGGGTTCGCAGCCCTGACACGCAGGGGTCGGATCACTATCCGATCTCTCTCGACCCGCTCGGCCTGAACCGCACGCGGACATGTACGTACCGCGTCAGGGACTGGTCCCATTTTCGGTCCCTCTGTGCCATACCCCCTCTGGCGAATACAAACTTTCTTACGCATCTTACGAGGTGTTTGGATGCCGCTACAAAATCGTGCGCGGTGCCTGCTGGAACGCCGGTCCCCGATATCAAGCTTCTCAATCTGCGCGCTGTCCGTCGTCGCGCCGAACGCCGTGCCATCAAGAGCGACAAGGTGGAGCATTGGACTTTATACAACCGCCTGGACGCTGCGTGTCGCCGTCACGCCAGGCAGCGCCGCAATCAGAGCTGGCAAAGTCTCTGCGTGTCATTGGAGGACACTCGCGACAAGTCGCGCCCTTGGCGCATTCTCGCTTCCCTCCTCCGTCCCAAGGTCCCTCGCCATCCTGCACTCTCCATCGCGGTGGCTACGGGCTTGAGCACAGAGCAACTGGCCGAACTCTTCGCCGATGCCTTCGCTCCACCGCCACCGTCTGTGCGCCCCGTCAGTGCACCCTGCGAACTACCGCCGCACAACAAGGCTGAACTCCTCGCTCCCCTGCGCTACTTTCCTACGAGGGCAATCTTGGAGCACGTAGAGGTGCTTTGCTCGGCCGAGTTTACCCTCAGTGAGTTGCGCATTGTTTTGAACACGCGTAAACGACGCTCAGCGCCTGGTGCCGACGGACTAACTCATCAGGTCCTCAGGAACGTCGATGCAGCGCAGCTCCCTTCCCTACTCGAGGCCTTCAATGGCGTCTGGCGCAGTGGCATTATTCCTGCTGACTGGAAAGAGGCGATCGTCGTCCCTATTCTCAAGCGCGGCAAAGCTGCCACGAGCGTCAGCTCCTATCGCCCAGTGTCGCTTACTTCGGTAGCCGGCAAAACTCTGGAGGCCATGGCTTTGCGCCGCCTTGAGTGGATTGCCTCCGCCCTCGACGCTTTCGCCCCTGAACAGAGTGGTTTCCGGCGACTGCGCTCAGCAGCTGACTCGCTCGCGGACGTCGTGGCTACGCTAGAGCACGCAGCAAGTCGCCAAGAAGCCGGATATCTCGTGCTGCTCGATGTACAACGCGCATTTGATGGTCTCCCTCACACCACCATCATTCAAGCCCTCGGTGAGCTACGTGTCACCGGCTGCCTCTTTGACTACATCGCGGCCTTTCTCAGTGACCGCACGCTCAGAGTGCGAGTTGGCGACACGCTCAGTGCCCCTCGCAGCGTGACCTCCGGGGTTCCCCAGGGCAGCGTGATCAGCCCATTTCTTTTTAACTTGGCTCTGGCAAGACTACCTGACTACATCCCCAAGATGACAGCCCACGAAGTCCGCGTGGCGATCTACGCCGATGACATTGCACTGTTCGCGTGCGGGCCCACGGCCCTCGGCTTCCAAGTGCGAGAATCCCTGCAGTCGGCGATCAACGCCGTCGATGAATATCTCGCCAGCATAGGGCTCCAGCTCTCGGCGTCAAAAACTGAGGCGTTGTTAGTACACCCCCGTGCTCGTGCGCGCTTCGAACTGCCTTGTCTCACGCTGCGCGGAAGCCCCCTCCCGTGGCAGAGAAAAGTGCGCTATCTCGGACTTGACATCGACTGCCGGGTCAACTTTAACGCCGCCGTCTCCCAGCTCTGCAAGAATTCTAAGAAGGTGGCTGGCGCCGCACGCTCCCTGCTCGCCCGTGGTCGTGGTTGTACAGTACACCGCAACTTGCGCTTCGAGTTTACAACTCCGTCGCAACAACGCGAGCACTCTATGCGCTTCCCCTCACGAACGCCAGAGCCACCAACTGGAACGCCATCGACATGGAGCACCGCACCGTAATTCGTCAACTTTACGGGCTTCCGCGCCACTCGCAAGTAGGAGCAACTCTCGCCGAAGCGGGAGACTGGCCGCCCTCACTTCGCGCACGGAAGCAAGCGATGAACCACATCGAGCGCCTTCAACGTTCGCCACAGGGACAACGCCTCGTTTGTCGCCTCCACACCCTCGAGGGCTCGGGGATGGGCCAGCATGCCACCGAGTTCAGCGCACTCGTCGCGTCGACGCCGCAATTCCTACCTCTGCCGGTATCGCCGCACGCCTCCGCGCTACTCGATGTAAACACCACGGTGCCAGGCGTCAAGTCCAAGCGTCGAACAGCTGTTTGTGCTATGCAGCAGTAAACGGCCGCACTGCTACACGAGCGCCTAGGGGGCCGGCTGCTCGTTTACACCGACGGCTCCGTGGCGAGTGATGGTTCTGGTGCTGCAGCGTGCACGGCGCCGGATATTTGCGCTACACGGCAGTGCCGCCTTTGTGTTGTGTGGTCGTCGACGGTGGCCGAGCTTGCGGCGATCGACCTAGCCGCTGATCTCCTGCTTCAACAGCGCAGTGTTGTTTCTGCCGCGATCCTTTCGGACTCGCGCGCGGCACTGTGTATGCTGGCGAAGGATTACCTTGGACCTCCGTTGGTGCAGCGCGTCGGCTCAAAGCTCCGCCATCTCGTCAGCCAGGGCTGCGATTTGGCGTTGCAATGGGTTCCAGCGCACATCGGCCTGCTAGGGAACGAAGCCGCGGACGCTCTCGCAAAGCAGGCTCACTCCCTGCGCTTCCCCCTCGCTACCTCGGTCAGCGGCTTCGACGTGGCCAAAGCAACCATTCTGCGAACGCTCCGTGCGCAGCATCCGGACCAGCGCGTCGCCACGGATGCGTCACTTCGACTCCTCCCCCGCGTGGGCTTCTCCCGGGCGGACCGCTCTTTCCTGCTTCGATTGCGCGTCGGCTGCTACAGGACGGCTGCTAGAACGCACAGGCTGCAGGGAATTGGCGACCCCGCGTGCAGCAACTGCGCCGATTTCGAGACGCTCGACCACTTGCTACTTCGCTGCCCTGCCTTCGATGCGGAGCGCACGGACTTGTGTACAGTCTATCGGCGACTGGGACTGACTTACGATACGGCGACCGCGCTGCTATTCCCTGCAGCCCACTCGTCCATCGTGAAGCACGCTCTTTCGGCACTGCTAGACTACTGTAATGCGACGCACTTGAGAGCGCGGCTCTGAGCCCCGCACTCACATTTCTTTTTCCCCTTGCCACGTTCGACCTGTCTTTCTCTCCTTCATCTTTTTCTTCCCATTCCCCCTTCCCCGTGCAGTGCTGTTGAGGTGTCCTCCTGTGAGAGACAGTTACGGCGCTGCATTCATCTCTTCCGTTTCCTTTCCTAAAATCACTTCACACACACACACACACAGAGTCTGGGTTTGGGCTCCAGTACGCCGCCGAGGCCTCGCAGAGAAACTTCTGCGCCGATACTTCGTGCCGTACAAGGTTCTACGACGCCTTAGCGACGTCAACTATGAAGTGGTTCCTGACAGCCCATCTTGCTCGAGGCGCCGTCACGACCTGCCTGAGACTGTGCACGTGGTACGCATGAAACCTTATTTTTCTGAATGACATGGACACTCTGTGGTTTGCTGGACACCGGATACTACCCGCCGAGCATCGGGACGATGCTACTTCTGGAGGGGGGCAAATGCCGCGACACCATCTGTGCCCAACCACGCTGACGATAAAGACGACGACCTCGTCTGTGCAAGCGAGGCGCTAGAGAAGAAGTCTGGACTGAGCGCTTGCCCTAACTCTCTCGAATAAATACCGCTCTCCGCTCTTGTCTCCAGTGAGCCGTGACAGTATTATCGTCTTAAATGAGTAATTTAGGATATGCTTGTAATTCATGTGAAGGAGGTGTTTACTTCAGGGAGAGTTTGTTCCCCCCACACTACTCCGATAGCATGACCGGAGCTTCGTCCGGCCTTGGCCTGAGTCAGATGTTCCGAGTCTACTACGCATGCATGCTTACCAATGCTTGACTTCGTAGGGGTGTGTTGAACACTACGCCGAATCATATTTGATTATTTTCTAGCTTACGGTTATTATCCGGCATTTATATTCTTGGTTCTGTAACTACTCAGCGGGTTCGCGGTTCTAGCGTCTTCTGTCATTATGATAAACAGCAATTGTATCATGTTCGCCACTGCTGCGCCCAGTCATTGACACAGTGTCATCTCAGCTGTCATGTCGGAAGTGCCATCTAAGCTGCAGGCGGCCGCATGCAGACCTCGGCTCCTTCTGAGCCATCGGAAAAAAGAACGAAATACAGGATGACTCACCTTCATTCCCGTACTCAGTTCAGCTGATATGGCGGCTATTCGGCGCAGAAAAGGGATGCAGAATATCACGCGCGTGATTAAGGCAAAGTATGTTCGAAACTGCTCTTGCTCCATGACGGGCGGCGCATCGGGCATACCACGGAGCGACACACTTATGTCCTGAAAAGAAATGGGCTCCGTAAGACGGTGCTGAGTACATGTTATGCGCCACCTTGTGGAACATGCTAGAGGAGAGCACGTTAAGTGGCGCGAGATTGTCACGATGCATCTGCAAAACTTGTGTATGCATGTAAGCCCCGTCTATGCTAGACAGGTAACGATCTGGTCTCGGAATACTGACAGTAAGTCGTTGTGGGACGCTGTCCGGGGCATTTCGCGCCGTCAAATCTGGCGTCTTGCCCACTGTCGGTGGACCAAACGTTTCTCACGACCCGATCGGCTCAAAATTAGGTCTTTCTGAGCGAATTTTAACGCTGATTAAGGCAAAGTATGTTCGAAACTGCTCTTGCTCCATGACGGGCGGCGCATCGGGCATACCACGGAGCGACACACTTATGTCCTGAAAAGAAATGGGCTCCGTAAGACGGTGCTGAGTACATGTTATGCGCCACCTTGTGGAACATGCTAGAGGAGAGCACGTTAAGTGGCGCGAGATTGTCACGATGCATCTGCAAAACTTGTGTATGCATGTAAGCCCCGTCTATGCTAGACAGGTAACGATCTGGTCTCGGAATACTGACAGTAAGTCGTTGTGGGACGCTGTCCGGGGCATTTCGCGCCGTCAAATCTGGCGTCTTGCCCACTGTCGGTGGACCAAACGTTTCTCACGACCCGATCGGCTCAAAATTAGGTCTTTCTGAGCGACTTTTAACGTGCGCACGAAAGATTGCCCTTCAACCCCTGTCTGCACTACCTATGTGCAGGTGCACAGCTCCTAAATAGCGAAGCTTTGCAGGGCGTTTGCATAAGAGTTCTGGGCATGAACTGAGAACACCTTGATAGCGAAACCAAAAGGAAAGCAGACGAAGATAATTTAAGGAAAAATGTACTTTGCTAATATCTACTCAATGAAGCCAAGCAAAAATTCGGAAAAGCGTTCAGCACACAAATTCAATTATCAGACCAATCTCCGCGATATTTCTTGTCGTACACATTTTTTAAAATATAAATTGGCCAAATAGCATACAAAGTTCTATGCATCGGAGGCAGCTGAACCCACGGAAACTCAGATGAATGCTTGCATACTAATGATGACTGGTGAACATGTATGGCATGCTGTGCAAACTACTAGCTTGCCTACTATTCATATGTAAAGAGACGGTATTTATTTCTTGTGAATGACGCGTTTGCAAAAGTACTTAACCCTTTCTGGTTTGCTTGCGCCAGTGTTTTTTATTGCGATAGCAATTATGTCGCACTCCAGACGAATTTCCGCCGCCGTCGTCGCCAAGATGTTCCGCGTAAGGTCTGAGCAGGATAAGATCGCGGCTGCGCGCCGTATGCTGTAGGTGGGAGGGAAAGCATGCAAGGGTGATCCGAGGGGGATGGTGCTTTGGTACTGTGGCGTCTTCTCGCGCGCGCACGGGAGAAAGGCGGGGAGGGCGAACGCCTGCTTTTCGCGCGTTTAAGGGGGAGTACTTCCGCTTTGGCAAAGGCGCCCGAACGTCAGAGCTGCACTGCCTTTGCCCGACGCTCGTGCGCGTCGGGGACTGGACCTAGGTGCGACGGAGGGGTACCTGATTGCAGTCCCCGCTTTGCTACGATTTGCTCCGTTCTACCCTACCCGATTGCAATGTACACTTTCGAAAACCTGCGCTTAACTTCCGTTCAAACAGGATCCCAGCGGGCCGGTACGGTGTACGCAATGGGGAAACGTGCACATCAACAAATTCACAGTAACAACGTGTCATTATTCGTTGGCCTGCGACTGCTAAAGTGGCACCTATTTAAGCCCCCAAACTAGCGCTTCGTGTCGGATCCCTTCGCTCCCCTGGGCAACAACCCGACGAGTCAGGCCTGCTGGTGAAGCATAGGTAAAGAACTACTCTAACAGCGTGTCATTATTCATTGTTCCGCGGCCGCTAAAGCGACACCAGACTAAGTCCTCACTCCGCGCTTCACGCAGGCTTACTTCGCTCACCGTAGCAAGAGCCGGCCGTGTAAGTCCTCGTGGGGAAGCATATGTAAAGAACTACTGCAGAAGTGAAAGGACGAAATGATGTAATAATGCAGATTTAAAGGACAAGAAATCACCGCCGATTACGATACTCCATAATGAGAAATTTGAGCTTAGCTGTATATGTTTTCATTGCACTGTTGGCTGGCGCGGACGATCTGTCTCGAGCAAGACGTTGCAAACGGAGCGAATTGTCGCGCTGCCGCCTCCCTAAGCTGGAGGTCGCGAGAGCCAGCGTGTAGGTGACGCATGGGCGCGACTCACTGTAGCCACCGCCGACAGACCTCCCAGAAGAGGCGCGCTACTCTGGCGCCATCTCGTAGCTATTGTCGCCGTACTAAGCTCTTCTTCCCACCCTTTCGCCATATCCTCCTCCTGAGCTTTCCGATCATGGTTCCACTTCGCCCTCCTCCTCCGCTTTCTTCCTCGTGTCTTTCATACTCCGGTGCGCTCCACATTCGCTTTCATGTTTCGCTATGTATGCTCGTTCACATGGTTGCGCCAACGCTGGCCGCAGGAAGGTGCGCCTAGGAGCTGCGCTCTAGAAATTCGTCGAGCACCCAATCGAACTACGGAGCTACCGATCATGAGCGGGATGCTGTGATCGCTACAGCACGAAAGGCGGATGGAGGGAGAGTTTATACCGGAGTATTTATCCGCGGTCGCCTAGTGCAACTCGGCTACGGACAAACGGTTGTATGTCCTCCTTCATAGTACCTGCGCATTCACTCTCATTTTAGGGCGCACCTTTTAGGCGCCCGTTCCTGCGTCGACAATCGGTGTCACCGAGCGAACGAGCACAGCGAAAGATGAGAGCGAACGCGAGAGCAGCGGCGGGTGAAAGAAGCGGCGAGAGCGAAAAGAGTGGGAGGAGGAGGGTGCGGCGGAGCCGCGAGGCACAAAGCGAGGGAGGGTATAGTGAAAGCGCGAGAAGGAAAACTTAGTGCCGGGCACGTCGGACTGTGCGATGTTCGCTTAAGCCACTAAAACTTCGTAAAGTAGCGCCACGCTTTGAAGAATGCCGCCTCCTCCTCGCTCACGGTGGCCGAGGCCGAAGCCGCATCGCTGTTGGCCGAATAGGATCACGCGGGCCCTCACGCCGTGCATCAGCGCCATTTTCGCTCGAGAAGCGTCTACGGAGTGGCGAGGAGCTACTCCGCAGAGAGAGAGTGTAGGTGGCGCCATGGTCGAGGAGGGAGCGAGAAAGAGGAGAAACGAGGAAGAGTGAAGGTGGAGGAGGAGGAGGAGAGTGTCGCTACTTTACGAAGGTTAACGGGTTTTAGTGATCCCTACGAGATAACGTTAAGAGGCGGGCGTCGTCTGCATGGAAATAAATCGCTCCAAGAGCGGAGGTTGTCTGCGGCGTCTGAATGAATTGCGCCTACGCGTCACCCACGTTCTTCCTCCCGATTATCGAAACCATCGCGCTTCATGTCGCTCCGTTTACAAAGCGCCGCACAAGACAGATTGTCCGCACCAGCCAATATATTGCGAAATGAAAGCACGTATACAGCTGCGGTTAAATTTCGCATTAGGGAGTATCGTAATCGTCGGTGAATTCTTTTCGGCACGCAGCTCCCGCATGCGCATGTAGGTCAGGCAAACGCCGCGTATCTCTCGCGTGTGTCCGCCCTCGACAAAACGGAAACACACGGCAAGGGGGCAGAGTAGCGCGCGCCTACGCTTCTACTCCGGCAGTGGCCGCGCGCGTCCTGTCTTGAAGGTTATCTGAGGCTTGTTCGAAGGCTAGCCAACCCGAGATATGTCATGGCGTCGTGTGCCCAGTGTTCTGGAGCGCCTACTTCGCTTTGAAGCGAGAGGCAGCGCTAGATCACGCCGACGTTCTTATAGCGAGTGTCCGCAGTAATTGACTGAGACGTGTTCACGTTTGCGTTTGCGCCGGTGACACTTTCCTATGTAATCTAGCTAGTAAGCGAATATTTACAACAGTTCATGCAGCTGGTAATACTGCTAACCTTACTGCGTATACCTGTCTAATAATTTGCTATAGAAATCAATCATTCGCCTTTTGGGGGAAACTGCGAGGCTTTTAAGAGCGCAGCTCTCGGGCGCCGGTTCCTGAGGCGAGCATCGGCGTAACCAAGCGAACGAGCACATCATAAGATGAAAGCGAGCACGGAGCGCAGCGGGTGACGAAAGACACCAGGAAGAAAGTGGAGAGGATGGTACAGCGGAACAATGAGGCGGAAAGTGGAATAGGATATGGCGAAAGCGTGAGAAGGAAAGCGTTGTTTGGCATCGATGGCTACGGGATATGGCACCATAGTAGTGCACGTCGTCTGGGAGGTCTGTCGGTGGTGGCTGCTGTGAATCGCATCACCCCCGCGCAGGCTCTCGCGATATGCAGATTAGCGAAGCTGTCGCGCTACACTTCTCTCCGTTTGCGACGTGCCGCCAAAGGCAGATTTTGCGCGTCAGCCAATACATCGCGCAATGGAAACACGCGTGCAGCTGCGCTCAAATTTCGTATTAGGGAGTATCGTAATCATCAGTGATCCTCCTTTTTTTAAGGCAGCCATCTCCAAGTGCTTGCGGATCGTTGAGTCTCCTTTCATGTCACATTTTATCAGCCAAGCTGTATAGACTCCTGTTGCGTATTAAGAATGAAATAGACCTTTATATACGCGTGTTATTTTCCTGAGGCCTGCACAAATCGGCGCACATTGTTGTGGCAGACTTTCACTTCAAATGTTGCAACGGTTGTGCCACCGCTAGATGATTCTTTTAAAGATTTGTGAGGAAAGCAAACAGACGCCTTCTTACCTTAACGGAAATCGTATCAGAAAGATACTGCGTGTCGATGATCGCTTGCTCCGTCAAAAGGAACCCTGCAGAAAAATCATCGGAGTTCAATGGAGATCCAACATCGCTATTGTGTCAAGATGTGATAAAACGACACATCAAATATTTTTTAACTTACGTCAATATTAATCAATATTACGCGAAGCAATTTTCCACGCAGCTGGCTATAGAGCTTCTGTTTCAGATCCTGTAAAGCGCCAACAGACGAACCAACGTGCTTGTACAACGCAAACATATTCGTGTGCGTCACCCCAGCATCTATGTGACAATGGCAAAACACGACGATAGCATGACCACTGATTTATGTTGCCCCAGCGAAGAAATATTACATGTTGCGTTAGGTCCTGGGCCTGTAGATAAGGCGGTGGAATACGGAGAAAAGTGGTGCACACTCGCTCATGTTAAAAACACGCCTGTTCTCGCTTATGTGAGAAACTTTTCAAAGTTTTCTATTCAGGCAGAAACCCAGTGCCAAACACCGAGCGACCCAAGCTTGGATTGCAGTTGGTTAGACACGAACATAGGACAAGGTGGGCGAAGTTTCGAAACAATGGCAACAGCAATAATATCGATCACAACAACAACCACTGATCTCAGTTGCGTATGGTATTGTTCGTCTGTACAAAGTCCACTTCAGTGCTCCTTGCAAAGCTGGTGTAAGTATACTTCACAGAAATATGTAGAAGATTGCAGAGCGCTATGCGCATATTACTACATGGCAGAGAAGAAGGAAAGAGTGCCGGCAGTGTTGCCGACGCTCCACTGCGCTGGTCAGCACCTAACGGTGACGCATTCACGTTTTTCACATATTCAAGCCAGCAAACAATCTTACTCGTACTCTAATGCAGAGCCCGCATTTACTTTAGCAGAAGCGCGACAATTCGCACTTAGAGTTCAATGTCTCATCGCTGAAGGATGTGTCACGTATTACATGGCGATGTCGATATCAGGCAATGTCATGTACGCCACAACAGTACTCCCGCCGCCAGATGGTGCATCGCAAGGTCGAGTTGTTCGATGCAGCTCGGCCGGTTTGATGCCTGCATTGATCAAAGACTAGTGACTGCCGCTTCCATGAATCAAGAACTTCTGGCCAAAGGCCTCTTGATAGGTTGGCTCTGACTGGAGTGCATAAATGCAAGATGACAAGCTTCAAGGGGCCACCATTCTCAGTCACACAATGCCGCAATTGCCATAAGGAAGCCACTCTCATCGCCAGACTATGCAAATCAAAATAATCTGACAACTCCATATTTAAATGGTAACCTTCAAACGCAAGGTTCACGTTGACCCAGATAAGTACCAATAAACTTGCAACTATGCGTTCGCGCAAACATACACAAATGGGGTTTATGTAATGAAGTTAAGTAATAATGAATTAGGGCTTCCACAGATCAGGAAGGTGAAGGGAGAAATGGCCTTGATTAGTTCATATTCCGTAACATTTACCACACGGTAGCTACATGATTATTACATAATGCCAAAATAAGAAATAAATAAAAGTAAACACCATCTGCAGCCCTCATCACGTGCCTAAATTGGCTCAGAAGGTCTGACTTATTCCGCTCTTCTTCTAGCGCACTTCTGAATTGTGCTACTGTAAAGTTGTGCTCCATCTGAGCAGGTGGTCGTATTTATGTGACATACGTCCTTTACATAAAACAATGGAGCGTGATTAGAAAAATTCACCAAATCCGACAAATATTTAAGAAAAGTTTCGAAAAAAAAGCGTGCGAACTATCAAAAACAAGTCGCAATCAAAATTACACTGAGGATTTCTCTCTTCAGCCTATCTCTCCGAGTAATAATAAAAAAAACGAAAACACTGATGCTTTCCTTTTTTAAGCTTCAGCCGTCACGTCTTTATGCGCGCAAAAATCAAACTAACTCAAAAAAGATCTGCCATACCACGAGCAGAGGAGATCAACAATTCCCTCTGTCTAACAACAGTTCCTAAAACTTAAACGCCCGAAAAATTAATATCGTCGAAGAAATGAAAGCTCATGAACTCAATTTACAAAACGTGCCTACAAAACAAAAAGCAGTCCTGCCAAATAAAACACGACTAATTATGATTTCCCGCAAGAAGCATAGCTTATCAAGTTGCGCGTGACTTTTCAAACTGTATGCAACACTGACACTTTGCCTTACATTTCTACACGTCTCATCACTTAAACCTTCCACTTGCAGTTGTGGATCTAACCTGAGCCGAAAAGGCTAACAACCTAACAAAAAAAACTGCGGTATTCCTTACGCCTCCCAAGCGTTCAACGCGCAACTAAGCTGAATACAGAATGAATACAAAAGGACAAAAGAATTTGCAACCCGTCTTTCTCATTTCTTTATTTTCGGGCCCCAAACGCGTTCATTTCTTTCTGACGAGCTCGAGGGTGTCGCGCATTCCGGGGTTTTCACAAGGTGCGGTCGCGAAGAAGGCAAACGACGCTAATTTGCCTGACGTACCTCGTAGCTGCAACTTTAGAACAGCACCGTCCAAGTACTAGAAAAGAGCTACATTCACAAACCCGCGCGCGCGCTGTCTCCTTAAAGCAGTTGCCTTTCTTTGTCCCCGCGAGTGGCCGGTTGTTGTAGTAGCCTACAGTTCGCTTCCCTTTGTCCCTCTGCTTACAATGCGCTGCACGCAATGTGGCCAGGCGACGGTTACTACGCCTGAATCTTCGCGAAACTCTGCTTTTCACGACGTGCATCACGCCGATCCCTGATCTCAGCAAACGCCTAGGCTTGGGATTTATCCTCCTTCGCTATGTTACAGACTCTGGCTGGATCCTGACCTTCGAGCATTTGGCTCCGTCGCCTTGCCGCTTAGCACGTTTGATTCTAGACGCCTCGACACCCACCGTGTCCGGCTTTCTCATCTTGTGCCTATCCCTCTTCTGTTCGGCATCATTCGCCCCTGCACATGAGATTTCGTTACCCTCTCTGATTTCACAAATCTACCTATTTTTTAAAATAAATAGGCGGCTTTCTCAGGAAGGCTGGGCAATATAGCCGACTCCGTACACGGAGGGCCTAAAGGGCCCTCCGATTCTGGTGCGGGGAAACCGCCGCTCTCTTCGGCAAATGCCTTCCCATCGCTTCCGGCTACTAACAAGTTTGACTCGTTACTGCGCGCAGCTGTCTCGGCAATCGTTTCATGGTCCTCTGACCGCTGCTCAATAGGGTATGCGCCTGCCAGTCTCCGAGTCTCCTCCCGTGTGTTTGCCCTGTAAGCTCCCATATTGGAGAATGATTCTTCTCGTTCGGTCAGCGTTTGCTTCGGCCTATTCGAAAAGTAATAGTTGAATAGCTCTGACAAGCTGCCCAAAATGGCCACCTCCATACATACTCGGCCTAAAGGGCCCTCTGTTCGTAAAGTGGGAAAACCACAGTTATTTTCGCTTTCTGTGTGCTTCACTTGCATCGCAACTTCTCCAAAGCTTTCTAAACTAGCTTTTTCAGTGCTAGCATTACCTTAGACAGGCTCTGCTTTTTATCTCTCATTTTGGCATTCAAAGTCGGCCTGAAATGCTCACCAAAGTCGCTGAACAGAGCCTTCTTAGCCCTGGTGTAATCTCGCGCTTTCGTATCGGACAAGCAGTTCATGAAACGCGCAGCGATACTAAAGAGTTACAGCATTCTTAATCGCTCGGTCCACAAGTCCTGGCTGACACCCTCCTTCCTAACACACCCGTTCATAACCAGCGATGTAATTAACCATATGCTCGTGTGCCCTGAAATTGTGGAGCTGGCGCAGTGCTATCTGCTATCAAAGCGTCTGACGTTCCAGTTCAAGCTCTTTCATCCTAACAGCTTGCCGTTGCGCGGCCTCCTGCATGCGCCTCTGGCGCATTTCTGTGTCACGCTTGCGCCTTTCTGCCTCTTCAGCTCGCGCTTCACGCGCTTCTCTACTTCACTCTCGCGCCTCTCTACAGCTTCGCGCTTGCGCCTATCGCACTCTTCCTTTTTGCTTTCTGTCAACAATGGTTTCGCAAGCTTCGTCAGCTTCCTCGACCGTAACATCTTGTTTTCATGACGTCGAGAACAGCTTCTTCCTTTTTTGCGAAAGTTGAGTGGAAATGTCCAACTCCTCGCAAATTAGAAGGAGATCCTGCACTGTAAGTTTTTCTATAGCGATCTCGTTTGCCTTCCAAATTCACCATTCGTTAAAACTGGAATTCGTCATTTAAAGAAGGTAAATTTCCAAAACAGTGTCCGCTAGAAAGCACAAACATTCTCTCTTAGCATCTACCTATTTGTACGCAGAGAGAGTTCTGGCGACATGAAGTGCGAACATCAGGCCCTAATTGCCTAGCCCGTCCTTCAGCAGAATCAGCAGATTTAAGAATTTCTCGCTCTTTGTGCTCCTTCATTAGGAAATAATTTTCGTCGCCTCACCGGCCTCCTCTCAACTCCCCTCCTCATTCTGCACAGGCGCTAATCATTCAATCATTTCGGTTGGCAGGGCCAACCCGATCCACAGTGCACTGTGTGTTTACAGTGCACCCTGTGTTTCTTCCTCACGAGTAATTCAGCCAGCGAGACACTATATTCCTGGTCTACGAGACAAAATCACTAACAACACCGAACGTTATTACGGACTGCCTGCGATAATGAGCCTAGCGAAGGAATGAAGGAAATCAACTTTATTCAAGGTCCTGCAGGCCACGAGAGCTTTGGGGCTCTCCTGGAGTGGGTGTCTCCCACGACGGAACCAGGAGGTTGAGTTTCCTGGCGGCGTCGTGGACATGCTGGACGGCCCATAGTTCGGGAGCGAGTTCTTTGCTCCGGATTGCTTCTTCAAACTTGCGCTTGTCCGGTTTGGAGTTTATGTGAGCTTGCGAGCATGGCAACAGGAAATGATAGAAGTTAAGCGATGTATTGCAATTGGTGCAATAAAACTTGTCGTAGAGCTCAGGCATGTAGTGGTGCAGTGTGTTTGCGTGAGGCATGTGTCTGTTTGTAGCATTCTGAGTGTAATCGCTTGAGCTCGAGTGAGTGTGCGGTGTGGCGTGCTATACTCTCTACGTTGTAGGTAGTAGTGCTTAGTGATTTCATCGTATTTAGTGGGCGCGTCGTTGTTCTCCGAGTGGTCGGGTGAAACCGCGTGGTCTGTAAGCGCGCGCAGCCTTGTGTGCCACCTCGTTAAGGTTGGGGACGTCGCCGATCTTTGGTCCTAAGTGTGTAGGGAAACAGTATATGACGTGGTTCTCAATCTCTTTGTGACAATTCTGAGAGCCTGTGCGCAGACCGTGCCCTTTTAAAAAAGCTCTGATAGCGGCTATGGAGTCGCTGTAGCTGTGAGAAAGATTATCGTCGATGAGCGCAAAGACGATCGCAACCTGTTCGAGTGGTTCAGGCTTCCTTGCGATTACTGTGGCTGAGGGTCTTGTGTATCCGCAGCCGTCCACAACGCCACTGCGAAAGCTTTGTTTCCCGCGTATGCCACCGCGTCCACAAAAGCTGAGCGTTCGCGGTTCGCCAAGGCTTGGTTAAGGAGTAATTGTCCTCTCGCTTGTCGTCTGCCCCGGTTGTTTTCGGGGTGTACGTGTCTTGGTATAGGTCGGACCGGGATTTTGGCGCGGATGTCCCGTGGAAGGTCCGCAAAGTCTTTTTCTACGTTTTCTTGAGCGAAGCCTAGCTTCCTTATGATGGTGCACCCCGGAGGTGTCGTCGAAAGCCTACCAAGCTGGGTGCGCTGCTGGGCTTCGGCAATTTCTTCCAAGGTGTTTTGCATGCCTAAGTGCCCCAGTTTCTCGTTGCTGGTGCAGGTCGGAATGCCGAGGGCTTGCTTCGTGACCTTCCTGATTTGGGCATTGAGTCTGTCTCTTTCGGATCTTGACCAGTTGAGCATTGCCGCACCGTATGCGAAGTGACAGGTGACGAATGCGTGTATGCGTTTGATGAGATTATGTTCCTTGAGGCCTCCATGTCTATTGGCAATTCTTCTGATGAGCTCGATAGCGTTGTTGGTCTTGGTGATGAGCTTCTGAACCGTAGAGGCATTGACGTCTTTAGTCTCTACGATCATACCCTGAACAGACTTTGTCGACGAACAGGATGACGTGTCCCGAATCGGTACGTATGGTAACTTCCTGATTGTAAGTCTGACGAGTATGGCCTGCGGCCCTTCTGCGTGGGTCTGCGTACGAGCAGTTCCGACTTGGTAGGCGAGCATCTGAGTCCTGTGGGAATTAGAAATTTTTCTACGGCGCATACTGCTTCTTGCAAGATGTCCTGCGCTATGCCCGGGGTTCCTTTGTAGACCCACATGGTGGTGTCATCTGCGTACATGGTGTGCTCGAGCCCGTAGATCTGTCCAACTTTCTCAGCAAGTCTCGCCATGGCAAGGTTGAAAAGCATAGGGGAGATGACCGAGCCTTGGAGTGTGCCCCTGTTCCCCAGCGAGAGTGTCTACGCGGAGAGGTCGGCAAATCGGAGCGTAGGCGTCCTGTTATCCAAGAATGACTTGACGTACGCGTGGAATCTAGCTCCGAGGTTGAGTTCGGAAATGGTGTCCCCAATGTATTGGTGAAGAGGTTATCGAACGCTTTCTCGAGATCCAACCCGAGAATGGCCTTGACATTTCTAATGGGGTAATCAAAAATTTGGTGCTTTATTAAAATTATGGTCTCTTGAGTTGATAGACCGGGTCTAAATCCGATGAGAGTATGCGAGAACAGTACCTTGTTTTCGAGGAATCTGGAGATTCTGTCCTGAACGGCGTCTTCCGCCACCTTACCCACGCACGACGTGAACGATATGGGTCTGAGGTTCTCGACGCCCGAGGGCTTGTTATGCTTTGGGATGAGAACCGTCTTGGCATTTTTCCATTCCGGCGGGACCTTGCCGGAAGCCCAGACCTAACTGATTTGATCCTCAAGCAACTGGATGGAGTCTTCGTCCAAGTTACGAAGGGCCTTGTTACTAATACCGTCCGGACCTGGGGCGATGTGCGATTACGATGTGCCTGCGGCGATTACGATGTGCCGCTCAGGTTTTGAAGGACGGTCCTCAATTCTTCCAGGGTCACGGGTTCGTCGAGGTTGGGGTCGTCCGCTCCCGTGTGCGGGGAACCGGGTGCCTCGGCCTCATTTTCTTGGCTGCTCGAGAGTGACATGTACCTCTCGGCAAGTGTTGCCATAAATTCCTGCTCGTTGGAGTTTTTGAGTTCGCGTTTCACTATCTTGTCAGCCGCCTTGGTCTGGGAGATCCTGGTTTGACCCTTGTTAAGAAGGTGTTTGAGCAGGTTCGAGGTTTTGCCTGATGTCATGCTGCCATCGGCCCTTGCGCATAATTCGTCTCATTGTTGTCTGGAGAGTACGACACTGTGGTGCTCAATGTCTTTGTTCAGTAGTGCGATCTTTTCCTAAGTCTTCTATTGAGTCTCTCGGTACACGCCATCTCTGCACTATGGATCTTTTCGCTTCCAGCGTGTGAGCCAGCTTAGCGTCTATCCTGATTGTCTGGACACCCGTTTCTATTTCTTTGGTCGCCTTGCGGGCGTCCTCCTTGAGTTCTTGCGTCCACTGTTCTAGTGTAGCGGGCTTGTCGGCACGTTCCTTTCTTACCTGTCTAAACGCATCCCAATCCGTGTATCTACACTTTCTTAGTGGTTTTGAGGCGATTGCTATTGACGTTTCGACAATGTAATCGTCGCTGCCGAGGTCGTCGCCGGTACTATGCCAGGTGGCCCCCTCGGTGTTGAGGACGAACCTGAGGTTTGGGATGGTGTCCCTCGAGACCGAGTTGCCCATCCTGGTGGGGTAGTGCGCTGACGTGATCAGGGTGAGGCCCATATCTTCCGCATTGGTGGCAAGATTTCTGCCTTTGGCACTGGTGACGCCGTAGCCCCAATCTACGTTTAGAGCATTGAAATCTCCGGCAATAACCAGTGGGTTGTCCCCGGCTTTGTCCCTGGCCTTCTTTAATAGTCTTCTGAAACTTTGCGTTCTGTGGTTTGGACTGCTGTACGTGTTGAGTGCTAGTACGCTATTGGCCTTTTTCCCTTTGGGAAAGACTTCGATGAGCAATCATCAATCAATCTCTGTCAATCTCGGCCCACGCGAGCCTGTTGCTGACAAACGTCACTCCGTGTTATAATGCAGTGCAATGATCCTTTCATTCACAATTGTTGAGTACAAGCGACAGAAATGTAAGGAGGAGTTTACTACGTCATCGTACTAGTATCAGGTTGTCCCAGTGGAGCCAAATCATGTTCTACATTTAGCTCAATTTCTCAATTACTAAGGTTCTGTCATTGACATTAGTGACGTCCTAAACGTTCTCAAACATTTATGCATCACTTCAGCGTGACATAACAGTTGCCTTTAGTATCCCTTTATTCAATTTAGAGGTTTAGAAGTATTTCGTTTTTATCCTACAAATACAAGCCATTACAAAACCCCCATAAGAGCTAGACGGGCCTACCTGAATTCGTTGCCTCATCAAACGAAATTTGCTTCCAACGCAGGTCTTCGCTGTAGCAGAGCCACACCGCTTACCGAACTGGTCTTTGACAGAGCCGGTGGTTG
This sequence comes from Dermacentor andersoni, assembly GCF_023375885.2. NCBI lineage: Eukaryota > Metazoa > Arthropoda > Arachnida > Ixodida > Ixodidae > Dermacentor > Dermacentor andersoni. The sequence continues at coordinate 143,763,920 of NC_092815.1, read as the reverse complement.
CCTCCAGCTTGAAGCCTTTCGGACCGGTTATCGGAAGCTGGTTGGGCACTAGTTGTCGCGTCCGGTGCAGCAACTCGTACTCCAGGTTGTCACCACCGGCGGTGCCGAACAGGTCGGAGAACGCAACACAGATAACGTTGCCGCTGCTGCCCATGTCTGCCCACTGCAAACGGCACTGGGATGCCACTTCAGACCGCTTCGCCAAGGCCATCCGCTGTACGGGCTTTACGCTGCCGTCTGCATTAGTTCATTATAGGGTGAGCTATAGTGCGCTGGATCTCGCCACCCTTTCACGTGGAACTTTTTTTCGCGAACTACTTCGCAGTTAGACCTGTCGTCGCACGTTCCTGTAAGTAGAAGCTGCTTTCAATAGCGCAAGCGCTCACGCGACTCCACCAATGACATGCCGCGGAGCAGTCACATGATGCAGAGCTCGCTTCCGTGCTGTTCTACCAGATGGAGTTGCTCGCTGCACATAATTGCACATCCCTAGCGCCCCTGTATAAATGCTGGAGACTTTCTCGTATTTGCCCGAGACGCGCGTACGTGCGTGAGTTGCGAGAGAGACATGTGAGGCCTCTTACTGCCCCGAATCTGCCCAAGGTACTACAGTACCACGCAGGAGGACTGCGCTTTCCTCCGTTTGTCCCTATAGCCGAGCTGTTCGGTGTGACAGCAGGTAAATACTCCGAAATAAGCTTGCTATCTGTTCGTGCTTAGTAGTGCCGCGTCAAAGCGTTAAGCTCATCACTGGGAGGACCGCAGATCGTCGCACGCGTATGATAAATATTCCTCTTGTTCATTTTACTTTGGATTTTTATATACCATTTCCCTTTTCCCATATGTAGTAGTTTTTCTTTTACTACTCTTCACCGCAAGGCCTGACAAGGAAGGTTCTTGCCAAAAAGAGCAAGGCCACCTGGCGCAAAGCGCGGCGACGGGAGCCTCGATGGGGACCGTCCGCTATATCCAGGCTGAAACAGAGGTTCCTCTAAAGCGCGCCGGCGTCATGCACAGCCAATGTAAACACAGAGACCACGGAAGTAGTTGAGGCAAGCACTGGAAGCGTGGCCGGGTAATTAAACACGGCGGTGCAAATGGTATTGCCGTGAAAACGGCCTATATTGGCACGTTGTTGCTGCAAATTCGTTTTGATGTAAAATATTCATTTACAGGTCATGCTTAAGTTCTTATTCATGACAGATCCGCGCATGCGTACAGTTTGCCCATGTGGTAGGGACTCCTCCCGTCGCCGAGGACCACAACACTGGCAGAGCGCATGCGAGACAATGCGAAGGGGCACACCTTATATTACGTGGCCCTGTCACAATGACACGGGCGAACCGCTAACGGCAAACTACTGCCGCTTCACCATTACAGACTCTGTGGCGGCCGCTGTGATTCAGCCTGGACGGCAGTTTAGGCGGCGCTTACACGGGAGCAAAGCGCGCCGTACCCCATAGTATCTATGCAACCTCACATTAAATACAAGAGACCCGCACAAGTCCCCAGATCTCGCGAACGCCTCCAGCGAAAGTGCCAACACGTCTCTCTCCCAACTCGCGAATCAGTGCGATGCTCGGACAAGTACGAGAAACTTTCGTCTGTATTCGCATAGAGGAAGAAAAAAAAAAACTGGGAGGGAGCGCACGTGACAATGTTGAAGCCTAATCAAAAACGTTTAGAGGAGTGTGATCGGTCGCGCACGAGGCTAATCGATCGTTTACAGCCCCGTGGAAGAAGGTTATACTTAGTTTAAGTATAACCTCCTTGGCGCCGTAGGCGTGGGCGCCGTCATTATTGCTGCTCACGTGTCAGCTCCTGCCCTTATGTGCCTTCTTATCGGTGTTTGCTCGCGTCTTTACAATGGCCACGGCGACTGCCGGCACGGCACAGACATTACAGCTATTTTATTGTGTTTTGTCCGACTCAAGAAAGTCTATTCAGAGATGTGGGGACTTTTTCCTGGGGAATCTTTTAACTTTTTTTTCGACTCAAAATCTGCCGTTGTGCAAATATATACTAAGGAGGACGGCGCGCTTTGCTTGGTCGGCTGCCTAAACTTCCGTCCAAACGGGATCATAAGTGGCCGATAAAAAGCGTAATAAAGAAGCGTCAGTTTCATGTGGTCACCTGTTTGCCTGTGTTATTGAGGCCAATGACACACCAGGTTTGTCGCTTCGCAGTAAGTCTTAGGCGCTAAGCGGGTGGCACGGTCGTCGGCGACAGGAGTACGTGCAACATGGGTACACTTTGCGTATGAGCCACCCAGCCATGAACAATAACTTCAGTGTAATGCGCAATGGAATATTCAACACTAAACGAATTCGAAGTAACATGTAATTATTCATTGTTCTGCGGCAGCAAAAGCGGCCTCCACCAAAGCACCCATGCACGCGTTTGCGTTGGGTCACTTCGCTCCGCTCCGTTGGTAGGAAGCCTCCGTTTCAGGCGAGCACATGGCGAAACATCGGGGGGGGGAGAAGAGGCGCTGTACAAATGAAAAGGATAAATATACATATAGTAATGCCGAAAGACAAAAATAAAACTACAGAAAGTTGAAACACTGGTTTTCAGAACACAGCACTTCATTCCGAGGGGACAGCTTTGGCGCGGCGCCACAAAAGCCCGACGCGAGCTTGCTAACCCAGCGTATTTAATTGCCGCCCCGTAGTGCTGCTCGGCTAGGGATAAACGGAGTATGGCACGCCCTCCATCGTTGCATGCAGCAGAATTCGAGGAGCAAAAGTCCTCACAGGTCTGTCGCGCAATTCACGCATGCGTGCGTACAAGGGTCGGCGACACGCGAGAAGGAAAGTCTCGTTGGCTCAGAAAACCGCAATTTCGGCCACCACAGCTTTCAGTAAATGCATAGGCAATAAAAAATCTTTGGTTAAAGCTTCAGAGGCAGTGAGTTTACGTACGTGGCTGTAATTTATGCATTTCGTCTGAATTGCAATCTTACTGCGTGCAAGCTTACCAGCTGAAGGCAACGAATGTAGCAACTTGGTGTTCGCTTTAGCCTTTTACCCTTGATAATCTAGCATTTACATCAATAGCTATGTAGGGCTGTTACGGCCATGCGCGTGTTGTCGTTAACTGTATGTGCAACTTTGTTCGCAAATAGGCGAGCGTGCGCGCGTGCAGAAGACGCCTGTTTGCGACCTGCTCCGACCTGGATAGTATGTCCCGACAGCGTAGTTCTTGACGCCAGCGCTGATTAGAGAACTTGGAAATGGTTTCCTGAATACTTACCGTGCTAATTAAGATGTATTCGCGTACATGTGGACAAAAATGTTGCAATTTCTCCCGAGAGGCGAAGCATCGATTCCGACAGCAAATTAGTAGACAGCTACATCATGTAACGTTGTCAGTTTTATCAGTTGTATAAACTCGTAAACATTCGCTTACAAGCTAAATTAACAAGTATGCTGTCACGAGCGCACAAGCTAGCATGAGCACATCTCACTCGGTGGCCGCCGAAACTCGCTGTCAAAACGCTGAAGTGAGGAAGCACGGCAGCTGGCAGGAGCGAGTGAATTGACCTTCATGCTGCCTCTCGCTTCAACGTGAGCTAAGCTGTGAAAACACAGCCCACACGAAACTATCGGCCCTCGGTGCGCGTGGACTCCGTCCGCATCGCAGATGACTTTCAAGATAGGGCACGCGTAGCCGCGCCATACGCAGCAGCCGCCGGAGTAGAATGCCCAGCCTCCCTTGCTCCCCACTCCGCGGTACCTTATGTTGACAATAGACGGTGTGCTTCCTCCCAGCTTTTCTCCCTTGCGCGCGAGATTGAGCCACCATCGTCGGCTCACCCTCGTATACTTTCACTCGCACACACAGTATGCGGCCCGCAGGGAGGACGTTATCGCCCTTGGACTTAATGCGGAACATCGCGGAGACGCCGACAGTAGAGATGTGCCAGGAGTTTCCATATAATTGCTATCGCAATAATAATTGACCGAGTGACCGCTCCCTGCCTGTTCGATTCCCGACCCAGAAAGAAAACTCGGGGTGCCCGCTTAGTATTCCCGTTAGACATCACTCTTATAGAAAGTTATGTTGCTCGAGTATGTATGTCGCGCTTGCGCGTGGAAAACGTATCACTTCCTTTCAGGATTATCAAAGTTCAAATTTCCGTGATACTTTGTGACAGCGGTGGCACTCACGCTTTCTCCAGGTAGTGTTGGTCTGTCAGCTGCCTCCGGTAATTAGTTGCCGGTCACCGCCTGCAATTGGCTGCCCAGCGGGGGCAGTAGAACTGGTGCTCGCTTAGCGGATATGTGTGCGTGTCGAACTGTCGTAAACGAGTGCGCCCGCTGTGTAGCCGAGGTGAATGAAGCTCGCGCACAATCTCATCCTGCATACTCAAGCTTCTGTCGAAGTTCACGAAAGAGCACCTCTTCCCTCTGCATTTCCACCCTTCGCTGTCCCGTATTGTACATAAGTAGTACTAAGCGATTCCAGGCCTTTCGGCGGAACGTTGCTTAGGTGGCAGCTGATTCATGATTGTTCTCGATTCAGATTGTGTACAATGGCAGCGAGCCTCTGGAGCCTCCTGGCACAGTGCGCGTACTTCTCACTGTAGGAGGTCTATATGTTCCCAAATTGAGCAGAGTTGCGCGTACTTACGCCATTTTTCCCACGTATTCCCAGCGCTGTTCCGCAAAGCCACTCATCATGCGTGCCGGAGCTGAGCTCAAGGTGGCACAGCTTCTGCACGCTCCAGCTACCATGCCATATGATACCAAGCATTTCTTGCCTACTCTAGGCATGTTGAGCCTCTGCGTCTTTGTGTCTCTCTGTTTATCCCCTTGATCCTTCTTTATACGGGAGGAGTCGTTCTTTAAATTATGTTTAATTGGATTTATCCATGACATAAATGACACGACTTAACTGCATGGCATGGCATGATATTGATGACATCAATGACATGAGTCTCTTACGACGTCGTGAAGCGATCGTTGCCATTCCTTTAACTGTATCATATTCGGGATATGTATCACATGCATGCATGACATGTTAAGACGTGCATGCATGTCATAGCGTAAATTCTGACATGAATGACATGACATGACATACATTTTAACATGTTTATTTCACCTCCAATTATGTCGCGGGGTGCTATAGCTTGGGCCACTAGGTATCCCTAGTTGAAAAAGACAACAGGAATTCCTGTCGCAACTACAGAAATTTCTGTTGTATGACAGAAGTTCCTAACGTTTCTCTAGTTGCGACAGACATTTCTGATGTTACGACAGAAATTCTGATGTCGCAACAGAATCATTCTGTCGCGGAGATCAAGAGTTCTGAAGTCGCAACAGAAACGTTCTGTCGCAACAAGAGTCCTCAAGTCGGAACAAAAGCTTTCTATCGTGACAGCGACTGTGACGTCACGACAGCAATTCTGACGTCGCAACAGAAACATTCGGTCGCGACGGCCAAGAGTTCTGAAAGAAGCGCTTTCCGTCACGGCCCTTTAAAATTGTATGTCACTTTCGCATCGGTGGTGTACACTGTATTTTTCTCTTGCGCGGTATTCAATCGTGCTTCTCTGAAGCCGGCAATGATGATAGCACCGACATCGGTATTAAAGTCGACGTGGCCAATTGTTATACTTGTGCCGTGACGACGCGGCACCAGCAACGCCCTACCGGCCTCCTCAAGATCGGCCGCTGATCAAAATCATACCATCTTCGGGAATGGCTGCGTATCCGTTTTATTTTATTTGGTAAGATGTGGCACGCAGGCCTGTGGGCCTACATGTGCGGTTACACTGACACATTAGTTAATTTCCCAGAAATATTGCACAAGCTTAAGCGAAGCGGAAAAGAAGTTTTGGGTTGTTCCACAAAGTTGCGTGAAAAGCAGCCTCACTCGCGTCTCATTAATCTGGTAGAGCACTGCCTTGAGAAGCCAGTATGCTGTCAGAATGAAGACTCATCCACGAATGTTTATGTAGCTATTGTGCATTGAACAGACGAATTATATGTGCGCTCAAAAGTTTAGAGAGCGAGAGACAACTGTCGAAATTAGCAGTAACAACCCTAACAGTGTCCTCGGTCACCGTTGTCTATTTGTGAATTTCTTATTCAATATGGACATTGTACAGCAAAATCGATGTTCTAGCACTCCACGATGTACCTGTCGATGGTAACAACACTTTTGCTCTTCTGGAGATGCGGGAGTTGACGCGGTGGAGTGAAAGCGCATCTTGGCTTTTAACATGTAAATGTAAACAGCAACGCAGACAGCGATTTTTACTGCTGGCATAGCCAACATGTACTTCGACAGACGTGCTCGGCGTGGGGCAGTGGTAAGATGGTGGGCTCGGGATCCTCAGGTCCCAGTTCGAATCCTGAGCGGGAACCTTTTCTTTACTTTTAAAGTTTCCTTTTTATTAATAAATGTGCATATCCTTAAAGAGGTATCTGCCAATTTTTAATTAAATATTGTTCAGGAACTACAGGACGTCACACTACAGACAACAGAACGAAAGAAACAACGTACCAAAATACGACAGACTGAAAATTTCCTGTTGTGTTTTTCAAGTGGGTTTGCTTGTTTTTGTGCATGTCATTTATATTCATGTCATGACATGCCATGATCATTCATGTGATGCATGTGATAATACCCGTACATGTCATTCGTGTGTTGCATTCCATCATTCATCATGTCAGGCCATGTTTCATATCTGCATTTTATCCTATGCCATGTTTTGTATGTCATGGCATGTCATTAATGTAGTGACATGAATGACGTCAAGCATGTGATTTACGTGATGTGTATTATTTCAAGGGTGCACGTGTCACTTGTCATGTCGGCATTTCGTGCGACGCTTGCAATGTTACTGTTGTGTCACGCCTGTCATGGGGTATCTTACATTCCATGTGATTCTTGTCATTTCATTCATATCATGCCATGACATGTCATGCGTCCATGTCATTGTTCTCACGTCCTGCTATTCCTACTATTCAGGACATTACATGTCATTCATGCCATGTCATGCGTGTTATGGAAGCAGCGGATTGCGATGTCGATGGCATTGAAGGTAAGGAAAAGTCGATGTCGCGTCTGTGAAGTTCGCTTCTGTGCGGTGCGGCGGAAGATTTCACGTTATTTTAGACCATCTTATGGCGTCTGGCGAGCAGCGGCGCGAGCGGCTAAAGAAAAAATGACCAACCATTCCCGTAGCGGCAAATGGCTTCCCGCTACCTTCGCGTCCATTCCCACTCCTGTCACGCCATCGCCCTTGGAGGTCACGCTGTTCTTCCTCAGTGCGCACAATACGCCTCCTACCCACAGCACAGCCACTACGCAAATGCTGGTAACGTCACTATGCGATGTTGACGTCACAATAAAGAGGCGCACACATAACGTGGGACTACAAACGAGCCTTTAGGATTCATAGTCGACGTTATCGGGGCGAGATGCGAGCATAGCTTTCACTGCCGGCGCCGCAGGTTCTGGCGATGCCTCATCCGGCAGCGCCGGCGACATCGCGAGAAGCGAACATGATAATTGCCGACTGCCGAGTTTGCTGGGCTCAGTTAACGTTCGCTTGCAGGGCACGCTCGACCTTCCCTCTTTGTAACGCGAGCATGCTGCTTAAACTGAGCGTTTGCGCTGTTGTCTTGTGCAGATTCGGCGCCGGCGTTCAGCGCAACTGAGTGCAAATGTCGATGTCACCGCTGTTCACAGGTCATGCTACACGTACATCTATGCTTCCGTGCAAATTTCATCAGATTAGCACCCTTGTTGCATTTGTGAAGACACCGCGGAACACTGAAAAGTTCACTATCCCGCTCTGGTGCTCCAGAAAGGTTATGTGAGCCGGACTTTCAGCAGTTATCTTGTATGGTAGTTAGGTTAGGCATCATTTACTTGATACTTTCTATACTGTATCAGATTGATCAATGGAGATTATTGGATAGAGTATTCACGTCGCGTAGTGTTTCTCTTACGATACAATCTGGGCAAGCAAGCCTCGCACCGTCAGGAAAGACTTAATTATTCGAGTGGACAGCTTGTATTAAGATGGTGTTGCTTTCATTGCGTTTTGGATGTTCTCAGCTAAATTTTATTTTTCTGTGCGACGAAATTTCAGCTGTATGTTTGATGATCGCGCCGAATGCTTAGTATACGCTCATTTATTTACAAGTGATTTTTCGGAAATTGTGTTGCACGGAAGATAAACCTTAAGTCGTCACCTTAAGTCATCATTTCCATATCAGGAAAAGGTCACGTAGCAGCGCAAAAGCATTCTTTCTCGCCTCAAGCACGCCGCAGCAACAGTACCAGTGCGCCCGAAAGCCTCCCCGACGCATGCATAGCCCTTGAGTGCGAGCACCGCGGTACGGCGGAGGAGCCGGCCATATGCCCACCTATGAAATTACGCTCTCTCCGTGCGATCGGGATGGCCTGAGAAAAACCAGCCGGCGCGCGCAAATCTCGGAGGCCACGGTCCGTTTACCTAGGGTAGCCTAAACTGATCGTGATACCGCCGTGCTCAGAGACAACGTATGGCGGCAAGCGAGACGACGCATCCCCGAGGGAAGCACAATAAAAATCCCGGAAGATAAAAAAGAAGCGTTACCGCTCAGTCTTGAAACTTCGAATAACACCTAAGTGGACTGCAGGAGGAATTAGCAAATTAGTCCACTGGCAACAGTTCAGTTTTTTGCCACCAATAAATGTCCGAAGGGCGCTCTTACAGTGCAAGATGGTGCCAATTTAGGGAATATTGGCAAACAAGCAAATGGCATGCCAGTACAGGGGTTCAACCGGTAGGTAGTACCACGAGTGAAGAACTGGCTTTGCCTGTAAGAAACTGGACAGGTCACAACCTTACACCGCTGCTACTCGCCCCTTTCCATTCGTTCCCCCTAACTTCATTGCACTGTTGCATGCGCTAAAGAGTGCCTACTTTGCGAAGCCCAACTTAATCTACCCGCTATGGAAGCACCGAGCCACCGTTTGAGAAAACACGGAAGTACCAAAAGCTGACGTACTGTAGGCTTTCAGAATGAGGTTGTCAGTCCGCGGATTTTTGGGCGCGTACACCACCACCGACGGGTAGGTATACTCCTGGATTACTTGGAAGGCGTCGTGGAATATCGGATCCGGTCGCGCTGACAGCCTCTGCGGGGCCACGTCAGGCACGTCTAAGGGAACTATGAGCCAGGACAACCCGACCAAGCTGACCAGCTCGAGTGCCAGCGCAATGTAGTGGCGCTGCACCGTCTGCAGCCACAGTCGACGCCTGACGACGTGGAACACCTTTGTCAGAGTCATGTCCGGCACGGAACTCCTTGTAGGCTCTCGACACGGCCCCTGCATTAACACCGGCAGGGTAAAACGAAGGTTCTTGTTAGCGGTATTCTGCCAAAGGAGCGTGGGTTTCTACACTGGGGTGCTATAACGTAACACTGTTCCAAGCTTTTCTATTTCAATTCTGAAATCAGCGTTTCACGCTTGGTCAAAAACTTTTCGTGCCACCACCCCCCTACGCCTGTCTTTCACGCGACGTCACAAAAGCCGCGATAGCTCCGAATCTGATATTACGTGCACACACTAATTACGCATGATTAGAGCGAACAAAAAAATAATTTCTGACATGACGCCTTTTCGCCTTTATCCCTCTGCTATTGGTCAAAAGCTTTCGGGCTGCGCCCACTTCGCCTGTCACGCCACGTTACAAAACCGCGTAAACTCACCGCGTCGAAGTGACGTGTAAGCGTTAAAGATGCATTATTATGCCGAAGTGAATTTTTTTTTCTGAATAGCCGCACACTGCCCCATTCGGAAAGGAATAGAATATGGCTGCCCGCCGATGGCTCTGGCACTAGCTACTCGGAGCTGCTGGAGAGCATGGAAGTATTTGCGTATAGTAAATATTTTCGCGTGACAGTATAACGTTATAAAACCCTTTCGGCACGTTTACGACCTCGTTCTGCCAACTCTTCTTTGCTGAGGATCCGTTTTAGCGGCATTCTTAACCTTCAGTTGCATGCCGCCGCGATTTTCGAACAGCCACCGTAATCTATGTAAGGGGAAGTGGTTCAATCGCAGACTCCGGCACCACCCTCCTCTTCCGGTTATATATTTTTACTGCTCCGGCCCGGTCCCTCTTTCATTGAGCGTGCTCCACCCCTCTTGTCAGCCGGCTAGAAAAGAAAAACCACTCAATGTAGGCAGTGTCATTCGCTTTGAAAGAAAACATAAGTGACCTCCTATGAACTAGGAGAGCGTTTTATTGGGATTTTCAAACAACGCTGAGGGTTACTGCCCAATGCTTCCGTCGGTGGCTACGTAAATTTCACCTCACGAGATTGGAATAAAAACAGACTGTAATACTTTTACGTTATAGGGCCCCTGGTCTGCAAAGCCTAAGAGACGCTTCGTGTCGAAAATGCCTGTAATGCTTCACTCTGTGATATATGCAAACCATGCTACTTTAGGTCCATTTAAGTACTTTCCGTAGAAATAAGGTAGATTATTTCGCCTTTTTATTCTCTTCAAGTTTATTCAACTTGATAACCGTGAGGAAACAGTCGCACAAGAGCTGTTGTACTGAGAACAACAAGAAACTTATTATTTCGGTTCGCAGTACACACTGCAGGCCGAGGAAGATTGGGCTAAAGGTGTTTCGCAAGCCTGAAGGAGGCCCAGCTTTTCTTAAGCGCTGTCGCGGCATTTACTATGCTGGCGATGAGCTAGCTGAGCAGTAAGGCTGTATTCTAGAAAGGTGAACATCAGTCGGTCCCGAAGACATCGGAGAAGCAATGTCCAGGGGTACGTTCTCGTTACTGGCGTCACCAAGTTCACGTAGTACTTGTAGGGCCCACGGGTAACGTGAAAGAAGCTTCTCTCATTGGCCAACGCAGTGGCATGACGATGATAAAAGAACGAGAGAACCGGGCGCAAAGTGCAGTCTTCTCTGCCAGTTGTCATAACGGGTTTTCCAGGATATTTTCGGCGCAGATAGCCGATCACGGGCAACTTGACGAGGTGCAAGGGCTGGAGTAACGACGTGACTGGGGTATTCGCTAGACAAGTGGGCAGTCGAAGGGAGGAGGGTCTCGAATGGGAGTGCAAGATGTCGGCCCAACAGTAAATAAAACGGAAAAAATCCGACGCTGTTATGCCATGACGAATTACAAAGGTAACAAATGGTAATGTACTGTCCCAATTAGGGTGATCAGGTGAAACCCGCATGGATAGCATCTCAGTTAAGAGTTCTCTTCAGGTGCTCGGTGAGTCCGTTCGTCTGTGAACGATAAGCGGTGGTGAGCTTTTGTTCATGGGAGCAGGCACGGAGGCCGTCATATACCCCTCTTGACAGGAAGTGCCTGCCGCGGTCGGTGAGGAGCGACCGAAAGGCACCATGGTGGCTAATAAATTCATAGAACAGAAAATTAGCTATGACTGTAGAGTAGAAAATTAGCTACGGCTGTTGAACACCTTGTCGCCAAAATGCGTGTGATGGCGAAGAGCATGGCGTAGTCTCTAGCAATGCCGGACGTGGCGTACGATTTAGACGGTAAAGAACAAGCGCCCGGGTCACTGCTTGCCTTACTTGTATATGGTTCCCGTGTACGTATCAGCGAACCAGTCCCGCACGGTAGAAACGCTTACACAGCGTCCAGTCGTCTAATAATTGCTGAGCAATGGGAAATCTGATTTGCTCACTGCGAATAATTGACATCTCACGGCTTAAGCGACAGCACTCACACAGGCACCTTGTAAAACGAGTCATGTGATACCAACCAACCAACAACTCTTTGGAATAACTCGTCTTCGACTCGACCTAATACCGCACGCCGCCGTGTTTGGCACATGCAGCAGCCACAACGCTCCTCTGCAATTCATGTTATCAGTTATAGTAGATAGAGCTGTGCGTCTCCAGTCCCGCAACTTAAAGTTAGCGTTGACGGGATCTACACGGCGTTTCGCTTAACTTGATCCAAACTTCAAAAAGATACAAATGCTAGGCAGCTGGACAGAACCCAAGGTAGTATAATTTGCTATCGCTTGTCAATACTCAGATTTTTTCTTGCATCCACGCTAACTATATAATTACTCTTCTGTAATTAATTAACTTCTGAATTATTATAGTTATCTAAGAAGTGCAAATGAGAAAATTGTGGAGCAACATGAGAAACTCCCGATACAGCATCCTGTTGCTCAATGCGTGCTACATAAAAGTATTTTTCCGAGCGTGAAAGAAGCCTGTGAATATACGCAAAGTGCCTCGAGTGGCGAGTCGCGTGGCAATTTCGCGTGTATTCGCGGCTTAACCTCTTAACTTAAGGCGTTTTACCAGTAGGGAAACCGATGCACTAAAGCCCGCCGGCGTACGAACTTTCGGCTCAGAATTCGCAGCCCTTTAAATACTATTACCATGCAAGTACAGAGTTTGGAAGGACGCATTGAGCGAACGCAAAGGCTTGTACAGGCGGGATCGTGTTACTGTTCAAGATGTGCCCGTTTTAGCGGATTACCTGCTGCAAGGCGTCAGCACATCTCATCTGAACATCCAAACTACCGTAGTACCTCCTGGCCAACGCTGCTTTCCCCATAAAGCGAGCACTGCTGACTCACGCCTAGCTTTTAATGTTTCCGTCCCTGTGACGATGATGTGGCTTTAAAGCTTTGGGACGGCATGGACTATTATTTGAGAAAAGCTAAAGAAGCATCGTGTAAAAATTAAGAAGCTCACCAGAAAGACAAGGCTTCAGCAACCAGGGAACGTTCTTTTTCCAGCACGCGCGTTGAAAACGTGGACAGAGAACAGCTAGAAGTCCTCTTCTTCCTCCACTTATATATGTAGGCGCATTCACGGTCTGTGTGGCGTCGTGTAACTGTGATAGCCCTGGCGAGGTTAATAAATTTTATTGCGATAAAATAACTATAACAGAAATAGTAAACGAAAGAGGGAACACGGAGCTCAGTTTGGCGAAATTTAGGCGCCGCTTCCTGCAGATTGTTGTTACAACTGTTCCCTAGCGAAAGGATGCCACCGGCTGTGGCTGGCCGGCAAGGCAACTAGTGGTGGACAAACAGAAATCTGAACCGGCAGTAAAGACCTGTAAAACGATTGAACGAAATAAGGAAGCGTCGTAATTTGCCATTCGGCAGTCACAAAAGAAACAACATGGGAACAATGGTAATATGGAAATATTAGTCCCCCTTGAAAGCTTTTCCGTCGAAATAGCCATTCGTCCTTGCATACATGGTGCCTGTCGTTGCGAACAGCTCTGCATACTTGCGATCTTTGACTAGGAACACTGCCAATAACTGTTGTTGTTCCCATATAACTAGGGTTGTTTGAATAACACAATTTTCAGATAGAATTGAATAAGAACATTCCAGAAAAGAGGACCTCCGAATATTCACTAGAATATCGAAGATTCCCAATTTCTAAAACAGCGAAATGAAAAGTTCCGTGGAGACTGCTCCGTAATAAAAGGAGCGGAGTTCCGAGCAGTGCTACAACCCCATCGTCGGCACGTACGCTTTTGCGCCGTCTCAAATAAGCACTGAACTCAGTCCTTCACGCCATAGCACAGAGAGGAAAAAACCAGATAGCACTACGCCACCACCAGGTTCTCGGAGCAGCACAAAGTCCCACCTTACGAAGTCCGATGAACCCTGAAAGCGCCTCCTAAACAAAAATTGATTTCCTGGTCACCGCCTGGGTGGCCGGTATCCGTGCTTTCACCTATTACAGCTTCCGTTTCAAAACTGTCTACTGCGCAGGCTTGAAATAGTGAACCATAGCCCTTTTTTAACGTTTCGCGCATGATTGGATGAGCGAAAGACTAAGACGCCTAATATTACCGCGGTTTATGCGGCACGTAAATATAAAGTAGGAGGCGACACAAGCGTTTCCTAGGGCTAAGTTTGCAAAATTTTCAGTGTGAAGATTTGGCAGTGCTGACGGTTCCAATTGCAGACATAAAACATTCGTCTTCCCACTAGACAAATAATGGTGTCCCTCGCGTAAATCGGAAATCTCCCTCACAAAATTGCGCTGAAATATTCAACCGTTTAATTTTTATCTACGTAGGTCTAGCCTGGTGCCGTTCTCTCTATGTAATTTCTACCTCTAAACGGAGGTTATTGGTCAGTTCTTATTAACCTCCTGTCGTTTCACAAGCCAGAGAAAAAAAAGTACCCTGTATTAGGGTTAGGAACAGAAGGCTCAGAAAGAATTGCCATTTATTGAACAGATGACTGCATTGATGTCGCGGCTACCATCGTCGATCCTATATTGTTGTGGTTGTTGCCTCAAAACCTGCTGGCGCTAGTCCACTCTCTTCTTCTTTCTCGGGGTTCTGTGAGTACTGTCCACTACATGGCTGTTTAAGTTGTGGAGATGGCACTGCCAGAGACTAGATTAACTGGCTTCAAGCGGTCGATGGAAATTGTCTCTTCGCGTCCGTTGACCGGAAGTGTGAAAACTTAGCGTCACGCTTGAGGACTTCAAGGGACCGTCGTAAGGAGCTTGTAAAGGAGCGCGAGTAGCGTCCTGACGTATAAATATAACTGCTATGAAGTAAAGATGGGCTCATGTAAACATTTCTGCGGTCGTTACGAAGCAGTGGTGGTGTAGTAGTGGCCATTGTAATGCGAAGGCGGTCGGCGTAGGATTGTAGGTCAGCAGATGACAGTTCCCAGGCGAAGAACCCACCGGGTACGCGAAGTGCCATGCCGAAAACGACTTCTGCTGAGGAACACTGTGCATCTGCTTTCAGAGCTGTGCGAAGACCTAGTAGAGCCAAAGCCAGGTGCTCTGCCCATGGAATCATGAAGTTGTGGACACGAAGTGCTGTTTTTAGTTGACGATGGACTGGTTCCCAGGAGTTGTGTCATGCGGCGAAGCTGCTCAGTCGGTTCTCTATCACCAAGTTCCTCTGATGAGAGGATCTGTTGAATTCACCGCGACTCAGAGTCGGTGCTGCGCCGTAGTAACTCACCGTTTAAGGGTATCGTACTGATCATCGGGCGGAGGAGCTAGCATAATGTCGCGGACCAAAGCTGCAGTGATTGGGTTAAGCGCACTCACGACGTTGTCGCACTTGGCCGGCCGAGATGTGACTCGGTGACGACGAAGCTGCGCCCCGATGTGGACCAACCAGGGTTCACACTCCGCGGGCCAGAAAACGGGAAGCTTCAGTGCGGCGACGGAAGACGTTCCGTTTTCTTCGAGACGTCGTCGTTCGGCGGCCGGTTCCATGGCGTGGAGAAGAAACTTGGTAGACGTATGCAGTTGTGATGTGGTATCATGTGTGGGTCACCAACTTGTAGCAACGGAAGGCCCACAAAGAATTGCCGTTTATTAAACAGATGACTGCGTTCATGTCGCGGCTACAATCGTCGAGCGAATATGCCTGATGGCACTGCTGCTGCTGCTGCTGCTGCTGCTGCTGCTGCTGCTGCTGCTGCTGCTGCTGCTGATGATGATGATGATGATGATGATGATGGCCTCACGTTATGGCTCATACCCACACTGGGGGATTGGCCAAGAATTGCGTGCTGAAACGATTACCTATTCTTTTGAAGTTCTCCTCGTTCAATGAAAAAAAAGAAGAAAGGGAGATGAGGAAACATACAAAAACAAACAAATTACAAGACAAAAATCAAAAAGTTATTCGTTTTGTTGACTGTATGTTACCGCAAACGGCATCAAATAGGTCCCTGTGGCTGACCCCTTTAACTGATGCACCGAAAGATAGTATGATTTCTGATGATAACATTAACCCTAATTTAGCAAGCGGAAGTTCTAGATGTCTTTTTCTTAACAATTTGTATCGTCGACATACCAAAAAATAATGATCTAGTGATTCTGTTTCTTAGCAGTATGGACACAAAGGCAATAGCGTCAGACCTGTCCTGTGTAAATATAGGTTTAATGGAGGGACACGGCAGCGTTATCTCGTGATCGCTACTTCTGACTTTCTTGATGGACACCACTGGATTTTCCACGGAAATTTGAGGTACTGATATTCTGTCCATGTTGTTATTGATTCACCGACATCTCTATGAATCGAATATTTTCTATATCTGATTGATGTTATGTGCGCCACCAAAGGAAGAACAGGCATTATAGGTCCACACAGGGATGCTCGCGCTAATGAGTCTGCCATTTCATTTGAATGTAAGCCACAATGGCCAGGTACCCATAATGGTTTTAGAGAATTCAACTCTGGAGCAAATAATGTTAGAAACGTCTTTAGAGGTGGCGAATTGGATGAAGCTGTAGACGAAGTACAGACCGAAAGAGAATCTATTTTAATAACCGCACTTATAGAGCTCGACGGCAGTTTCGGAAGTGCTAAAATCACTGCTAGAAGTTCGGCTTCAAGAACGGGTGTGAAATCTGGCGCTAGTCCAGTCTCTTGTTCTTCCGCGGTGCTCTATGAGAGTGCTGTTCACTAAAAGGGCAATTAAGTATATCTGTATTAAGTACGCCTCGAGCTTTTGACGCAGGAACGTATGCTAGATCATCTCCGATTTTCGTTGTGGCAAAAGAATATCTTGTAATTAAAAAAAAAAAAGTTTGTTGCTTCCGCAATTTCCAAATTGAATTTATATTATTGTTTATACCTCCAAATGTGCCATACTTTTTAAGGCACACATTTTCCTCTACAACAAAAAGAAGTGCTTCTTAAGTTAGCCTGAATTTTCTAGTCAGCTTTTCTACAACTTCCAACTTCTACAACTTCCACAACTTATTTATTTATTTATTTATTTATTTATTTGTACACACTGCAGTCCCATAGGAGGTTTATTGAAAGAGTGGGTAAAAACAATAGTGAACAAAAAATAAAATGAAACCAACAATGACTCGCTTAACATTGGTACGACAGTCAAAGAACTGGGAAATAGTTTTCATCGATTCTTAACAGCAGCGATAGAGTGAGATGCGCAGACATGAAGCATTAATTAAGCCTAATTTAAGCAGTTACACATACTGGTTTTTATAGAGAGCACTTTCAAATTCGCTTATCGGGAATGAACGAAGGCAGCCAGGTAAGGAATTCCATACTTCTAGAATGCGGGGAAAGAAGCTGTACTTAAAACTATTTGTACGGGCATAGAAAGGGTTAAGATTAAGCTCGTGGAAGTTACGCGTGCATGAAGGCTTGGTGAAAGATATACAAGCTGTGTTTGAAGTATGATAGGACATGCTAATTAAGTTGTGCAAAAATTTTAATTACTCCACGTCATGACGTACTGAAAGTAGTGTTAGTTTCAGCGTAGGCCGGGCAGGCGAGAGTAAAAAATAGCGGTCATACCGGTAAAAAATGAAGCGGGCCGCTTTTTTCTGAACTGCTTCTAGTTTGATTATGCTTTTTTTCGTAATGGGGTGACCAGACTGTGGCGGCATAATCAATAACGGGGCAAACAAGGGTTTTATACATTAAGAGTTTAGTTGCCTTCGGAGCCTTGAGCACTGTACGACGCAGGTATCCAAGTTGTTTTAGGGCCTTTTACCATGTTTGGTCAATGCGTGCAGTCCATGAGAGATTGTGAGTAAATGTTACGCCAAGGTATTTGTATTGTCGCACTGTGATTAAAGATGATCCATTCAACAAGTATGTCGCAATTACAGGTGCCACTCTCTTCCTGAAGGACAAAACAAGCTTTTTTTAATTATTTCTTATTTTTCATTTTTCACACATAGCGCCAGAAGAGACAAAGAAATCGTTCAATCGCTTATAACAAGTCGCAGAGTCAATCACGTCGTATAAGACGCAATCATCAGGATAAAGACGAATGCTGGAAGGAACATGTTCGGGGAGGTTACTGACATAAAATAAAAACAATAAAGGACCCAGAGCTGATTCTTGCGGAACGCCAGAGCCTACTACAAGAATGGATGACTTTGCAGAACTAAAGTCGACGTATTGGGACCGGTCAGAAAAGAAACTAGCAATCCAATCGACCAGACTTTTTAGTATCGCATTTAATTTTTCCAAGAGGTGAGAATGAAGTAATGAATCAAAAGGTTTAGAAAAGTCAGTGAAGATAGCGTCAATCTGTTTACGGAGGTCTAATTGTTAAGCAATGTCATGGGTGAAGTCAGTTAACTACGTGATAGTACTGAAACCACATCTAAAGCCATGCTAAACATTGGTTAGAATGTTGTTCGACTCATCAACATCTAATATGTGTTTGTAAATAATATGTTCCAGCATTCTGCACGAGTGGGAACTTAAAGAAATTGGTCTGTAATTCGTTACGTCTCTCTTTCTACCTGTTTTATAGAAGGATATTATTCTTGCACGTTTCCACGATGAAGGAACGATTCCTGTTTACAGAGATTTATTGAATATAATTTCAACATAGCGCGATGTCCATTGTGAATAGCGAAGTAAAAACGAATTCGGAATACCAGCAGAGCCACTATACTTTTTTTGTGTTTAAATATAAAATCAAATTGGGGAGGCCATTAACATTAACTGTAATGTTGGAAATAAAAAAAAATCCGAATCATTATAAAAAGCAGGGGAGACATGAGAATTGTTTGTGTACACACAATGGAAATATTCATTGAATGCATTGGTGATGCGTGCAGGATCGTTTACAGTTTCAGCACTGATAGTAAAGGAAAATGAAGAAAGTAGGCATGACATAAGCCAGGACTTCAGAGGAGATTATTTCTTAGCAATCCTAGCAGCTCTACATGAAAAAAAAAAGATATTTCGCGATATTAATTTTCAGATTTTCTACAAGCACTTCGCAAAGTGAATAATTTATCTTTTGAGTTTTATCTGCCCTCATCCGTTTTACCTGCCATACATTAAAGGCACCAACAACAGCCACCGGATTCATGAACAACCGTTCGTAGTGGGTAAGCGCCACTGTATTTAAGGAGGAAGCAAGCAACCAAACAACCACGACGCCAAGCTTGTGAGCCGCTCTGTGCACCTGAATCGGGAGCCGCTTCGCCATCTGTCAT
This sequence comes from Dermacentor andersoni, assembly GCF_023375885.2. Taxonomy (NCBI): domain Eukaryota; kingdom Metazoa; phylum Arthropoda; class Arachnida; order Ixodida; family Ixodidae; genus Dermacentor; species Dermacentor andersoni. The sequence goes on along the minus strand of NC_092815.1, from coordinate 143,744,947 downwards.
CGGTCACCCTTCCAACCTTCCAGCAGCCCTTTGTTCCGACAGTTAGAGCGCGATATGGCCTCCATGCAAGACGCAGCAGGTCCCAGTCGTTCGTCGGGCAGAGCCCCCAAGTCTGCCACCATCAGCGGCGATCCCAAGGCAGCCGCGCTGTTCCGACTGACGCACAAGGAAAGCGCCGTCATCGGCCGATGGGAGCGCAAGTGTGTGTTCTGCGCCACGCTCATTCTGCTGGTGCTCCTAATACTGGTCCTGGCGATCAGCCTCTATTCACCGCCAAGCACACGCACGCAGGGCACGAGCACGGCTGCACCGGAGGCCCTCGTCCGCTGGCGAGCGGTGCCGGAGACCGTGGCCGCGGCGACCGACGATGACAACGAGGCGTTCGGCCAGCGTGCGACCATTCGCCGCCGCCGCGTTGGGCCGAGCGAAGGCGGGCCTCCGGACGCGACCCTAGCCGACGAGAAGGACACGAACGTGACGGCCGTCGCCGAAGTCGGAAACGAGCAGCAGGCGCCGCCAGTGAACGAGATGGGGAGGGACTACGAGTGGGGCTGAATTCGCGCGAACGGTGCAATGAGCGTGATGCAGCGAAGGCACGGCTTATCGAACAGATGCGCTGCTGCCGTAATTCACGATCTTTCGCACACTGTTCTCACAAAATACCGATTGGGAGTGTTCAGCCGCAAGACTGCGGCGTGAATAAATTCGTGAAAAACTCCTGCTCTGCTTAATGCAACCAATCCTATTGGTGTTCATTGGGGTGTAGTGAACATACAGTGACATGCATTGGAGCTTTTATTTGGTATTGTGCTGCACCTACATTCATTCGCATGTCACAAACTTGAACTTCATATCTGCAAGTCCTAGCTAGTTGTTTATTTGGCATCATCTGCCAGCACTGGCGTCGCAATATCGTCTACACACCTGAATTTAGGGTTCTTGTGACCAGGAATTAGTCCATGAGCCCTTCGAATTTCCCTATTCTGAATTTGAAATGGAATGATAGTTTAACGTTGTGCAGTGACACTTAGTTTTCGCGCTTGTAGTAACCGGAAGGATACCGCAACGTTGGCAGCTGCTTCTGTGTAGCAGTAAATATTATATTTGACGTGCGATTGTCTTCTTGATGATTTTTTTTCTTTTGTTATTAAAATAAATTCTGGCGTTTTACGTGCCAAAACCACGACCTAATTACGACCTCAGACATGTCGTAGTGGGGTGCTCCGGATTAACTTTGACCACGTGTGGTTCGTTAACGTGCACCCAATACACGATACAGGGGCATTTTTTGGATTTCGCCCCCTTCGAAACGCAGCTGCCGCGGCCGGGATATGATCTCGGGGCCTCGTGCTTAGCAGCGCAACGCCAAAGCCACTAAGCAACCCCGGGGGGTGATCTTTCGCAGCGAAGCTGTCTATGGCTAGGATCCCGGGATTTCTTCGTGGCGTAAAGTGGACAGAAAACTATCATCATCTGTGGCCCATACCCCCACACTCAATGGCTTATACCCCGGTAAGGCAGAGGCTACAAGCACTCTGCAAAGTGAAGCGAACTATGCACACATCCTTTGGAATCACGCATACAACACACAGAACAGCATACGTTTCATTAAAGAATAAGCTCAAAACAAGCATCCGAATAACAAAATTAATGATAAGGCCCCCCTGCGCCTAAATACAATGCGAAGCACGTAGCGATCCTTGTATACGTTTCGAGGCAAGCTGCCGCGGCGACGGCAGCTTGATTGTAGCATACGAATCAGTGAGTGACGTAACTCCACTTTCTTGCATAAAATGCGAACCTGCCTAGCAACTGATCTGTGTTTGACAATGCCATGGCAAGGCCACGTATAGTGAGAACTCCTGAACAGCAGCGTCCATAGGATGCGCGGCGAATATGTCTTCTTTCGACCTGATCCACTCTATTTGTGTGCACGAAGTAGCGGCGCAAGCAAAGTCGCAGGCCGACGAAACGTCTCAGGTTAATAATTAGGTAAAGTGCATGTGAATGTCGCCACGTGAAAATTTTCAGCCTACGTACGTCGCAATAGGTACTCGTTTCCAGCTTCGCTATCCAACCGCCTTCACAGTGTGGATTAGAGACCATTTTTTTTTGTCTTTGTACTTCGAAGGTGCGGGTTCTAAGAACACTCTAAATGAAAGCGGCAATGTGCAAGCAATAATTTATAAGTGATTGAAATTATGTTGAAGAGGCTAGCAAATATATTAGGGCGAAGTTGAATGTAGGAACATCACTCGAAGCTATTGGAGAGAGCTGCACTACTGGTAACGCTGGCACTGCGGTCGGCGTGACGTGGTATGAGGGATCACGTGGATACAGCAGCCGCGTCGGCTGCTTCGCAGGCGCCGGAGCAAGCTGAAAACGAAAGTTTAAAATTCCACCTGCATTGCGGTTCTGATTAAGTGAGGAAATTTTCCCGCTTCAGGTGTCTACTTGACAACACTCTAAATCACTACAATACGTTGTGGCTGCCTTTGGCGTCCAACATGGTAGGCTGCTGCTTGGTGCCGCAGTGCCGCACGTACGCAACGGCGAGTGGTGTCAGCCTTCACACGTACCCGTGGGACAAGAAGCCGCGTGAAGCTTGGATTGCGAAATTTAGAACCGTCAAGCAGCCATCGGGTACAACTCGGGTGTGCAGCAAGCACTTCCGCGAGGAAGATTTGTGCGACGACGTCGGGTTCAGTGATGTTCAGTCTGTATCAGAAAGCGCGCACTGAGAGACTGGCTCGAGTGCGTTGCCCGGCTAACGTCACGAAGCTTTCACCTATGAACTTGTCGACGCCAGATACTGGCAAGCTCACTAGAATGGAAAGGGAACGGCAAGAAGCACATTCAAGAAAGGCGTGACAAGTATTAGCACGAAATAATTAATGTATACTGGATTACGAAAAAAGAAACAGCGGGAAATCGCTCGCTGAGGAGACTGATAAACATACAGTGCAATGCAGCTTGAGAAATTATGTTTTTAAAGAGTCCAAGAATTTATAAAAAAAAAAAAACATTGAATCGTCACGATGGCGCATCACAAGTCGCCCTAGGCGTCGAAGACCCTAGCCATAACGAAATTATTTTTGAACAGCTCTGATAGCATCCACGTAACAATGGTTGCTTGTATACTGTCAAATGATCATACGCGGCGGCGTAAACCTCACGGAACGGTGCGAAACCGCGTTCGCAGCGAAAGTGAAGCATTGTGTGCGGACATGAATGCAGACGTGCAGTCGGTCGCTGCGAACTCGCGCTCTCGCTGCGTTTAGGCTTCATTCTGTTATGCGCCATTTCCTTTTATGGACAGACCGTCATAAGAACATATTTCACATCGTTTTCTCTCAGCCATTGCCTACTTTTCACGCTAGAAACCGTCTCGCGGGAATCCCCCGAGCCCTCTGCGCGGCGACCGCGCGCAGTGGGCGTTCACTGTACGTATTCGGTAAATAGATAGCGTCTGTAAACCATTATGTGCGTTCTGTTTGCCGAAAATTGTTATTTTTGAAAACAAAGAATAAAGCGCCGTCAGCCAAACGAACGGGGAGCGCGTCGCATTACATCCCTCTTACTACACAAGCGTGGCGCTTCCGACAGATGGCGACTCCTAAAGTCCTCGCCGCCAACAGCAATCCAAGCCATCCAAGCCAAAATAAATGCACACGAGTTCAGAAGGCGAATCCCAGAACTCCTCTTTCCTACAACACTTGCGAGATGTTGCATAGATCTGACATGAAGGGCTTTAGTAATATGCCTGTAACGTACAGTCGAGTGCAAATGTCTAGAGACCACAGCATCAGCAAAGAAAAAGTTTCTTCTATGAAAAGCCGTGCAACGTGCAGCTGTCTAAATGCATGACGCTGGTCACACAGGCGCACGTAGGGAGTACTACTTGATTTCCGCCTTTGTGCTGAGGCTGCGCAAAAAATTTTAGCGGCACTTCTGGTTTTTTAAGCTCTCGCACTGATTGTACATACATACATACATACATACATACATACATACATACATACATACATACGTACGTGCATACATACATACATACATACATACATACATACATACATGTATTTATTAGGTGTCCAAGAGATCACTAGTGTTACCCCCCATACGTGGTTCACAGTAAAAATTGTACAATAACATGCCAACGACCCATTGGCAGGGAAAAAAGAAAGGCCAATGAGAAAACAATTACCCACTACGTGGGAGCAACGAGGGCCTGGTGTAATGCACTGCATTAGGATATGGACTTGAATGAGCTGGTCTATGTTCTTGGCGTGAGCGTAGTGCAAAGCAATGAAGTGTGATGAGATGAGTGCGTGGTACCACACACGTATCTTCCTGCACTTAAGTGCTAGCATTCATGCCGTGGCCTGAGGTAGGCCTTCAGCTATCGATGAAATCGTTCCACAGAGCCGATCTCTGAGTATCTGAGTTGAGAAATGTTTATTATATTTTTTGCACCGTAGACGCCAAGCTAGATGTTCATAGCCCGAAGAGTGTACATGTGCTAATTGACCATTTCTCCACTTTGCCACTTCAGCTCCTGTGGTGTCGAAGTGGCAAAGAGGAGAAATGGCCCAATCGCGCATGTACGCTCCTGAGCCATAGCCATAGCCATGGTCACGGACCCCCTAAAAACACACATCACGATTATCACGGACTCACACAAAGCATGTCGTGGCTGGTAGAATTTCCCGAACGGCGATCGCCATCTTGAGGACATCTACGCTTCCGGAAATGGCCGCAAAAGTATGAACACCCAGACACGGTTCTCTCGCTGGGAACACGAGGGCCCACGACTCTGCTCGAGCGCACACTCACCGAGCCTCAAGCGAGACAGCAGCGATAAGGAGAGTTCGGAACTGATCCGAAAACAATTTCATGCTTCAGTACTACAGACTACAGTGCAGGAAATATCCCCCCACCCCCACACGACTCCCTCACGCTCGCCAAAGCAGTTGCCTGGAAGCGGCTACAGACAAAGACTTTTCCGCACCGCACGTTGTTTCACGCCATGTACGCCACACAATACCCGTCGGATGGCCGCGGCTCATGGGGTCCTCGACAGAGAACTCCACCAACGCCCAAGACTTGTCGAAAGGCCCTGCGGTTTCTCGTTATTTTATAAATGTTTTTTCTGTCTCTCCCCTCTTTGCCAACCAGGGTAGCTGGTAACCGTTATACCATGGTCGCGGTTGACTACTTACCAAATTTACCTGCGTCATTAAATCATACGGAGGCAGGACCTCTCAAGAAAGCCCATATACGGTACGCTCATCACTTTTCGCATTGCGCACTGAGTCGAGCATGAATGGTTCTGTTCGACCTTTCCATTAGACAACTTCCTTCAGTGTGGTGCGTTGAGGTGAAGCTGCGTTCAACCCCAGCTCCGCGGGGATGAATGCAGAACTCCCAACTGTGCACTTATATCGGGCCAGTTGGAGTTTCGTGTCAGAGTTCCACACGCAAGAAAATGTTCTGGCGGAAAGGCGAGCCGGACCGTCCAAGCTCGACTCAACCTCCACCGTAACAAAAAGCCATCTGGCGCACACTAGCATGCGCAGTTAACCCGGTAATGTAAAAAAAAAAAAAAAAAACTGCTGGACTGCCGCCGTATAAGATTGTCCCTGGTAGGCCGTACAAGCTTGGTGCTACACGTTCCTTTGTTACACCTCTCAGAATTGGACTTTGACGACAGTATTCCACAACATTCGACAAGATGTCCCCGAGAGAGAGAGCCACACGCAACATGCGCACAAGCGGTACAGCCACTACCACAGGACCAATTCAGAGGCGAAGACTGGATGAAGTCGGGCACAGAGTCAAAACTACACGCGAAATACGAGAGAGATTTCATCGTCACTGGACGCCTAGAAGGAACACTTGGCAAGTCGGCTTTGGAAACGCGTGCATCTAACAGTTTTACCTTTTTACCGTAGACGCGTCCAACCGCTAGAGACTTCGTCGGCAGAACGGGTGTGCCTGTGCGACCCTCTCTGCTTTCTTTCAGACGTGCAAGTAGGAAAGAGGCGCACTCGAGCAGGCAGCACTGCAAAAGAAGTATATACAGGGTGTCCCAACTATCGTGCACCAAGGATTTAAAAATATGCTAGTGACACGTAGCTAGACAGAACCAAGGTAAAGTTCTTTGCAGTCGCTCGGAGATACTCAGATTATTTTTGCATTCCACCTAATTGTATAATTAGTCATAATTAATTAATTGAATTATCAAACATTATAATTAAATGAAAAATGCCAATTGAAAATTGTAGAGCAGCATGAAAAACTCGCGATACAGCTTTCTGTTGCTCAGTACGTGCTGTACATAAAAATACTTTCTTTTTTTCGAGCAGGAAGGAAGCCCGCGAATATACACAATATTGCAGCACGACTGGCCGCTCGAGGCACATTGAGCGGCCTTGACTCGCCAGTCGCGCTGCAATTTTGCCTGTATTCGCGGGCTTCTTTCCCGCTCGAAAAAAAAAATACATTTTTAGGTATACCACGTATTGAGCAACAGAAAGGTGTATCGCCAGTTTTTCATCCTTCTCTACGATTTTCTTATTGACACTTTTATTCTAATATTTCATAATTTAATTAATTAAGGCTAATTATGTAAGCATGCGGAATGTAAAGAATAATCTGAGTATCTCTAAGCGACGGTAAACAACATTACCTTGGTTCCGTCCAGCTACAGGGCAGTTGCATATCTTTGAATCTTGGTGCATGATAGTTCAGACGCCCTGTATTATAGAGAGAAAGAGAGAAGGGAGGAAGGAAAGTCAGGAAGGTCAAACGCACTGAGTCCAGTTGGTACTCTGCACGTGGGCAGGGAGAGGGGGAGTGAAAGAAAGAGAGAGAGAAGACATGAGGCAATGTCACACCTTCACATGCACTAAGCTAGGTGCAGGTTGTCTACAGTCGGGCACTCTGAGTCTGTCGCCTTCAGGTACACCCTGTATAACGCTGCCTCTGTACCAAGGCGGTCATTCTTACAGTTAAAGGCTTGGTAAGCCCAAACAGACGCAACTTATCGAGTCGGACGAAGGTATCCTGAAGCGGTTACAACATTACGTGGTGATGTCGCGGCTTTTGCGCGGTTTTCTTAAGTCTAATTTAAAGTTCATCAATAAGAGACGTTATCCAATTCTACAGAAACCCGTAGAAACAACATATCAACTTTTAGGATCAGTTTTTGCGTAAGGACGGCCATAGTTCGAAAAATACATCAATATGACATCAGGTTGACGACTAAGAGCTGTGGTCTAAATCTCAGTCATGTCCAGCTTTTCTGGACACGACCAACTAGCGCGCCAAGCGGCCCCGGCACGAAGCTAGCGCGTTTTCAATGGAACAAGCGGGTTTTTAGCGAAGACAGACCAGTTCTAACACATAACTACTTCGAATTCGAGGAGTTCCTAACAAATACATGGGACAAGCATGGGTACGCCTTTTGCACCAACGTACGCGAATATATTTATGGGGATTCGAGAAACAGACTGCGTATCGCGGTACTCTGACCAGCCCCACACATACCTACGATACATATTTATTTATTTATTTATTCAAATACCCGAAAGGCCCGGCCGGCATTACATAGGGGGGGAACAACAGTAAGTACAAAGCAACGCAGTACTCAACCAACGCAGTACCATTAACAGCATGTTGAAAAGAAAAACTTAAATATAAGAACATATAGCAACAATCATCAACAAACATTCAATTGCTACATAGAGTAGCGTTATATATACACACATGTATAAAATGGGGAGAGGGGTAGGATGAAGGTTACGGCTCAAGGTGATGTTTCAGGCTGGTTACGAACGCTTTGTAATCAATGACAGATTCAGTGGTGCCAGGCAGAAATTCCATTGACGGATGGCAAGGATGAGCGGCGAATGAAAGACGACATATTATAATAGACGACATATTCATAATATGGGAACATGGTCAAGACCGTCTAGATAAATATGTAGCATTTCAAAATTCTTTGCCCCTAACAATAAAATTCACATCAGAATCTTCAACTGAGCGAACAATCTTTCTGGACCCAACAATATACATTGACAATGGGGAAACGGTGGGAAACAACGGTGTATAGGAAAGCTTTCGACAAACAACAGTACCTAGGATATATAAGCCACCATCCCAGACAATGCAAACATGGCATCTTTAAAGACCAAGCCACACGACTACGTCGCATTTGCGTTGAAAACCAATACAAGATAGGCTCGATCATCTTAAAGAAACCCTATCAAACAGGAACCACCCAAACAGTGCCCTTCAAGAAGTCTACACCGCTGCAACCAAACTTGATCGAGCTGAAGTTCTCAAGCTGCGCCCGAGGATCACAAGAACAACAACGCCTCTTCTTACTACTAAATTCTCAAACGCACTCCCAAACGTCAACAACATCTTGAGTAAATACTACCCAGTTCTCACCAGCAACCAGAAACTTAATAACGTTTTTCCCGACCCGCCCAGAGCAGCCTAGAGACGCAACACTAATTTTAAAGATATTCTTCTACATGCCTAACTAAGGACAAAAACGAAGTTGAGAACCGGTCCCTGCGGCCGCCCCAGGTGCTATACATGCAAACGTATTCAATCTACTACTACAGTAAGAAGTACAGCGTCGAATTACGCACACAAGGTAAATTCGAGTTTCACCTGTGCATAAGCAACGTAGTCTACTATCTAGAATGTGCCGGTTGTAGCAAGCAATACATAGATGAGATTGGGCAACAAATTCATAAAAGACTCAACGGTCAGTGCGCGGATACAAAACACAATTTACCTAAAGCAGTAGCCAGCCACTTTAATGAACATGGTCATATATTTGACAAAGCCCCACGGCTCTATAACTACAAAGAAATTTCCATTCACCTTGCGAAAGGAAATATACGGAATCATACCTCATACACAAGTTTAATTGCCTACACTGGACGGGAATTAATTTGGCACGTGGCAACCTAGAAACTTTAAAAGCGCTAACCTAAACCTGAAATTCTCATATCATCCACCAAGGCAAAAAACACATTATGCCACCAGGTAACCTTAATTCCTTAACCTCACCTATACCTCCATTTCGAAAAAATTTGTTTCCTGCCTACTACTCAATTTAATATACTCTTTCATGTTTTTAGTTTCTATCAAATGTACGACCCCTTTTTCCCAAGTACACCTGCCCCCGCCCGCTACTGCTCACGCCACCCTCCTATTTCTTATTCCGGTTTCTGTTCCCCCTTTTTTGTTTGTTTTTTATTATATATTTTTTGAAACACCCTCAACGACAAATTTCAAATTCCCAGACGCCAGGATACCCTTTTCGGCGCCTCTGCCACAAGGAGTATCGCCATTTCTATATACCACCGTAACGAAACCTACATTGAGCTACTGGGGCTAACGCCTCTTGAAAGACCATGCCGCTGCCTTCCAGTTACCCCATGCATTGCACCCCAGACTCCTTGTCGCCATCTTAACTGCTTCAAAGTTATGCGACGCATTTGCTACGCTACTAAAGCCATTCTTTCAACTGAAGTCTTTTTGGGTCTTTTTTGTTACTCGCGCAATGACCGCCTGACCGACTCTTCTAAAGTCACAAGAACTTGCCGCCGACGACACCCCTGAATGCTCCCTAACCTCTCGCTTCCCCAACACCCTCCCTTGCCCTTTTTTCCCTCTTGCTGTCTTATTTTTTTCTCTGCCCTTTTCTTTCTTTTCGTTTCTCCCCGCATTCCCACTTTCCCGCTCTTGTCCCCTCGTCTTAGGGACCACCTTCATAGACGTCAGGCGACAGCCCTCATCCTCTTTGAAGTCTCTCCCTTTACAACCAGCCGCCACCGACAGCAACCGCACATGACGTCACTGTAACCTTTTAAAACTTAGATGACGAGGCCGCCTTTCACGAAGATAGGTCCTCCTACCGAAACGTTGGCCAGCCTTTCTGAGGCAACTTATCCTTGTTTAAAATCTTTACACCACAGGGAAATCAGGAGGTGATGAACGGCAAGAAGGCAAAAGCTTGCACAAGACCTGCAGAAAATAAAATAACTTGAGCAGAGAGGTTAGGGGGCCGTGCTATGCTTTCAACGTCTATTAAAAGTCCCTCAAAATATGAACAGAGGCCGACAAAAATGCAGGCATCTTAGGAAAGGTGAAACCGCTGGAAATCTCAGGACAGCACTAGCTTAAACAGAAAATATGACCTAAAAATATAAAAAATATAACGTTGACAGGGTGGCCAAATATCGGGACAAATAAATTGGCTGTTGAAGCATTTCAGCTGAAACTAGATGGTGCGAAATATGGCGAGAATGTCGACAAGTGTTGAAGAGAGGTCAAGTATGACGGTCCTGTGGCCGACGCCAGCGCCCGCATGCGGTCAGGCGACTGCACATGTCAGCGAGATGCCCGGTCGTCGATGGTTACAGGGTGATTAGGGTCAGAAATTTGGAGCCGCACTTCGTCACAATAAACACAGTGTACTCTACAGTGTCCTTCTTCGACGGCTCGTAGGGATTCTCGCGCAATGAAGATGGGAACAAATTGTCTCACGTGCCGACTGTCACCTTCCTCGAACTGTAAACATTCCTTACCCTCCGTAGCTGCTTAGCTTTTATTGGGCTCGGCTGCTAATCACGAGGTCGTGGGATCTAATCCAATCTACGGCAGCTGTATTTCGATGGATGTGACATTAGTGTGTCTAGGTTTAGGCGCACGTTAAGGAACTGAGTGGTCCAAATTATTCCGGAATCTCCCACTACGGCATGCATCATAATCAGATCGTGGCTTTGGTCATCATCATTATCAGCCTGCATGGTTACGCCCACAGTAGGGCGAAGGTCTCTCCCATACTTCTCCAACTACCCCGATCATGTACTAATTGTGGACATGTCGTCCCTGCAAACTTCTTAATCTCATCCACCCACCTAACTTTCTGCCGCCCCCTACTACGCTTCCCTTCCCTTGGAATCCAGTCCGTAACCATTAATGACCATCGGTTATCTTCCCTCCTCATTACATGTCCTCCCCATGCCCATTCCTTTTTCTTGATTTCAACTAAGATGTCACTAACTCGCGTTTGTTCCCTCACCCAATCTGTTCTTTTCTTATCCCTTAACGTTACACCCATCATTCTTCTTTCCATAGCTCGTTGCGTCGTCCTCAATTTAAGTAGAACCCTTTTCGTAAGCCTCCAGGGTCCTGACCCGTACGTGAATAATGGTAAAACACAGCTGGTACACACTTTTCTTTTGAGGGATAATGGCAACCTGCTGTTCATGATCTGAGAATGCCTGCCAAACGCACCCCAGCCCATTCTTATTCTTCTGATTATTTCAATCTCATGATCCGGATCCGCGGTCACTACCTGCCCTAAGTAGATGTATTCCCTTACCACTTCCAGTGTCTCGCTACCTATCGTAAACTATTCTTCTCTAAATAGACAGTTAAACGCTACTTTAGTTTTCTGCAGATTAATTTTTAGACCCACCCTTCTGCTTTGCCTCTCCAGATCAGTGAGCAAGCATTGCAATCGGTCCCCTGAGTTACTAAGCAAGGCAATATAATCAGCGAATCGCATGTTACTAAGGTATTCTCCATTAACTCTTATCCCCAATTCTTCCCAATCCAGGTTTCTGAATACCTCCTGTGAACACGCTGTGAATAGCATTCGAGACATCGTATCTCCCTGCCTGACTCCTTTCTTTATTGAGATTTTGTTGCTTTCTTTATGGAGGGCTACGGTGGCTGTGGAGCCGCTATATATATTTTCAGTATTTTTACATACGGCTCGTCTACAGCCTGATTCTGTGATGCCTCCATGACTGTTGAGGTTTCGACTGAATCAAACGCTTTCTCGTAATCAATAAAATCTATATATAACGGTTGGTTATATTCCGCACATTTCTCTATCACCTGATTGATAGTGTGAATATGGTCTATTGTTGAGTAGCCTTTACGGAATCCTGCCTGGTCCATTGGTTGACAGAAGTCTAAGGTGTTCCTGATTCTCTTTGTGATTACCTTAGTAAATACTTTGTAGGCAACGGACAGTAAGCTGATCGGTCTATAATATTTGAAGTCAATGGCGTCGCCTTTCTTATGGATTAGGATTATGTTAGCGTTCTTCCAAGGTTCCGGTACGCTCGAGGTCATGAGGAATTGCGTATACAGGGCGGCCAGTTTTTCTAGAACAATCTGCCCACCATCCTTCAACAAATCTGCTGTTACCTGATCCTCCCCAGCTGCCTTCCCCCTTTGCATAGCTCCCAAGGCTTTCTTTTCTTCTTCCGGCGTTACTTGTGGGATTTCAAATTCCTCTAGACTATTCTCTCGTCCATAATAGTCTTGGGTGCCACTGGTGCTGTATAAATCTCTATAGAACTCCTCAGCCACATGAACTATCTCATCCATATTACTAATGATATTGCCGGCTTTGTCTCTTAACGCATACATCTGATTCTTGCCAATTCCTAGTTTCTTCTTCACTGCTTTTAGGCTTCCTCCGTTCCTGAGAGCGTTTTCAATTCTATCCATATTATACTTCCTTATGTCAGCTGTCTTACGTTTGTTGATTAACTTCGAAAGTTCTACCAGTTCTATTCTACCTGTCGGGTTAGAAGCTTTCATACGTTGGCGTTTCTTGATGAGATCTTTTGTCTCCTGCGATAGCTTACCGGTATCCTGTCTAACGGAATTACCACCGACTTCTATTGCCCACTCCTTAGTGATGCCCGTAAGATTGTCGTTCATTGTTTCAACACTAAGGCCCTCTTCTTGAGTTAAAGCCGAATACCTGCTCTGTAGCTTGATCCGGAACTCCTCTATTTTCCCTCTTACCGCTAACTGATTGATCGGCTTCCTATCTACCAGTTTCTTCCGTTCCCTCCTCAAGTCTAGGCTAATTCGAGTTCTTACCATCCTATGGTCACGAGCGCACCTCGCCGAGCACGTCCACATCTTGTATGATGCCAGGGTTAGCGCAGAGTATAAAGTCGATTTCATTTCTAGTCTCGTCATTCGGGCTCCTCCACGTCCACTTTCGGCTATCCCGCTTGCGGAAGAAGGTATTCATTATCCGCATATTATTCTGTTCTGCGAACTCTACTAATAACTCTCCCGTGCTATTCCTAGTGCTTATGCCATATTCCCCCACTGTCTTGTCTCCAGCCTGCTTCTTGCCTACCTTGGCATTGAAGTCGCCCATCAGTATAGTGTATTTTGTTTTGACTTTACCCATCACCGATTCCACGTCTTCACAGAAGCTTTCGACTTCCTGGTCATCATGACTGGATGTAAGGGCGTAGACCTGTACAACCTTCATTTTGTACCTCTTATTAAGTTTCACAACAAGACCTGCCACCCTCTCGTTAATGCTATAGAATTCCTGTACGTTACCAGTTATATTCTTATTAATCAGGAATCCGACTTCTGGTTCTCGTCTCTCCGCTAAGCACCGGTAGCACAGGACGTACCCTCTTTTTAGCACTGTATATGCTTCATTTGGCCTCCTAACTTCACTGAGCCCTATTATATCCCATTTGCTGTCCTCTAATTCCTCCAATAGTACTGCTAGACTCGCCTCACTAGATAATGTTCTAGCGTTAAACGTTGCCAGGTACAGATTTCAACGGCGGCCTGGCACGTAAAATCCCACAATTTATAATTTCACATTCTTTAAAAATGTCCTTGGTAGTCACACAACTCTTGAATAGAATTAAGTATTAGGAGTTATGCGCGAGGTCTTTGAGTGTCCAGGTAGCCTTTATGGCGTTCGATACCTGCTAGTCTACATTGCCGCTATATTATAAAGGCAGAACGGCAACATGTTAGACAATATGGAGAACAGAGAAATCCCGCATATATTACGGCACAATAATCTCATATAGCGTTCGTCCTTCACGCACGTGGATGACTGTGTCAGGAGGCTACTTTGGGAACTAACTGCAACTACTATATATGTCATAGCCAAAGGTATACCTGGCCCGGTGGCCAGTAAATGTGACGCAATATTGCGAGCAGCTTCGGCCATAGCCTGCTAACGGACGACTACACAGACACTGTTTGCACAATTCTTGTGTCGTGCCTTTTGCCTCAAGGTGCAAAACCGACCTATCCATTTATATATCTTTATAGTTAAGCCCACCTCGATTTGCAGCTGCCGTGGTAGCCCATGAGTGCGGATAACAAAATCACTAGGGAAATAATTGACGAAATCGATAGGTCTAAATCGAAAGCCGTCCACGACGGCGCCTATCGTAGGCGCTGTGCAATGTTCAGATGTTAAGTATGTGTGGCGACTGAAGAAAGACTGCCACGGAGTGCTTTTGACGATTACCCCAGTTGTTGAGTCCGTAGCATCAAAAACAAAAATAAGAAAAAGAAGAAAGAAGAAAGAGTAATCGTATCGAAAGCCCAGAATCAATCATCGCTCGACGCGACTAAACGCTTTTAGGATATTTGATTTCCAGCGGACGAGCGGCTACGCTTCATCGGGAACACTAATGGGGCAAATTTCAATGCGCAGGGATAACTTCTAATTATTTTGTTTTGTATTGTTGACGTCACCACCGCGCCACCGCGGGAAGTTTGAAAAGTTTAAGGTCAGTACGCCACATGATGGAACTCACGCTAACTAAACAAACCCTCGTGTCAACAAAAGCTGGATGTATTCTTGTGAAATTTCTTTGAGGGCACTTTTTCGGAAAACTTCTCGGAAAGCTGATTGATTGGTGCATCCTGTTGTGGCCCCTACATTCGCGTGCATTCGCAGCTATATAAAACGTAAAATAAGAACACTTGGAATGAAATCAAACTGGGAAACATAAGCTTTCCTTGACTACTTGTTTCTAGCCAGCTTTAGTTTGCACAGCGGCGACATCATGGAACATCATATGTAGCTGAGCAATCAACAGTTGTTCTGGAGCTCTTATTTCAGTGAAACTAGCATCTTAATAATACGCGCTGCACCCGCCTTCTAAATGGATGCGTGATCCCGGTGACGCATAACGCGGCCGACCATACTGTCCATTTGACATAGCACTTTCCTCAAAGTACGATTTCTACGCACTCGTTGCCCTTCGTCAACTAAATAAAATAGCTTCAATTGTCCTTATATTTCCTTTTATTCTTCCGATTAAGTTTCGCAGCTCTAGAATAATTTGCCACCTGAAAATGTCATTAGTCTTCTAGTCGGTGCAGACGCTGAGCTAACATTAGATGTTTATTCAGCGACTCTACACATTAAGAAGGACAGCACCTCGCGATAAAGGAATGAGCACTTTTCATCTGGTACAGATGCCGTCAATGTCCTTTACTTGGCTCAACTATGACTGAACCTCTTTTAATTTCGAATATCCGAGATTTTGGCTGATACAATGTGTGTAATGCGGCTGCATAAGCACATGAACTTCCTGACGAATGTCATGCTGGGTGCGAATCTTCAACGGTCACGAGGTCTAACTTTTTGCAACGATCAATATTTCCTACGCATTCTCTTATCGTGTCCCCATTGTCGAGTATTTGGAGGTTTCCGTCGCCATTGTCGATTATTGCACTGACATATCTGATAACGCTGGAGTCTTGATCCAGTCCATTTTGCGGCAAGTTCTAATATTTTTCAAATAGTAGTAGTAGCAGTAACTGTAGTTGCTGCTCTGATTATTATATTTACAGACAATGTACTTACAACAGTATTTTATGCATCCTATGGATTACGTATTTTCCCTGGTATGCTGCAGTCATCTTCGACCAGTTGTTAACTTTTCTTTTTTGTTGATACGCCATGCCTGAAAAATCTCTGCATTTACGGGAAATGCCTTCTCGTTCTGTCTCTTTTCATTTCAGTTTATCTTCTTCGCTGCTGCTTCATAGTGCATAACTGTATAACGAAATTCAAATGTTACCCAATTAGATAACCGTACTTGGGTAGTAATAACTTCATTATTAAACTTATTGTACTTCTCGAAAATAAGTACACGAACTACTTATTGAAACACAATTTAAACACCGAGCAGACAACTCATGATCACTCGCTTGGCGTTCTTTGGCCCTTGTATCATTAACACCACATCATCATTATCGTTAAACACCGGGCATTTTCTCCCATGGCACTAAGCGTACAGCCTTTCATTTGTCCCCTATATCGCACTCTTCAGCTTTCACTCTCTCCGCACGCTACACTTCTCGTCGCCATGCTACAACAATGCTTCCTTTTCAGTTCATCTGACGTCGCCTGTCTGGCTGGCTCAGCATTGCGTTCTAAGGTCTCAAAGCGCATACACATTACACGTTGTAAACTATCTGACTATTCCATCATTGTTGCATTCGAGGTAGATTTTTGTGTTGTGGTATTTACAGGTTCACCTGAAGAAGCAACCACTCACATACAGAGTGCTCCAGACCAGTGTTGCAGAATGCGCGCCCCCATACCATTCCAGGAATTAGAATTTGTCGCAATTCCATTCCTTTTAATTCCTCGAAATGAAAAAAAAACTTAGCCCATTCCCACTCAGGGAATGGCCAGGCAGTTCAATTCCATTCTTGTAATTCCTCAACCTAAGGAAGGCATCTAGGTACTTTTATTGAGTTAGCGATGAACGAACCATAAAGCTTATGTTATCGCACGCGACAAGAACTGCAAATATACGCAAAACACGTTACCAAGGTCGAAGAATAGTGGCTTCGTGGCATATCTCTTGCAGTACAACCACCCTACTAATTTCGATAGGGTCAGTTCTTCCGCTACCTATAGTATTTGCATGGTCAGTATGTAATAAAGGCTTGTGATGTTTTAATGTTGTTTAGGCTTAAAGTTGTTAATGCTAAAATGACGACATAGAGTATTCTTGCTTAGGTGTCCTCGTGATCTTTAAATGCTGCAATAAAAGTCGAAAGCAGTACAAGATGCAAAAAGAAGCTTTATTAGTTTTTTCTCATTGAAATGTTGCACCAGAATGTCATGAGCTAAACGGGCGCTTCGCCGTTTAGTTTAGAAAACCCGAAGTGTAAATGACGGCTGCTTCAACGGTTAGCTTTGAAAACAATAAAAAGTGAAATAAAACAGTTGCCTTCTACCTATGTGTTGCACTTCACAAACATGAGCTGCTCGAAAGCAGTGCTTGACAGCCGATTTCGCTTCGCTCTCGTTATCAGGGATGCCGTAAAAAAACATGTGTTCCGCGTAAGCTGATGTCGCATTCAGAGTGAAAACTGCCTTTGCGTGGCGAGAATGTAAGGGAAAGCTCCTACCGTTTGCTTTCCAATAGGCCAGAGGCTTAACCGCGTCTGTGCAAGTTCCCTCTGTAAAGAAAAATTTCCCCTGCAGTGGATTCAGGCATATTGTCTTGGTGGGCATTTTCCTTTTGCCTGACATATTAAACATCCATCTGCTTGGCCCTGCTTCAGAGTCTGCATTCGCGACGGTGTTGGCGCCGTCCTGCCCTAAAAAAAGAGGCCCCCTCCCCAGCACAGCAGAACGCATCTGCTGGGCTGTTGCAGCTGAACACCAAGAAGACCTAAACCGTGGGTCTAGGTGGGCACGCATAAAAAAAAAAGCAAAGTCAGTCCAGGTGCTTGCGAGCCTCTTCTCTAGGCTACGCCTTAGGCCTCCAGCCGCCTCCTTGCAAAGAAGTGTGCCTTAGCTTAAGATTTCCGCAAGGGAAACTTCGATATTTCGCAATGTAGGAAGCAAAAGCCCGGCGTCTCATGCTTTTCTGCAGCCACTCCGCGGCTTGCTCTACAGGGGAGAGAAGCTCAATCAAGTCTGTCGCCAGCCTCAGTTCATATTTAGACAGTTTAGCCTTACTGAACGCGTGCACAGTTTCTGTCACGCCTGGATGACTCGAAAAAGTGGTAACGAGCTTCCGCATGATTCGCAGCTGCGAGTTCCAGCTCGTCGCGTTGTAAGATTCCGAATGCATATTGGCCGCACTCAACACTTCTTGCGTGTCGGCGGTGCTCTTGCGTATAGATGCAGTGATGGCGCCGCATTTTTGTACGAATTCCTCGGTATTTGGATCCTAAAATAAAGCGAGGACGACAATTAGTGAATATTGCCACTGCGAGTGCAAGCAGCGCAAACGGCAAACATGCAATGCAATAGAGTTTCAGAAAAAAGAATGATGACATATGTAATCGTACGGTATTTCAATCGACGACACACTGACGCTCTTCAAGACTACATTAAAGTGAGGACAGACACAGCCGCTTTCTCAAGCCCTGCGATAAATTGAGCGCACATTAACGCATAGGCTGCACCTTTCTGTTCTTTAGGAGTAAATGTCACCCGTAGTGCCATAGCTACGGCACTACGGCTGGTATTATCTCAATGAAATGGGCTTCGTAATTCAAATAAACATACTAGCAGCTGGTGACTGGTCTTATATGCCAGGCAACTCTGCAGGCAGAGCGATTTCTAATAGAAGGAGTGACGTACACTGGATTTCATTCTCCGAGGCGGGGGGGGGGGGGGGGGGCAGTGTAATAAAAGAAAGGGAGAGCGAGATCACGAAGGAGACAAAAATAGCTTGAACCAGGAATCAACCAAATCCAAATCCTTTAACATGTAACTTCGGGACACCGTGTGTGTGTCCCGAAGTTACATTTTAAAGGATCGAGGTTCTTGGGTATCACATAGGCGGAAACAATACTAACTGTAGAGCAATACAACATATCTCGAATAAAACAGATGAAGTCATTCGGTTACTAAGGAGAATTTCCAATAGACACAGAGCCTGAGGAGAAGACAGTGCTTTGACGCTAATACACGCCTTTGCTCTCTGTCACTTCACTTATGTGGCTGGATTATTCAAACGGAAGCAGGCAGAACTTAACAAACTTAATGTGATGCTCAGGAAGTTCTTTAAAGTAGCCCTAGGGATACCCAGTAACGCTGCAACCGACAAACTCATGAGTCTAGGGGTGCACAATACAATGGAAAAAATTGCGGAGGCCCAACAGCTGGCGCAACACGAAAGATTGACAAAGTCACGAGCTGGCAGGAACATATTACAGGCAATAGGTGCAGAACTGAATACGTCAAGGAGCCCAATAAAGGCTGAAGTAGAATTAAGGACTGAAGTTAGGAACAAGATAAGAACCAACCCTCTGCCCAGAAACATGCATCGAGAATATAATGTCAAAAGAAGAAAGGCAAGAGCTAAAGCACTCTTGCAGCAAATATAGCAGCAGAACCAACTGGCAGCTATAGTTGATACTGCCTGGGTGAAAGGTAAAGAAACATATACGGCCATTGTATCAAATTATCAAGGGAACGTGCAAGACGCTCTCACTATATTTACCAAGGACCCCATGGTGGCGGAACAAGCGGCAGTTGCTCTAGCCATCAGGAGTAATAAGTGGACCTGCATTTACAGTGATTCGAAATCCGCTGTAAAGTGTTTTCATAAAGGCTACGTAGCTGGAGTTGCAGCTAAACTTTTTGAAAACATTGCGATTATGAGAACTGAAATCCGATGGTTTCCTGCCCATATGGAGAAAGTGGACGAGACTCGGGTAGACCTCAATGAAGTTGCTCATGACTTGGCACGAGCACTTGCTAACCGTGACAGTCAAAACCGAGCCGTTCACCATCAAGCCAGGGAATCTAGAGATTATTTAATAACATACAATGACGTTACCAAACATTACTATTTAGGACGCAGACAATTCCCATTGCCACTTTCAAAACTGAACAGGGCTCAGGCAGTCTCACTGCGCTTATTGCAAACGGTTACATATCCCACACCGTACACGATGAATAAAATATATCCAGAGAGGGAGATTAAGATGGACTGCAACGATTGTAATGGTATCATTGGAATCAGACACATGCTGGCGGGGTGTCCCGCGACTCTCCCCAACCTCGTTGAAGAATGGACACAGTGGGAAAAAAGGATTCAAAGCCCATTGTTTCAGCACCAACTGAGGGCAGTCCAGAGGGCCCATGATGTCGCTGAAAGGCTTGGCCTGACAGTGCCAACGTGGGAGCGGCCCGCCTTGGCTTGAGAAGTCGAGCCTCCGGACCTCATTACAATAAATGTTTTCACACACACACACACACACACGCACACGCCCTGTGCGTCCTTTACATGATGTGCCAGTTTTGTTTTTGTCTTTAGAGGTATTTCAGAATGGTTGATTGACGTGGTGAGAGCAAACCTCGAAGTCGCGTAAGCTTGGTGCCTGGCCTGCGGCCGAAAAATAATCTGCAGCCACTCTTTGGTGCGAAGCAGAGTTGGTGACCTCCGCCATGACAGCAAATGCACCGCGAATCCCCAAGATGATAAAGCGAAGCACGTTTGAAAATTCGGCTAAACATGCGATGGGGGTAGTTGCATAATAAAGCTTCAAAGCAAAGCACCGAAACTATAATAAGCACTGTTGCCTGCCCTTACTTTTCAAACTGCAATTATTATATTCATACATTCCTTGTCCATGCATTCATGGCAAATTCTTTAACAAAGCTTGGCCCGAACAAATGTTCATGAAAATAGGAATAAATGAACGACGTATCAATGCGCATAAGATGAAACGAATATATTATTTAGTAGCGCATACCTGCCGAATGGCGCCTTTTACGGCAAGCTGCAGGCTGTGGACGGCTCAGCCAAATCGAAATTTTTCCAACTGAGAAAACTCCCTTCAAAGCTTTTTGGTAAAGTGTTCCGGGCAGTCGTCGAAATTGTCATCTTCATCGAACTCTTCAGTCTGCCACCCAGTAGATGCAAATGCCTTTATCATTAACGAAGCGTTATCCGTCACCACGTGAACGACCTGGAAAACTAAATAAGAACAGTTAACGGAGGTGGAAATTCCACGAATATACGTATTTCACCTTGCCAGCGATGTTCCACTGCAGCAACGCTGCATCGCACTCTGAGTGGATCGGAGCATCGGTGTGGCTCCCCGTGAGGCGAGTGAAACTGAGGAGGTATGTGTGAGCCCTGAAGTCGCTGTCCACGAATGTTGCATCGACAGCCATGACGCCCTTCGTATACAGCGACATTCACACGTGTAGTGCGATACGGACGTACTCCGCTCCTGCCAAAGACGATGATATTTTGGTCAGCAGCGCTGATATGTTTCCGGGCGGGAACTCTGAGGTCATGCCGCGATGGGTACTTGTAGTCCGGCACGGTGACCTGAATCTGAACGAATACAAAGCAGTTACTTTGATGCAAGGCGGCTTACAATACAAGCGGACTTACTGCGTGCGTGAGCCGCTGGGCGCAGGAGCCAGTGCGGCAGTGCGTTATGGAAGCGCCTTTTATTTGCAATAAAAGACTGCAAAGGAGGATGGGGGTGGTAGCACAGAAAGCCGAGGAGGATGCTTCGAAGCGTTGCCTTGCAGTCACGGTGTGAGCGAGCTACTAAATGAACCGTTGGGCTTCTCTAGCCGCCAACAGGCGTCAGCGCGGCGGCGGCGCCACCCGGACGCCCCATCCCCTCCCCCACCCTAGAACAGAGCACCCTAAAACAGAGCTTCCCGAGCCAATTGCCTTCAAAACTTTATTCGCTCTCCCTTTGTACGGAGGGAGAGGGCGTACAGTTCATCGTGTACGACTGTGTGCGGCGCTGACCTGCATACCTTCGTCGACAGTTTCGGGCAAAGGCATCCTTGTGTCTAGACAGGGGGACAGTACTGCAAAAGGGTTGGGAGGGGAGGGGGGAGAACCACGAAGTAAGACGACGCGCACGCTTTTTTGCGAAACTTGCAGTGAACACAAATATCGCGCCAGCATCAATACGCATCATAACTTACAGAAGCGCTTTTTCGAATATGCGTCGGAGTCGTAAGTGGGGGGGGGGGGGGGGGGGGGTTTATGCCGCCACCGTAGTACCGCACGACGGATACTAACGGCATCGAGCCACGGTTACGCGAAGAATCAAGACAAACTTCAGAACAACTCAGTCTATAAAGGCAGAATAGTACTAGGCGTATTGCTCATAAATGCACCCTGCTTGCAATCAGCCAAGCGAATTTAAAGATGCTGCTTTATTGTCTGATTCGTGGCTGTGACTTACTAATGTTTGAACGTGGGCTGGTTGGTTCTTCGGCATATTTTGACAAAAAACGGCGCGTGCACATAGAAGTACGATATTTTCGGAAAGAGACGTAATTCTATTCCCATTCCATTCCTCCAAGCGCTGTCGCCATTTCATTGCCATTCCATTCCGGAGTCACGAAAATGTGGAATGATTCCGGAGTCATTCCAATTCTGTAGTGGTAACTCCACAACACTGCTCCAGACATCTGAAGGTTAGCGGAATCTACAGCAACGCTTGTTCTGCCCTCTTCCTTGGCTCGACAGAATGTATGGCTGCATTGCGTAATCAAAATAATCTGCCGAGTAAAATAACAACCACGTCCGATAGCCTTCATGGATTGCTCGAGCTCGTCACAGAAAGATCGCAATCGTGATACCTTCATCATGGTTGTGGCAGTCGTCGGTAGTGGTCGAAAAACCATCTACCGCTATCATTTTTTTTTTTTGTGTGTCGTCCATAAATATTTCCTGCGGCTGACAGTCTGCGATAATTTTGGTGAGCTTGGATGAAATTTGGCTGACAGTAGAAACATTTCCTTTCGTGTTTAGGTGCTTTTTCTGTTTCGCTGTTGCTGTAGTTTAATACACCTAACTATGTAGCTTCCAAAAGTATATCAAGGTGTTAGCGAATTTTTATGTCATAAGTGCGCTGTATCTCGCGTATGTTGAACAAAGGGTTAAGACATCCAGGTGAGTTATAGCGAGGACACACACAAACACACATACACACACACACACACACACACGCACACGCACGCACGCACGCACGCACACGCGCACACGCGCACACACACACACACACACGCACACACACACACACACACGCACGCACGCACACGCACGCCCACACACACACACACACACACGCACGTACGCACGCACACACACACACACACGCACAAACACACACATACACACATACACGCACGCACACGCACACACACAGAAATTGTTGAAGGGGGCTTTGTCTGGTAAGTAAGACGTATTTTCGTACTTGGCCCACATGAGTAACGAAAGAATTTCACAGGTCATCAAATGTCGGACAAAAGTGCCCCTTGGTATGTCCTACTTCGTTCTGACAATCGTCCGATTCAACGAGGAAGTAGAGTTGAAATAGTGTATTTATGATACCGTACTTGTTCTACATTGGACTGCCTTACAAAAAAACTTTTCAGTAGAAAACTAAGTGCGTGCATGGTCTTTTGATACTGTAATTTCTATCAGAGTGCGCCAAAGGTGCATAATAAGCTTCGTCAGCTTAATCAGGCTGCTTGTAGTTAACTTGAGCGCCCCCGCACAAGCTTTTACACGCATCTGTCATCATAAGAGAAGCCAAACAATGTCGTAAATTTTGTGGCTGCTACTAACGCACGCCTTGCAGGACCTCTATGAAGTTTTTCAACCGGCCAACCAACCAACCAACTAACCACTTTAGGCACCAACTTGCACCAGGCCGCAAGCAACATTTCTTTGAGCGCTTCGCGGACAATTCATACATAAACATGAAAACACCTACGCGCTTGAATACGACGTCGTCTAGGCTAAGACGACACTTCCACTAAAAGCCGAATAGCTGCACGCCTATACGTCCTCTGTTGAACTCTTTTTCCGTGACTCCGACACGCCTCTACAACATCTCCTCTACAATGATTTAATAAACAAAAAAAGAAAAAAGAACTTCTTCAGGTTTCTGAACTTTTAACAAACTGCATTCATCGGCCGTCATATTGCCTGTTCTCCTCGCACTGTATAGAGATTGTGTGGCACAGCTTTGTTTTATGGCGGGTTCTTCGCGACATACGCCAAACCAGGCACGGGCACCTAAGATCTAATATTAAAATTGAATTCTAAGAATTTACGCGCCCATGCCACGTTCTTATCACAAGGCATGCGCTAGTGAGGAACTCTGGAATAATTTTCACTTCCTGGGGATCATTGAAGTGTATCCAATGCACGGTATACGGGCGCTTCTTGAATTTCGCCTCTATTGAAATGCAGTCGTCACGGCCAGAAGTTGATCCCGCAAGCTCGAACTCAGCAGCACATCGCCAAAGCCACTAAGCCACCGCAGCGTGGCAACCCGCATCTCCTTTGCGGAGAAACCAGCAAGATCATGCGCCACGCAGCAAATTTCGCAAATAATATCGCAGCTGTACCACATGCCGTGCTTTTCTAGCTGCTTTATTATACAAGATGCCGTCTTCTATGTGGTTCACCAGCATCCAATTCTGAGAGGGCAAGTTTTGTGGAGCAGACTAAGTGTGCAAATTTAAGAAAATTATTCCACGAGTTTCATGTTCCAAGACCACGACCTCATAATGAGGCACCCATAATGGCGGACTTTTAACTAATTTTGACGAGCAGGGGTTCTTAAACCGGTTTATGCATGCAAGCACTCAGGTGTTTTAGAGCGCAGCTCTTAATGGCAAGTTCCTGCGACGAGCGGTGGCTGCGGCGGTGGCGTAACCGAGCCAACGAGCTCAAGTGCGAAAGTTGAAAGAGGGAATGCGGAGCGGCAGATGAATAACGTGAGCGCGAATGGCGGAGACCAAAAAGAGTGGTCCCTTCAGTGACGTGCGCGCGGGAAACTGGTGTCATGTGGACCCGCCCGTCCGCTCGATGCGTACTCGTATTTGGTCTCAGGCGGAACGCTCGTTTCCTACGACCGTCTGCTAGCGCTTGTTTCGTTTGCTTCGTTTGCTCTCGTTCACGTGTTTCGATTTCATGGTTTGCGATTGTTCAGTAATTTCGGGCCCTATAACGTAAAACTATTCCAATATGTTTCTATTCCAATCTCCTGACGTCAAATTTGCGTAACCACCAACGCGAGCACCAGGCGGTCACCCAGAGGGTTGTCTGAACAGACCAATCAAGAGCTCTCCTCGTTCATAGGAGGTCACTTTTGTTTGCTTGAAAAACGAATAACATTGCCTACACTGAGCGGCTTGTCGTATCTAATTGGCTGACAAGAGGCGAGGAGAACGCCCAAGTGGAGAGGGATTCGATGGGGCCGAGCCACTGCACTGAAATTCGATAAGCGGATGAAGAGGGTGGTGCCGGCGTCTACGATTGGCCGGCTTTCCCTTACTTAGCTTGTGGTGGCTGGTCGAAAATCGCGGCGGCATGCAACGGAAGCTCAAGAATGACGCTAAAACGGACGCTCAGCAAAGAAGAGTTGGCAGAATGAGGGGGTAAACGTGCCGAAAGTGCTCGAAAACGTTACACGGCCACGCAAGAAGGTTTATTATACGCAAATACACCCATGCTCTCCGGCAGGTGCGAGCAGCCAGCGTCTGAGCGATCGGCGGCAGCCATCTTCTATTCCTTTCTGAACGGGGCAGCCTGCGGCTATTCCGGGCAAAATTCCGTTTTGTTCGGCATATTAATGCATCTTTGTGGCGTACACGTCACTTTGACGCGGTGAGTTCTTGCGGTTTTGTGATGTCGCGTGACAGGCAGCTGAAGTGGGTGCAGCCCGAAAACTTTTTACCAATAGCCGAGTGCTAATGGCGAAAAGGGGTCGAATCAGAAACAACTGTTTTTCTTTTTTCTGTCAAATCATGCATAAACAGCGTGTACACATCATATCAGATGGGGAGGTATCGCGGTTTTCGTGACGTCGCGTGACAGACAGGTGAAGTGGTCGAAAAAAAAATTTTTGACCTATCGTGGAGGGCTGATAGCAGAATTGGAATAGAAAAGTTTGGAATAGTTTTACGTTATAGCGCCCTTCATTTTATGCGCGACGCGAATTCTGTACTACTTTCTGGCAGCCAAGCAGCACCAGCGATTACACAGGACCCTTCGACGAGTCATGTACAAAAGCCGAGGCGCTTCACCCAAAGATGACATTTTCGACGACTGCCAACTCTGCTACACGTCTTTCTCAAATTCTTTAGCTCATTATATCGCGAAATGAAAGCATACATAGATCTGCGCTGAAATTTCGCACTAGAGAGTATCGCATTCGTCGGAGAACTTATTTTTACATTTCATCCCCATCGAAATGCGACGGACCGCGGCGGGGATTTGATCCCGTGACCTCGTGTTAGCAGCCTCTGAGCCACCACGGCGGGCTCGCATGCGGTCACTAAATATCTGCACAGGGAAGAAGTGGCCAGGGTTCACCGGTGGTTTTCACTGTAGTCAGGCTTTTCTACTGTGCTGTTTAGTTGTCCCCTCTTAAGAAGACGTTTGCGTCTAGGATGGGGTAAGCTGGTTCCTTGCGTCCACTGGAACTCGGTCCTCCACCTGTCCCGTTGCTACGAAAGGAAGACTGTGCCCACCTCAGCTCGGAGCTACCCGAGCATTCAGAAAGTGCCACAAAAGAGGCCATACATTCAGCTTACGCCCGCGTCTAGTAGTGCTGCTTGAAAATGAAGTTGTAGTTACACGTCATCAAAACGTTAGTGGGCTGCCGAGACGGCAAACGTACAAATGTTCCATTCAATTATTTTATGTCCACTTCAGCAATAGACGATCTCAATGGTCTAAATTCACAATTTCTGACGGAATATTTGGAGCGGTTGGCACCGGAACAGATTTATGTATTTCGGATCTAGGCGAGGAAAAACATTCTCAAACTTGATGCAAAGAATCCTAATATTCTGGAAACATTGAACATCATCAATTAGATGGAAAAAATACCCGTCCATTCATATACGGCTTACGGGGAAGAGTCGATAATCGGAGTTATCTATCATATAGATCTGGAAATCAAGATGATGATCTGAAAGAAAAATATCCCCAGTACGCACATATATGCCAAGGCCTCTGCAGTGTCAGAAACATTTTCGTAGAGGACATGCAAACGTGGTGTGTACGAACAGCACCGCCGGCCAGCGCTGCGATAAGAATTTTTGGCACACCAGTTGTGAGGCAGCAGCGCCTAAATATTCGAACTGTGCAGCACCACATGAGGCTACATCTAAGGATAGCCTGTAAATAAAAGACGAAACACGCACTTTGCGCCGAATGGCAAGGGATATTCTAAATGCAGCCAAACCGCCAAATACGTGCGCAGAAGAAGGCACAGCTCATGACAACAGCACCACAGGAATAGCCGTGAACTAAGAGAGAATGAATCTGACGCAACATGAAAGGAGGATCCTTTACCCGCGCAATCCACAGTAGCAATGAGCGAAGACACTTCCGCTGCTGCCAATATGTCAAGCTCGACGCAGGCACCTTCGGATATCGAATGACCTTCTCTGCCCTCATGAAATACGGAGAAAAGCAATGCTTACGACACCTTACAGCGACATGGGGAGACAACGCTTCAGGAAATAAAGTTCAGGATATACTCCGACACCTGTTGACCTCAGTGCGAACCGTTCTTGATAATCTACAGACACCTTCAGCATTAGCTGCGGTTAAAATCCAGGACACAGTGGAGCCGCTTCTAGCGGCTTTTTCACTAGCACTCCATTATGGCGCTACTAACATGCCCTCTGTCACTTGAAGAACACGCGCACAGTGCCATTATAATGCAGTCGAATGCTTGTGGTGTCCGGGTTTGTTTCCCGTACTTGCGACAAAAGGTATTAAAGTATCAGTTTCCTGTAGCGATAATCTGTGAGCGAAACTCGATTTCTTCTTTTCGATTGTCTGGATACCTGTTACTCTGGTGCCGGCAAGATTCGAAGTGTTTAGCATGCACCCATCGGGACGTTGTTCACATTCCGCATCGACTTCCTGAGCACGCTTCTAATGAGCACATTTGCATTAACGTGAAAAATCATATGTGTTTTCTATCATGGGCGTCTATTTACCCCCGCAAATGAGCATTGACTTTCAATGCATTGGTTTAGTCATGCAAAAACATCCTTGCCCGCACGTACTCGTCAGTCACTTCCACGCCCACCAGCCACTTTGGAGGAGCACAAGAATGAATAGACGTGAAGAAGATCTATCTGCTATGCATTTATCACAGCGGTTTGTCTGTCCTAAACGACGGTTCTCCCTATTTTCTCCGAGGTGCATTCTCAAGCAGCTGCCTGAATATGACCTTCGTGTCAAGAGCCATTCCGCGATCTGTGGGCTGCCTTAGAAACGCAAAAAAGGCACCCCATATACTGACCTACATACACTGGAATAGCTCGTACTATTTGCTCCACATCATGTTCCGGCTACGGATTGGACTAGACTCAAGGAATACACTCACTGAATAATTGGAAGCTCTTTCCAGACCTTATCCACTTAATCTGAGGTAGAAGTATTCATTGTTTCAGGAGAGAATAAAATATGTCAGGAAGATGACTATTAGGACCCTTAGAGATACTCATTATGAACTGTTTCCTGCTATTCATCGACGAGCAGAGAGGAAACATCAAGGAACGATGTCATCATCAGACCTAATTAAGAGTAAAAAAATTTCAACGCCACATCCACCATAACCTAGACAAGTTGAGTAAACGACGATGGAGAGGATTCTGTGCCTCTCTGGATACGCGAAAGCCTCTCTGCAGAATATGGCACGCTGTACGGAGCGCGCACTTTTCACTGGAAGAGAAACATCCTTTAAGCAAACCGGCTCTCCTACAAGGCATAAATAAAATTGAGATCACTGAAGCCTACTGCAAAATGATTGTCACCTCATCTGATATTTCATTGCCACATCATGACCGTCAAATATAGACACCAAAATATGACCGCGTGAACATTTATTTTTTTTTACTGTGTGGGAACTGTAGGCTATCATCTCTTCATCGAAGAGTTCATCAGCACTTGGTCTAGACAGCACTTCATACACAACGTTTTATTTGACGCTGGAGAAAGGGCCCGTAAGCTTATACTCTCTGCGTACAATGCACCATGGGCATCTGGCATTGTGTGTGAAAACTGGAAATGCCGTCGCGCGGTCACTCTCCTGAAACCAGAAAAGTCCTCCCTGAATCTTTTATTATACGGACCAGCGACCCTGACAAGCTGTGTTGGTAAAGTGAGGGGGAGTATGGCGCTGATGAGACTCATCATCATCATCATCATCATCATCAGCAGCAGCAGCAGCAGCAGCAGCAGCCTATATTATGTTCACTGCAGGATGAAGGCCTCCCCCTGCGACTTCCAATTACGCCAGTCCTGCGCAAACCGATTCCAACTAGCGCCTGCGAATTTCTTAATTTTATCACCCAACTTTGTCTTCCGCCATCCTCGACTGCGCTTCCCTTCCCTTGGCAACACCGGTTATCTAATCTACGCAATATTTGACTTGCGCAGCTCCAATTCTTCATCTTAATGTCAATTGTAATATCGCTGACGAGACTACAAGGATTTATCCAGATTTCCAGACTTCCAGATCAAGGTTCTATCCAGATTCTATGATAGGATTCCGGAAAGGCGCACCATCCGTAGGCAGCGTCGCAGGTCTCATTTCACCTATGCAAAAGGAGAAGAAACGCCGCCGTCTATGGGGCGCAGCATTCTTGATTGTAAAAGACGACCATAGCAATGCTTTACACGAGGCAATACTCGGTGCTTTATGACAGATAGGCATTGTGGGTGGCACGTATACTTCATGAATTCGGCCTCGTGTGCGAGCATTCAGCCCTACGCTCTTTATAACTGAACTAATTGGGATTCCTGAGTATTTCCTGGATGCCGTCCGCATTATTCTGCACGCAGACGGCATTTGTGTTTGGGATTCTGGAGTATCCAGCTGCGGACTGCCCACGAGACATCAATGTGCAATTTTTGCTATCTCGAAGTAGTTACACCTTCCGCGGTTTGCAAGTGGCAAGTGCCAAAAGTGCTGCGCTTGTTTTCACTCACAAGGAAATGAGTCGGCATGCTATTACCATCGACGGTGCCGTGGTACTGTACGAAACCCGCCACAATGTATTCAGAGACAGTGACCTTTCTTGGTCAAAGCAAATTAGGATGCTTAAAGGGAAAATTTCTAACCTTCGCGCACGTTTTGAAATATGTAGAAGGAACTAAATTGGTGCTGGTCTGAACGATCCCTGCTCCAGCTGTACCACGCGCTGTTCGTATGCTACCTGCAATATAGCTCGCCCCTTCTTACAGAAATGCGATCTTCCTGCCTGCATACTTTACAACGCCTGTAAGTCCAAGTGTTACTTCTATGCCAGGGTGTACGACGCTACATGTCCATTAACGGCACAATTGCTGAAGCAGGCGTCTGTCATATCAAGGCATACCGCTGCTGTAAACATCTCCGACTATACCTGCGATTCCTCAGCTATCACGAATGCAGCCCTTTGACGACGGTCCGTAACACGCGTCCAGACGGCGTTTTTCATGAGCGATTGCTCATTACTAACGCTTTGTTCCTAGAAGATTTGCCCTGGCTAAAACATCAAACACCTCAGCATGATCGTTCTTCAGACCACTAGTGCGCCTTTCGATTAGTGGCCTCGTGAACAAATCAGAAACACCATTATGTGTTGTAAAAGAACTAGCGCTATCACACATCTCTGAAGCATATGCCTCTGCAGTGGTTCTTTAGATGGATGAATCGACATCCTCAGTGGTCTCCGCGGTTGCAATGCTTACCTTTTCCCAGCCTTGTCGGTTCATCGAAGCTAGAAATTAGAGCACAACACAACGTCCACAGCTGCGGAGCTTGCTTCGTGAAGCGGTTCGTTACATCTCTCAGGAACCACCTAGAGGATAGACCCTCTTCTGTGGCCATAAACCAGCATTACAGATGATCGACTCAGTGCTTAGACGCGGGATCTTCAGCTTACTTGCTCGCGAAGTGATAGAGCTTTATGAGTCTGCCTTGGGAAATAAGTCTGCCTGTTTAATATTTTAATAATTCCTGGACACAGTGGTGATGACGGAAATGAGTTCGCCGACCCAAACGATAACTTCGCTCTTCCTAATTCAGATTCTAGCTCAGTCTTATTTTTGAGTACAAGGACCGATGCCAACGTTCTCTTAACCATCATTAAGACAACGTACTGGTTATCAGCATAAGACCGCCATCGCCGCCTTCATTCGCTTGATCGGGTGCTTTAATTCAGGATACCATGCAACATGCAAAGATGCCGCGGAAGCCTTCACGTACGGAGACTTAAAGTGGACTTTACACAACACCATCGTCATCTTGTTGGCCATGCGGCAGCCCGGAGTGTGATAACTGATAACTGCGCAGTGTCGGAGATGATATACCATGTGCTTTGTGTGTGCCCTCTAGAAGTGCGAGAAGGACATTCAATGGAAAAATGTTGAGCAAGCATGGATAAAAAGGCCACTTTGTAAAGGCCTGCTTTTTGGCCTTTGGTCAACGCACTCCTAAGGTCAGAGCGTGAAGGCGATCGTGGATTTTTCGAGAGACGCTGTACTGGATTTAAGTTTGTAATAAGGCTTTCCGGTGAATTCTTGTTTTTTACTTGTTACCTTTCTTTTCATACCATCTTTGTCGCTTTGTCTTTTTCGTTTAGTTCGCATTTCCCCCTTCCCTAACGCTGAGTAACAGGCTAAGATGGTAGTTCAGGCCGACCTCTCAGTTTTTCTCCCATAATAAATCGCTATCTATCACTCTTTCTCTGCACATTGTGGTTAGTTGTTCTCGTAGTAGTCTTTCTTGGGGTAATTGGTTCATGGCGGACATAAGGATTTGAGCACTAGAAACACTATAACGGAGAGGCTGGAAGACAAAAACAGGATGAGTGATTTTGCTTTGTTGATGTCCTCCACTTTGGGTGATCGTATTTTTGTCGCGAAATTCATTAATAGTTGTTCTTGGTGAAATAGTAGTTAGAAAACCTAAAACTCCTGTATGATTTCTTTTTTTTTTTATTAGTACATTGCTTTCGCGCGCAATATGAATTGCAACATGTTTACGTCCACTACTTTTTACTGCACTACGGATATTGACGGGCGCTGTTTTTTTTTCTCTGGTAAACGAGGTAGTAGCAGTGAATGGAGCGCCATTCAGTTCTCCAAGTTTTTCTGTGATGGCAGGCGCTGCTATAGAATGTCGGAGACAATTTTGGCATTCAGCTTCGTTGTTGCAATTCGAATCGCGAGCGACAGTAAAATTCTTTAACCCCTCTTATTTGCTGCGTAAGCGCAGTTTCCAGCACTGCGCTTTAATTCCTATAGAGCGCGCGTACAGCGACGCATGCTGAAACACATTTTTTTATCATTTCAAGATCTTTTTATTAATTCAAAAACGACGATAGCTCACACTATGATTCTCAGCCATCGCAACTCTAAACACAGCGTGAGCAGTGCCGGAAGCTTCAGAAAATACTATCGCGGATCAATTTGATCCCAGCCAAGGCGATAGCGACGTCGTCGGTGAATACCTTGTGCTTAGCCGCGCAGTCCTGTAAAGGGCAAAGAGATTGTTTCCTTGACCAGACTGAATCAGCTTTGGCTAGATTTTGCTGGTGCGTTTTACTGACTACACTAATCAAATAGCCGATGCATAGGAAGAAAATAATATTTCTCAATAGAGACGCGCGTTTATATACATGGCTGCATGTAAATATTGAAGCCGTTGTAGTATAATGTGCACCTTAAACAGCGATGGAGATGTTCAGCATAAAAACTGACATATCGTGTAGCCTTGGTTCTATATATTCCTGAGGCACTGCATATTGTTTAATGTATTTGCGAAGTGAGCTTTTCGATGTGACTTCGCGCCGTGAGTGCATGAAGGATCAAGTTTATCTTGACCCAGTAGACTCAGAGTCAAGTATGTATGTTGCGATCATGATCTGTATGGCAGAAAGTTGCGCATGCTTGAACGCTTTCGCGCTCCTTCCGTATATACTGTGGGCATGTTGCATACAACCATTAAAATTATGAAGGCAAGCATCTTTAGTAGCTCACCTTTAGGGTGTAGCGATCTTTGCATGGCGTTCCTCTAGAACGTATACATGTATACGCACAATACACATGGCATACAGGGGATGATCATTTTTAAGGCTTGCACAATTTTGGAAAATTACCTGCGGGACATAACACAGTTCTTGCCCTAGAGGTAGGTTATTGGAAGAGACGGACATTACTACCATGATAAGCTGCAACACATATAAAATTATTCAACAGAAATGCAGTAATTGACTTTCTAATTAATGCCTTTACTTCCCATATTGCAATTGACGAATTGAAAGACGTATCCACTTGATTTTCAATTTCCAGGAAGACATCAGTTTTGAGATATTTCCCAAGCTCTAGGATGAAATACGTGGGCATTCGAGTTGCTTTTGTGCTTTAAAGTATAAAAAGAGTTTAATTAGAAAAGTAAGTGGAACAGCACTGCATTTTTACGGCGAGTTTGATGACGTATGCCTAAAAACTGGTGTCCTTGTGGAAATTAATCCCAAGTGAATACGACTTACAAGCTCACGGGCTACAATGCATAAATTTCAATATCTGACGTAAAGCAATTATTAAAAAAATGTAATAAGTATTTTTGGTAATTAGTGGAACCTGTCTTTCGTTTTCTTGTGCAAATAATGTCCGCCTGTCGGAATAATCCAGCTCAAGGACTAGAGTTACGTCATCTGCAGCAGGGGATATTGGAAAATTCCCTAAAGCTTCAAAATGATGCCGCCGTAGTATTCAGGGTGTCCCAACAATCATGAACCAAGACTTAAAAATGTGCAGATGCCGCGTAGCTGGACAGAACCAAGGTAATGTTGTTTGCCGTCGCTTGGAGAAACCCAGATAATTTTTTCACTGCGCTAAATTACATATTAGGCTTATTTAATTAAGAAAATTTTCACTACTACAATTAGATAAAAAGTCTCAATGAGAAAATTGTAGAGCAACATGAACAACTCTCGACACAGCTTTCTGTTGCTCAAAAACGTGCTACATACAGGTGTTTTTCCGAGTGTTACAGAAGCCCGTGAATACATGCAAAGTTGCTTCGGGACTGACTGCTCGAGGCACTTAGCACGACGACCACAAAGATGCGATTGGAGTGTGCATATAATTAATATCGCAATGATAAATTAAAGGAGAGCTCGCCAAACCTATCTTTATGTGTACTATTTAATAATTCAGTTCTGTTAAATAAGTTAATAATGCCTGTGAAGGAGGATTCGTAGAGATTTGTTTTCAATTAATTTGTTTCAAAGAATTTGTTTTCAAATGAGAAGACGGTTCTTTTGGAGACTTGCCGTCAGTAGTGGTGCCCACGGGGTCACGGTGACAGAAGGAAATCAGTCGCTAGTTGAAGAAAATGTGATAATGAGCTTCTAAACTCTGAGTTTCAGAGGGTTCATCGTAATTGCAAATTAAAGGAGAGATAAGGTAGAGAAGTCATAAGGCAAAGGCAGGGACGTTAATCAGGCTGAGCCTTGGTAGGCTACCCTGCAATGTGGAAGGGGGAAAGGTGAAGGAAAAACAATGCAAAAGGAAGTTCACAATTTGCGCTGTGAATTGAAGGAGGTTCTCACTATAAGCCATATCAGTTTTTGGTTCTGGAAGAATCCGATTGGCCACGGAAATGTGGCGAGACGAATTTCAGTTTGTGTGTGTGTGTGTGCGTGTATGTGTAAGAATAAGCGTATCGTGCACAAGTCGTGTGGTTGCTTACTACGTCTGAGTTTAATTCGGAGCATGACGTTTTGATTTACTTACATGATGAGCGTGCTGCCTGTTTTACCATTGTTGGAATGGAAAAGCGTGGGGATTCGTACCATAGCGTGAGGAAAGGCAGAAAACAGTCGAGAAAAATACATGCTAAGCGTGGTTCCCATGAAAACCAACAGAAGTGGTACCTTCCTTGCCTCCAGTGCTGTTAGCCCAAAAACTACATAAAGCAAGAAAAAAACTTCGAATGATGAATATCTATTGTATTTATGTATGCGGAATAAACATTATCCCTGTATTCAGAGATGAATCTTATCTTGGAAGCCCACACTTGACTTAATTTATTTTACGCCTGACATAAACGCCCCTAAGAAAACGCAATGAGCGCCTTCGGCACATTCATACCAGGCGTCATTTATATCAAGTGAAGCATGGGCTTTGAGTTGAGATGCATTTCTGAATGCGCAGAGAAAGAACATTACTCTTTACTAAGGTGGCCCAAACTGAGATTTTCGCCGTGTAAACAAGTACCAGTCACAGACCTTGCGCAGTAGCAGCAGCTTATTCATTCGCTCACGCTCGTCATAGATACGTACATTTACAAGACAGTAAAAGAATAGGTGGGAAAAGATGCACATAAAAAAAATTCTGCAGATACCAGGCACAGTGGGAATCTATGTTATGCGAAGCATTTTGCAAGTGCCTGTCTTTCCAGCACCGCGTGGGGTTCCGCAAACCGTCACCATATGAACCAACGTGTTTATGTAAATTGACTACTTGTGTGTGGGGGCCTCGAGCGTAGGCGGTACGTGTGTTTGACTACCTGAGCACGACGACGACAATGTCGAAGTCACTCGTATGGCTGCACGCCTGCCGTTATATACGCCGGCCGCTCGACGCGATCTTATGACATGACGATCGTTGCGTTCTACATGAGTAGTGGACGAGAGCAAGCTATGGAAACACGGATTGCGAAGCCTTCGACAACTACGTGTTATGCAGTAGTAAGTACCTATGGCTATGTAATGGGCTGTATGTTAAAATGACGATGATATTCGAACTACAGCGAAGGAATTTTAAAACGTAAGAGATTTGGTCCATCATGAAGTTCGTACAACATAGCACAGGTCCTACTTAGCGTAAACTGTTACGAGTAAAGCGCTGGGCAAAGTGGGTCCGTCCCGGAGGTAGTTCAGTCTAACGCGGTGCCTCAAAGGGCAAGCTGTCTCAAAGGAGGAAGACGAGAAAGTGGCAGCTAGCACATGCGCCGTGTATCACAAAAAGTTGGCTGCGTTTGGAACGAGAGAAACATGCGTGCGATCGTGGCTGAGTCAATAAAAAAAATATTCATATAGCGCATAGATGGTATAGTATAGATCAAATAGCTTTTCTTACGATTGGCCTCGCCAAAGCCATTCACAAAGTATACCATCATTTTTTGTTCCGACTGCTGCGATATCTTCAGTTAGGTTATGTATAATACAATGGTATTGCACTTTTCTATAAACAGGTAACTATGAAATTAATCGTGAACCATACCTTTTCAAATATATACGTCTGTCGCAGGTTTCGTGGCTCCTGTTGTTTACAAGATGAATCGAGAGACGCACAGTGGCACAGCAGACAGGATTTTATCACACATCAAAAATACTTAGGAACTCATTACACCATGAATATAAATTAACATAAGAAATGAAAATTACTGAAAACTAGCAAATACATCACTAACAGTCAATGTTATAGCTCCTTAATCTCGCCACAGCCTGGGAACATCCGCGCCCACCTGGAAGTTGCGAATAGGATCGAGCACTGTTGCTTTCTGACATCGACTGTGTAGATGACAAAGTCCTTTATTGGCCGCGCTGCGTGCCTGGCCGGTGCTCCTGGTGATTCTGACGACGTCGTCGTGCTTGTCAAAGCTGGTTGTGTCCGCTGTAACCGTCGCCTTGTGTCCCAGTCGTCACCGCTGACGTGGCGATAGGCCCGGCGGGTTAGCCCTAACGATGGTAGGTGCTGCCTGCGCTAAGAGCCTACGTGACGCCCTGGGGACAGTCTTGCGTGACGTCTGGCCTGACTTCGAAGGGGATCGTTGCTGAGGTGCTCGCAACTACCCTAGTCCGAGGATCTAAGCTCGAACTTCGCCGAGGTCGACGGCCATGCCTCGGAATGCCAGCGTCACGGCCTCCGGAACCATACACCTGCTGCTCTCGAAGCCAGTAAAGTGCTGGCGAGAGAACCTTCTCCAGCCGTAGCCAGGCAGACAGTGCCACCTTGGTGCTGCTCCTCTCCCGATCACGGCTCGGTTCACGTGCTTTGAGCGGTCGTGCCGTTTCGAAGGCTTCACGCTCTTCGTCGTCGTCGTTCTTCTTTCTCCGCATTTCCATTGCACACGACAACGACTTCGAGCGGGCATTAGGGCGTGGCGTCGTGCCCCTGACTTCACGCTCGCGGTCAGTGGGGCATAGTGTAGGTACAGTCATCCGACCGTGAGGATTGTCCACTCTCTAAAGGCTTTGCTTAGGCGTGCTTCGTAACGCCAACAATAATTATTGAGGTACGCAGATTAGGAAATTCATATTTTAGCTTATCCAGATGACATTCCCCTTTTTTGCGTCGATGAGCCCGGTAATCCAGAGGCACTAAACACCACCTTGCGATTCTATGAAACTGCAGGAACTAGTGTGAATTTTTATAAAATTAGGGAGTTTTGACTGGACATTTCGGATCTAACTTCCTCTGCGTTCTTAAATATTTTTACGGTGCATTTCCACAGGATCGCTAGCGCAAGAGGGAGACGAATAGGAATTGGTATACTGTCTCCTGGAGCTGTGACCTCTGTACCAGCCTTCGTGATTACCGCGAACTTCTCCCTGTGTAAAAGTTGTACATACATTTGTGCATCGGGCTTCCTCTTCTTAATATTTCGTGGAGATGTGGCGTAACGACTCAGAACAGAGGTTCGCATTCGCAGTGGCCGCCGCTTCGTTTCGTCACCCAGGTCGCAAGAGACGGTGCCTAGTTCGGCAACGGCTGCGTCGGCTGTCGTACTCACGCATCCGCCTGATCCAAGAACATTCTGCGGCACCGATGGCGCCGACGTCGACGACCGGCGGCTAGAGATGTATGAGCGGGTGACCAGCCACAAGAAATGGGATCGCATAGTGACGCTGGCGAACTTAATTTTTTACTTGGCGGTAACTGCGCGAGTGTGCTTTCAAAACCACGAAGAATAATTCTGTGCGAAATACCTGCAAGCTGAATCTGCGAGATCTTTTCGGAAAACCACTGGGTCGGAAGGTTGTCGCCAAGAAAGAGCTGGCATCACGAATTCAAACGTGTCTACCAAAAGCTACATCACCTATACACAAGACATGCTGGCACTCAGCCGCGTGGCCGGCGCTGAAATGCCGGAGTCTGAAAAAGTCGAGCATGTCTTAAAAGGTATGCCCGATGATGCCTTCAATTTACCCATCTGTAAAAACTGTACTTCGGGTAATGACATTAACGCGGAGTGGAAGCGTTTCGAGCACGTGAAAAGCCGTCGTATCAATCAGGCGGTTGCACGGCTTCCCAATACGGCTGCAACATCGCCTCGTGAAGACCGACAGTACTCTCCTCCGCGGCAGGAGCAGCCTTCAAAGCAGCTGAAGAAGATCATGCGCCATGAGCTGAAAGCCATCTGTCCCGCGGCTCTGTAGCCACCTGTCAACGATACATGCGCTCCTGTAGTTCCCCTTGTTCAGGCTGTTGTGAGCAAAGAATTCGCCAATATCAACTGGCCCGTGGACGGTTCTCAGCCAACTGAACATCTTTCGATCCTGCATACTCAAAATGAATGGATCTCTCGAGGTTCTCGCAACATGGCAGAATGGCGAATACCGGATAACCGACCTATTTGTTTTAGTTCTCGCTCTGTTGTTCACACCACCCGATACTGTCGCAACCGCCGGTCCTGGATGCCATTCTAGAACAGGCCTCGTCCAGACGTTGGTTTTTGCCATATCCAGCCGTGAGCCAAGCCGAATCTGCACGCCACTGACAGTACGACCGCATAGAGCCATCGATCACTGTCGCCGAGCAGTCACCAGTGCCGTTCGCCACAAAGTCGTCGCACGTCGTCCAGGTCACCCCAGTCCCGTCGCCTGTCGCGGTCGTGCCGACCTGGGCGCGCACCTTCGGAAAACTAAACGATGCAGCTCCCGGAGGTCACGCTGCATTGTCGACGTCTCCGCCAAAGTCTCTGACCCTAACGACCCGACAAAATACAATGGATGTAGAAGTTGGCGTATTTGTCCCAGCGCTTGTCGACAATGGAGCCCATATCTCGGTGATGAGCAACCATCTTAGTTACCGCCTGAAGATAGTCCTTACACTTGCCGCATTTCGCGCTATCTGGGTCGCTGATGGAGCAACGCCAATTATCCTTGGCATGTGCACTTCCCGAATAGCTGTTGTTGGCTTCAACAGTTCCGGTTTATTTGCTGTTCTGGAACAGTGCTCCCCATGACTTGATCTTCGGCCTCGACATATTATAGGACCATTCAGCACTGACTGACCCAACCTCGTTTATATTCTGTAGACTTCGTATGGTTGCCGCCTCAAGCCACCATGTATATGCCTTTGACGTGCTTCCCATATGTTCCTGACGGTGACTATGAGCTGACTCCTAATGTCAATGTTCTCCCGCTACGCACAGTTGCCGTTCCTCATACCGTTCTGACTACCGTCGATAACGGCGTTTTTGTTCCTGTTTTAAATTTTTGTATAAGTACTCAAGTTATTCCGAAAGGCATGTCGCTCGGCAACGCTTCTCTCATCGACAAGTCCGCCATCTCTGTATTAGATGTTCCGTGCTCGTCTGCAGCCACCTTTTGTCCAATCAGTTCCGCAACGTCCGATCCCGACATATTTTCGAAGCTGATTGCTCATGACCGGCTTCCCGAACAGGGAGCGGATCTTTGTCGCTCCCTGGTGTCTTATCGCGACGTCTTTGAGGATAGCCCGCTGGGACATATTTCCGTTATGACCCATAAGATGGCCACCGTTGATGGTAGTCCTGCCAGACAACGACCTTATCGCGTGCCTCGCGCACAGCACTAGATTATTCAAGCTGAAGTAGACAAAATCTTAACCAAAAGTGTAATTGAGCCCTCTTCGAGTCCTTGGGCATCGCTGCTTGTCTTAGTCAAAAAGAAGCATGGCAGCTGACGGTTTTTATGGAGACTACCGTCAGATGAAGCAGGTTGCGAAAATGCATGTGTACACTCTCGCGCGTATTGATAATGATCTCAATTGTCTTCCAGGATCGAAATACTTGTCTTCAATCAACCTCTGATCCAATTATTGGCAGATTTCGGTTGATGAACTTGAATGTGAGAAGAACGCTTTTGTTACCCAGAACGGCATTTACCATCTTAAGGTTATGGCTTTTTTACTTTGTAATGCCCAAGCAACTTTCGAGAGGATCAACTCTCTCCTTCGCGGATATAAGTTGTCCTCCTGCTTATGTTATCTGCACGATGTCATCGTACATTCCCCTACGTTTGGCAGCCACCTCAGTAGCTTGGCCACTATTCCTCATCTCTTTGGGAGGCTGGCCTTCCACTTAACTTTACAAAGTTCCATTTCGTACACCGCGAAGTCAAAGTTCTTGGCCACCTTCCAAGTGCTGCCGGAATACATCCTCATCCTGATAAGTTTCATGCAGTAAAGAATTTTCCTGTACCTGCTCAGCAAAAGATGTGCGTAGATTTGTGGGCTTATGCTACCATTTTTGTCAATTAGTTAAAAATTTTGCTGATATCGCCCAGCCAATGACCGGCCTTTTCAAGAAAGACATAGCGTTTTTGGAGCCGTGAACAAGCCACCGCTTTCTACACCCCAATCCGCTTGCTGACAATGCATCCGATATTAGGGCACTTCGATCCATCTGCACCAACTCGAGTTCGCACAGATGCCACTGGCGATGGCATAGGTGCTGTCCTCGGCCAACAGCAAAATGGAGTCGAGCACGTCATTGCCTAGGCTAGTCGCATCTTGTTCCCTTGAGAGTGCAATTTTTTATCACCGCGTGCGAGTGCCTCGCTCTGGTGTTGGCAGTGGCTAAATTTCACCCTAACTTGTTCGGCCTCCCATTTTCTGCGATCACGGACCACCATATCCTATGCTGGCTATCGTCACTGAAAGATCCGACTGGGCCCTTTGGTCGCTGGGCGCTCAGGCCTCAGGACTATTCTTTTTGTGGTGTACAAGTCCAGCCACTTGCATCTGGACAGCGTCTGCTTGTCTCGTCATCCCGTCGATTCTCCTGACAATTAATACTATGCAAACACTTGGCTTCGGGCCATTTCTGACTTTCAAAACGTTAATAAATTGGAAAGTTGGGCGAGTTAGTATACATTCATAAAGGTAACAGCGTGATAAAACGACGACGGATTTATCAAAGGGCACAGGACGAGCGCTGACTCACAACTAAGTTGAAGGGTGACTCACAACTCGCGACATTGTTGTTGTGCAGTGAAAGGACGATCTATCTTTGAGAGCTTGACTTCTGGATAATCAGATCGATCAACCAAAATGTTTGTGCTCCATCACGACATTATTTATCGACGCCACACTTTTGACCAGAGCAAAGGCATGCATTATATTTTTTTGCTTCTAAGCTGCTTTATGTTCTACAGGCATTGCACTGCTATGGTTTCTATGGTCAGGCATTTCACTGAATATTTGCATCTCTTATTTCGCGTTCATCATGGGAGGCAATGAGAAGGGACATTTTTCCTCCCCTTGGGAATTGTGACCTAACTCTTGCGAATTCGTTTGTGTGACAATTTTGCCTGCAATGCAACCATCATCCATTCTTTCTGGTGGTTAATGAAAGACTTTTTGCTTCACACCTGCCTTTTCGTTTTGCCACGGCGAAAGCCGCTCAAGTAGGACGGTTATAGCGCTTCCTAAAACAAGTCGCCACTATTTCCTTTTTAAAGGCTAGGTTCACTCAACGGTATTTGTTTAGCTAAATATAGCACTAGCACATAACCTTTTCCCTCTACCAGTGTATCTAAAGCTGTGTTTGTCTGTATTTGGTCAAGATATTTGTTCTTTGCCGTGTCCGTAAAACGAGTTGCCGTGTACGTAAACGCCAGCACCAAAAAATTTTTCCAAGCCAAACACTTTCAGTTTTCCAGTTAAAATACATCTTTATGACAAAGGAGTATATA
Organism: Dermacentor andersoni; assembly: GCF_023375885.2. NCBI lineage: Eukaryota > Metazoa > Arthropoda > Arachnida > Ixodida > Ixodidae > Dermacentor > Dermacentor andersoni. The sequence continues at coordinate 143,703,144 of NC_092815.1, read as the reverse complement.
TACCGACGAATTTAAATCATTGCACTTGCAACTAATCCCAGACAATAGCACACGTTTATTCTTTGTGCTGACGCATTCTATATTTAGGACTTTTTAGAAATCACTATAAAAAATGCACTTCCTCTCACATCTAACGATATCCGGTTCCTTCCTTTCAAAAAGGGCAATCAGTAATACACCATATTGTTTCTTTACGTTATTAGGGCTCTTCTATATTGAGAAGCCGCATGGTCGACAGACATGTTAACCCGACAAATTCTGTGTTTCGAGAAAAAACTACTCAAGTGCCTGGTATTGTTCAAACTTTTTATTCCGTTCGGGAATGGATTTCGCATCTGGACGCTCGCCTTTGTTTGCCTGGTTTTTGATCTTTCAGTGGCCTGTGTAACATTTGTGCGTTTGTTTTTCGTGAATGTGTCTAAGTGTAATGTAAATATTTTCGCGTGACGTGACTTATATGTCCCTGCACTGAAGAAGAAAATGGGATCGTGCCCTAGTGGTTAAAGCCCCGGAGTGCTGTACTCCGAGGCTGAGGTTCGATTCCACTGTCGGTGACACATTATTTCCATTTTATTAAACAAATGGCTAGACAGGAACCTGCTCTCCTACCCAGCTAAGAATGAGGCATAGATTGCTTCGCATTAAAAATATGAAAGCATATACAGGAAGCACGTGTAATATAAAGACTTGGCGCAAAGTTGATCAATCGCTGCGAAATCTTTCATTTAGGAATTTAACATTGTCGTCATCTACAATCAAGCTGCAAGGCACAGATGTGGCTACACCCTTCCGTAATGAAAAATTATCCGAGTATATGTCTTTTTTTTTTGTCCTTTGAGCGGTAGGCTAATTTCTTTGTTATATCAAATATTTAGTGGCACTGGCATTTCGAACGGTGCGTCGCTAAATACCTAGTACTGGCGTCCCGCCTACTGTCATTATCATGCTGTCGAAGATTTTATTTTGGTACTGACCCATTTCTCCTGCCTATGCTTTACCGCAAGCCTGCGGTAAAGCACACGCATACCCGTCTCGCCTGCGTATGCTTTACCATACCTATAGCGGGTCTCGACATCACAGTCGATTTTTCGACGGAATCTTGACAGACAGCCATTTGTTTTCGTGTAATCTAGGCAATAAAAACTGCTTCCGGACCGCCACAATTGACTGTACCTCTTGCGAATTAGCGACATTATGTGATTACTTGCTGAGCTATACTTAATGCTTGGCGATCATCATGTTGACATTTTCCGTCGTCTTCGTCTTTCATGCATGTTGTAAAATAGACGGTGACTAAAGTTAACGTAGGAGCGACTTCATGTCTTCACTAAGTGGAACATAAGAATCGTGGTCGCTTAGCAAAAACAAGGAAGGACGGAAGTGAACAAGGGGCTTATAGATTTTTCTCATCAAATAACAAGGCTCGTCATGTATTAGCGATAAATCACTTTTACCCTTGCATGCAGAAAGAAGGTATTGATAGCTGGTTGTGATTAGAGTGTGGCGCGTTTGAAGCCTGCTGGTATGTTGCGCATCATTCATTTGCGTACATTTATTGGGTAGTAATACAAAATAGAATAAACAGCCGAAAGTTGGCGCTCCCCTTGTCCCCTACCGTCCTTCCTTGTTTGCGCTAAGCGACTATGATATTCATGGTCTATTGAGCAATAAGAACTGACTAGACCAACAACATGTACTTCTGAATTACAGTTTATGTCTTCGGTTTAGTCAGAGGTATTGATAGGACTCTACATTTCTAAACGATAATGCGTGTGATGACATCATGCAAATGAGTTAGGTAAAACATCCTTACCACTCCATCTTGAAAAATTCCCCCAGGATTTGTGACGTTGGTGTCGATATACTCCTGCAATAATGTTAACTTCAATTTGAATCTCCCTATTTACCAAATAACGTCAGCCTAAAATTTCGAACTACCTTGCGCTTAAAGTAGGTTTTTGTAGCTAAAGATAAGAGCTGGTTGCACGAAGTCTAAATATTTGTTTCAGAATGGGTACACGGAAGCCCAAAAATTGTATACCCTGATATGGACCACAACCCACTTAGAGACATATCAGCACCTTTTCGGGTTGTATCTCAGTCAGGCCACCATGTTCAGTCTCCCTGTACACGACAACATTTCTGCAATGTTGTCCGGTGGTCACGATATCTTGATCGGTTCCGTTATTATCGCAGGTTTAGGCGACGCGGAATTTGTGAAATGATGATAGTTAATATCTTAAAAACGACAGCTTTCCTACGGCATGCATGAGTTCGTCTTCACTGATGGCAACGCCTATAATAATATCTGCCTTGAAATTACTGAAGTTTCTTGGTGTGGGGATAAATCTGGGGCCGAATTCACAAAGTTTTCTTTCGTATGTTGTCATTTCCATTGACCGGTCACCGATGCTAATATTATGTCCACGCTTCCAAGGGTTGGATTGATTTGAATTTTCTCTGAGGAACAATGCTGGCGAAAGCTCGCTTTTTTTGCAAAGGGCTCTATTGCAGAATATCATGGAGCAAAGTAGGTTAGTGAAGGATTTTAATACCGCAAGAGGCCTCCGCCTGCGTCAGTAGTGGAAGCAAAGAGCTTCCTGTGATAGCATGACCCACAGATGAAATGTTTAAACGCAAGAAATCCAAAATAAAAACAATATGCGTATAAAATTCATGCGTCAAAACCTGAGAAGCGCAGCTTTCACAAAGCGGTTAAATAAATTTCATGCAACTGATTATACCATGCACAACGTTTTGCACCATAGGGATTACCCGGGTGCCGGGGAAGATGCAAGACAGGGAGACCTCCACCACGTGACCACGGAATATGTTCTTTCCGTGATTAGTCCCACTTTCTTTGATATTGTATCCAGATGACAAACGCGCGTAGACGGCTACACACATCAGCGAGATCCACACACGACGCGCGACTTCCAAGAAATTTTATTGTCAGGAACCCGCACTATTTATGCACTAGCGAAGTCGCACTTTACCTGTGCGCCGTCGCATTCAAGTCAAGCAACTTTCATGGCAATAATGACACCGACGCCACAAGGATCGCCGACTTGAATGGTTCTTTTTGCCTCAATAAATAATCTATTTATCCATTTTTTATGGCTTGGGTGAGAAGCGTAAGATTATTAATTCAGGCAGAAAGCATCATTGAAGCCGGCAATTGTGACGTTCCCTGAAAGTGCAAGTGTGATAACATGGCAGTCGCGCGCCGTATGCTGCGAGTGCGAGTGAAAGCATGCAAAGATGAACCAAGGATGGTGGCTATATCTCACATACACAAGGGGGAAATGCGGTGAGCAAGTGCGTCGCCTTCCATCCCTCGCAAGGCAAGCGGGAAGAGGGGGGGCGGGGGCAAGGTATGCCGCGCAGCCTTATCTTGCAAGTGATCTCCGATGGCTACACGGTCTACACGTGCCGAGGACTGATAGTTTCGTGTGCGCAGTGTTTCTGCCACGTAGTTCGCGGTGCAGCGAGAGGCAGCACGAACGTCAATTCGCTCGCTGCTGCGGCCACCCTCCCTCACGCCAGAGTTTTGACAGCGAGTGTCCGCGCTCACCGAGTGAGATGTGTTCACGGTTGCCTGCATGCGCGTGGCATCATGCTTCTCTGTTTAGTTATTAAACTAACCTTTGCAATTTCATGCGGCCAATAACATTGCTATCCTTGCTTCGTATAACTTCCTATAAATTGCTATCGTAATCGATGCTTCGCCTTTCGGACGAAACTGGGACTTCCTTTTGCATCCTACTTATTTGCAGAATTATAGAAGTTCACAAGTATTAACTTCAGTACAAAAATTCTAAAGAGGTAGTTGTAGAGCACTCTAGAAAATATTTATGTTAGCAGCTTATATATAGCTTCCTGCTTTTACCTAATAATTTTTGTCTGCTTGCTATAGAAAGTCCCCAAAATACGTAAAAATGAGAAAAGTACGAGAGATGCCAGCTTGCGCACCGCGAATACAATGCTTTAAAATAAGCCGCGTATGGCCGAGCAGCGCATTAGCCTGCATGGTGTGCTGTTGCCTAAAATAATTCAGTGCCATTCCACTGTGCGCAGGTGGATCACCAGCGAAGATGCGTAATGTGCGCCCCTCAACGGCGAACTGTTCATTGCCGTACGTCAAACGCCGTAGGCACGTAAAGGGGAGGTTAGGCGCCACTAGCCGCTCCTCCACAATGTTGAGCCTCGGAAGAAGATGAGGCACCGGGTGCTATACACGCCCATGTATTCTTGCGAAATACGGCACGACGCCCTTTGCTAACGAATCCCGGCACGCAAAACAGACACGCACTTCATCATCATCACCGTCATCATCAGCCTTGTTGCGCCAACTGTAGGGCAAAGGCCTCTCCCATAGTACTCCAACTACCCCGATCATGTATTAATTGTGGCCATGTTGTCCCTGCAAACATCTTAATCTCATTGGCCCATCTAACTTTCTGCCGCCCCCTGCTACGCTTCCCTTCCCTTGGAATCCAGTCCGTAACCCTTAATGACCATTGGTTGTCTTTCCTCCTCATTGCATGTCCTGCCCATGCCCATTTCTTTTTCTTGATTTGAACTAAGATGTCAGTAACTCGCGTTTGTTCCCTCACCCAATCTGCTCTTTTCTTGTCCCTTAACGTTACACCTATCATTCTTTCCATAGCTCATTGCGTCGTCTTAATTTAAGTCGAACCGTTTTCGTAAGCCTCCAGGTTTCTGTCATGTACGTGAGTACTGGTAAGACACAGCTGTTACACACTTTTCTCTTGAGCGATAATGGCAACCTGCTGTTCAGGATCTGAGGATGCCTGCCAAATGCACCCCAGCCCATTCTTATTCTTTTGATTATTTCAGTTTCATGATCCGGATCAGCGGTCACTACCTGTCCTAAGTAGATGCATTGCCTTACCACTTCCAATGCTTCGCTGCCTATCGTAAACTGCTGTTCTCTTCCGAGACTATTAAACATTGCTTTAGTTTTCTGCAGATTAAATTTTGACTTACCCTTCTGCTTTGCCTCTCCGGGACAGTGAGCATGAATTGCACTTGGTCCCCTGAGTTACTAAGCAAGGCAAAGTCATCAGCGAATCCCAAGTTACTAAGGTATTCTTCATTAATACTTATCCCCAATTCTTCTCAATCCAGGTCTCTGAATACATCCTGTAAACACGCTGTGAATAGCATTGGAGAGATCGTATCTCCCTGCCTGACGCCGTTCTTTATTGGGACTTTGTTGCTTTCTTTATGGAGGACTACGGTGACTGTGGAGCCGCTATAGATATCTTTCAGTATTTTTACATACGGCCACATCATACAAGATGTGCACGTGCTCAGCAAGGTGCGCTGCAGGGACCATAGGATGGTAAGAACACGAATTAGCCTAGACCTGAGGAGGGAACGGAAGAAACTGGTACATAAGAAGCCGATCAATGAGTTAGCGGTACGAGGGAAAATAGAGGAATTCCAGATCAAGCTACAGAGCAGGTATTCGGCTTTAACTCAGGAAGAGGACCTTAGTGTTGAAGCAATGAACGACAATATTGTGGGCATCATTAAGGAGTGTGCAATAGAAGTCAGTGGTCTCTCCGTTAGACAGGATACCAGTAAGCTATCGCAGGAGACGAAAGATCTGATCAAGAAACGCCAATGTATGAAAACCTCTAACCCTACAGCTAGAATAGAACTGGCAGAACTTTCGAAGTTAATCAACAACCGTAAGACAGCTGACATAAAGAAGTATAATATGGATAGAACTGAACATGCTCTCAGAAACGGAGGAAGCCTAAAAGCAGCGAAGAAGAAACTAGGAATTGTCAACAATCAGATGTATGCGTTAAGAGACAAAGCCGGCAATATCATTACTAATATGGATGAGATAGTTCAAGTGGCTGAGGAGTTTTATAGAGATTTAAGAAAGCGAAATTCCACAGGTAACGCCGGAAGAAGTAAAGAAAGCCTCGGGAGCTATGCAAAGGGGGAAAGGCAGCTGGGGACGATAAGGTAACAGCTCATTTGTTGAAGGATGGTGGGCAGATTGTTCTAGAGAAACTGGCCACCCTCTATACGCAATGCCTCATGACCTCGAGCGTACCCGAATCTTGGAAGAACGCTAACATAATCCTAATTCATAAGAAAGGGGACCCCAAAGACTTGAAAAATTATAGCCCGATCAGCTTACTGTCAGTTGCCTACAAACTATTCACTAAGGTAATCGCAAATAGAATCAGGAACCCCTTAGACTTCTGTCAAGCAAAGGACCAGGCAGGATTCCGTAAAGGCTACTCAACAATAGACCATATTCACACTATCAATCAGGTGATAGATAAATGTGCGGAATATAACCAACCCTTATATATAGCGTTCATTGATTACGAAAAAAGCGTTTGATTCAGTCGAAACCTCAGCATTCATGGAGGCATTACGGAATCAGGCTGTAGACGAGCCATATGCAAAAATACTGAAAAATATCTATAGCGGCTCCACAGCCACCGTAGTCCTCCATAAAGAAAGCAACGAAATCCCAATAAAGAAAGGCGTCATACAGGGGGATACGATCTCTCCAATGCTATTCACAGTGTGTTTACAGGAGGTATTCATAGGCCTAAGTTGGGAAGATTTGGGAATAAATGTTAATGGAGAATACCTTAGTAACTTCCGATTCGCTGATGATATTGCCTTGCTTAGCAACTCAGGGGACGAATTGCAATGTATTCTCACTGACTTGGAGACGTAAAGCAGAAGAGTGGGTCTAAAAATTAATCTGCAGAAAACTAAAGTAATGTTTAGCAGTCTCGAAAGAGAACAACAATTTACAGTAGGTAGCGAAGCACTGGGAGTGGTAAGGGAATACATCTACTTAGGGCAGTTAGTGACTGCGGATCCGGATCTTGAGACGGAAATAATCAGAAGAATAAGAATGGGCTGGGGTGAGTTTGGCAGGCATTCTAAGATCATGAACAGCAGGTTGCCGTTATCCCTCAAGAGAAAAGTGTATAATAGCTGTGTCTTACGAGTACTCACCTACGGTGCAGACACCTGGAGGCTTACGAAAAGGGTTCTACTTAAATTGAGGACGACGCAACGAGCTATGGAATGAAGAATGATGGGTGTAACGTTAAGGGATAAGAAAAGAGCAGACTGGGTAGGGAACAAACGCGAGTTATTGACATCTTAGTTGAAATCAAGAAAAAGAAATGGGCATGGGCAGGACATGTAATGGGGAGGGAAGATAACCGATGGTCATTAAGGGTTACGGACTGGATTCCAAGGGAAAGGAAGCGTAGCAGGGGGCGGCAGAAAGTTAGGTGGGCGGATGAGATTAAGAACTTTGCAGGGACGACATGGCCACCGTTAGTACATGACCGGGGTTGTTGAAGTATGGGAGAGGCCTTTGCCCTGCAGTGGGCGTAACCAGGCTGCTGCTGCTGCGGCTGCTGCTGCTGATGATGATGATGACATACGGCTCGTCTACACGCTGTATCCGTAATGCCTCCATGACTGCTGAGGTTTCGACTGAATCAAACGCTTTCTCGTAATCGATGAAAACTATATATAAGGGTTGGTTATAGTCCGCACATTTCTCTATCACCTCATTGATAGTGTGAATATGGTCTATTGTTGAGTAGCCTTTACGGAATCCTGCCTGGCCCTTTGGTTGACTGAAGTATAAGGTGTTCCTGATTCTATTTGCAATTACCTTAGTAAATACTTTGTAGGCAACAGACAATAAGCTGATCGGTCTATAATTTTTCACGTCAATGGCGTCCCATTTGTTATGGATTAGGATTATGTTAGCGTTCTTCCAAGATTCGTGTACGCTCGAAAGTCATGAGGCATTGCGTATATAGGGTGGCTAGATTTTCTAGATCAATCTGCCCACCATCCTTCAACAAATCTGCTGTTACCTGATCCTTCCCAGCTGCCTTCCCCCTTTGCATAGCACCCAAGGCTTTTTTACTTCTTCCGGCGTTACTTGTGGGATTTCAAATTCCTCTAGACTGTTCTCTTTTCCATTACCGTTGTGGGAGCCACTGGTATTGTATAAATCTCTATAGAACTCCTCAGCCACTAGAACGATCTCATCCATATTAGTAATTATATTGCCACCTATGTCTTTTAACGCATACATCTGATTCTTGCCTATTCCTAGTTTCTTCTTCATTGCTTTTAAGCTTTCTCCGTTCCTGAGAGCATGTTGAATTCCATCCATATTATATACTTCCGTATGTCAGGTGTCTTAAGCTTGTTGATTAACTTAGAAAGTTCTGCCAGTTCTATCCTAGCTGTAGGGTTAGAGACACGCACTTCACCCCACTCCAAAGGCGCACACTGCTTCACCGTAGCCAAGGCGATCGTGCGTTGGCCAACGTCCCGCAATGCAGTAATGGTTGTGAGGCCACTCGGAAACCAAAAGCTGTCACACGCAACAAAGGCCACACAGAAATGGTTCTGCCAGAACTCCCTCCGAAACCTCGCCGTTGCTCCGGTGAATCTTTCCAAGTAAGCGAGATTGTGGCTACATGGACAGCGTTAATTTCTTTCCGCCTCGCGGTCCTAGTGAGCACCACGAGAGAGCGGAAGGAAAGGAAAGGAGATACGCAGGCGCTTGGAACGCCGACAAAGATAGAGCGGTGCGAACGTAGACATCGCCGACGCGGGTTAAAGTGTAGTATCTGTTCTTATCAGCTTAGTATCTGATAGGGGTTCTATTTGGACCTAACATATTAAACTTATTTTTGCAAGTGGCCAGACTGCTTAAAGCCTGCTTCTCCTCTACCGCGGGCCGGGCCGGTATTGCACTATCTTCGGGATCAGTCCACGTATGGGGAGGAATTCTAAATCTATGCGGCTCGATAGACGCACACAATTTTTTCCATAACCTAGCCTTGTACAGCTTCACTGCACAATGTCATACTTTAATGTTATAGCAGTAGCAGTTGCCCTGGTTGAGTCCGCCAGGACTGCTGAGGAAGCAGGACGTATAACTTACCGATATACTTTATATTGGCGCAAAGCTTGTGCACTGTCTAAAATACGTAGCTAAACAAAGCATTATTAATTACGAAGAACAAAAGTACGGTCCCTAAAAGTGTCAAAACGCTTATACAATAGAAACAGCGAAAAGAAAACAGATGACTATGGCGTTTTGCAGCAAACAACCGTCTATCCGAGCCCATTTGAACCTAGTTCATGCTCACCTCTTCCTCGTACAAGTATTGCAAATACAAAAGCGCTTCTCTTGAAAGGAGGTTGAAAATGTTTGATTATTGGAAGGTATATGGAAACTATCGCTTACCGGATTTAACTTTGTTGTTAACAGCGGGGCCATTTTGGCGACGCAGGGGTACACAGCCTCAGCGTATGCGTCCATACCCTGCAAAAAAGTGCAAAGCAATTGTCCATATGAAATGTGAATTCCTGCACACGGTCCGCAAGCAGTGTCTCAAAATGGAAAGAAAAAAAAAATGAGACAGAGGAATAATTTTCCATATATGTGCTCGTAAGCTTACAGAATATCGTCTATTTTGTTATAAAATGACCTGGTCAACGGAGGCATAGATGCTGAAGCTGGTCTCAACGAAGAAAAAAAAAACTCGATGGCTTATACAATACATTTCTCAACGCACCACATAGGGAGTAAACTTATGCGCTTCGGCAAATGGTGTATATTGCCACGTGGTAGTGACGTTAAAGAACACTGTAGCAATACTGTGAAAGACAAAACTAGGTTTTATTGGGCGAACCTGTGCCCACAACGACAGCGGCGAACACAGTCAGCGATCGTCGAAAATGTGATCAGCGGGTCAAACGCGTCGGCTTTTACACAGCAGTCGTCGAATGTTCCAGGCTAATCGCTGGGACCCGCGTGTCTTCCACAAAGTTCTACACCATTCGCGTCACGCGATGAAATCAGATAACACAAGATTCGGCGACAACAGATAGCGGATAGAAGCATCGACAACATTCCAGAAACGTCCGATACTTGCAGGCGCGTCCCGCGCTGTGCGATAACATTTGTTAGGCGGTGAAACATGTCGCCCGATTAAGACATACAAGTTCACGTGTCAATACCCCCGTCTTAAAAAAGCATCGACCCGATGCAGCAAACAAACGAAAGTAATAAAGAAAAGCACTCGTAGCAACGAAAACAACAAAATAAGGAAGTTCGTCAGCGTCCGTAAAAGGGTTCAAGACGCACCACGTGGACCACTTCAGATCGTGCGCGGCGCCGCTGTGAATGCGGAATGCCGTCTGGCACGACCTCATAGTCCAGTGCGCCAATACGTCGAATGACCTTGTAGGGTCCTGAAATAGCGCCGTAATAGTTTCTCACTCAGTCCTCGTCGGTGTATCGGGGTCCAAACCCAAACACGGTCGCGGGGCTGGTACTCGACGAAGCTTCGTCGGAGGTCTTAGTGTCGGCTGTCTGTACGCTGCTGGTTCTTCATCCGTAGGCGGGCGAGCTTTCGGGCTTCTTCGGTGCGCTGGAGGCAGGTAGCGACGTCAATATTCTCTTCGTCAGTTACGTGCGGCAGCATGGCGCCGAGCGTCGTCGTCGGGTTCCTGCCGTAAGCCAGCTTAAACGGCGGGATCTTTGTTGTTTCTTGCACCGCCATGTTGTAAGCAAAGGTTACGTAGGGCAGGACCGCGTCCCACGTCTTATGCTCGACGTCTACGTACATTGCTAGCATGTCGGCGAGGGTATTGTTCAGGCGCTCCGTGAGACCATTCGTCTTCGGGTGGTAAGCAGTTGTCCTCCTGTGGCTTGACTGGCTGTATTGCAGAATGACTTGGGTGAGCTCTGCTGTAAAGGCCGTTCCTCTGTCGGTGATGAGGACTTCTAGGGCACCATGTGGCAGCAGGATGTTCCCGACGAAAAATTTCGCCACTTCGGCTGCGCTTCTTTTCGGTAGAGCTTTAGTTTCAGCGAAGCAGGTGAGATAGTCGGTCGCCACGACGATCCACTTATTTCCGGATGTTGACGTCGGAAACAGTCTCAAGAAATCCATCCCGATCTGCTGAAATGGTCGGCAGGGAGGTTCGATCGGCTGTAGTAATCCTGCTGGCCTTGTCGGTGGTGTCTTGCGTCGCTGACAGTCTCGGAATGTCTTGACATAACTGGCAACGTCGGCGGTCAGAGACGCAGCCAGTAATATCTTTCCTGTATCCTCGACAGCGTCCGGGAGAATCCGAGGTGCCCAGCGGTTGGATCATCATGTAGGGCGTGCAGTACTTCTGGACGCAGCGCTAACGGAACAACAAGAAGGTAGTTGGTGCGGACTGGTGAGAAGTTCTTCTTCACGAGCAAGTTGTTTTGTAGCGTGAACGAAGACAATCCGCGCTAAAATGCCTCTGGGACAACTTCGGTGTTCCCTTCCAAGTACTCGACGAGGCCTTTTAGCTCCGGGTCTGCTCGTTGCTGTTTAGTGAAATCTTCCGCGCTTACCATTCCAAGGAAGGCGTCGTCATCCTCGTCGTCTTGCGGCGGGTGGATCGATGGGGGGGCGGGATAGGCAGTCGGCGTCAGAGTGTTGTGGTCAGGACTTCTAGATTACCGTGACGTAATATTCTTATAGTCTGAGGCTCCACCGCGCCAGCCGTCGTGAAGGGTCCTTTGTGTTAGCTAGCCAACACAACCCGTGATGGTCGCTGACGACATTGAATGGCCTGCCATATAGGTCAAGGCGAAATTTTGCGTTAGCCCAAATGATGGCGAGGCATTCCTTTTCAGTCGTAGAATAATTTCCTTCCCCTTTTGACAGTGACCGGCTAGCATAAGATATCACCCGTTCAAGTCCGTCTTTCCTCTGGACTAGGACCGCACCGATGCCGAGGCTACTGGCGTCAGTGTGGGTTTCGGTATCGGTTTCCTCGTGGAAGTGTGCAAGTAGTGGCGGTGACTGCATGCGTCGTTTGAGTTCTTGAAAGGCTTCGGCCTGCGGCGTTTCCCACTTTAACTCGACATCACATTTGGTTAGATGTGTTAGCGGCTCTGCGATGCGTGAAAAGTCCTTGACAAAGCGCCTATAGTAGGCACACATGCCAAGGAATCTACGCACTGCCTTCTTGTCGATGGGCTGCGGGAACTTTGCGATGGCAGCCGTCTTCTGCGGGTCGGGGCGGACTCCTGATTTGCTGATGACGTGGCCTAGAAACAGAAGCTCATCGTAAGCGAAGCGACACTTTTCTGGCTTCAGAGTAAGCCCTGATGACTTGATGGCCTCTAGTACTGTTGCAAGCCGCTTAAGGTGATCGTCGAAATTTCCGGCGACGACGACGACGTCATCCAAGTAAACAAGACAGGTCTGCCACTTCAATCCTGCTAGAACCATGTCCATCACGCGCTGGAATGTTGCAGGCGCTAAGCACAGTCCAAATGGCATAACCGTGAACTCATAGAGGCCATTTGGCGTGATGAAGGTGGTCTTTTCGCGATCTCTTTCGTCGACTTCTATTTGCCAGTAGCCAGACTTGAGGTCCATCGGTGAGAAGTATTTAGCGTTGCAGAGCCGATCTAATGCGTCGTCTATCCGTGGGAGGGGTATACGTCCTTCTTCGTGATCTTGGTCAGTCGAGGATAATCGACGCAGAAACGTAATGTTCCGTCGTTTTTCTTCACCAGGACAACAGGAGGTGCCCACGGGCTTTTCGACGGCTGGATGATGTCATCACGCAGCATTCCGTCGACTTGTTGTCTTATATGTTCGCGTTCTCACGTCAAAACTCGGTAAGGGCTCTGGCGGACTGGTCGAGCGCACTCTTTGGTTATTATGCGATGCTTTGCGACTAGTGTTTGTCGAATTCTTGATGACGTCGAAAAGCATTCTTTGTATCGTCTAAGCAGACTTCTGAGCGGTTGCTGCTTAATCACGGGGAGACTTGGATTGATGTCGAAGTCTGGCTTGGGAACTACGGTCGTCGGGGTAGATGCGACAGAATCCGAAAGGACAAACGCCTTGCTGGTTTCCAGAATTTCCTCAGTGTTTGCGATCTTCGTGCCCTTGTTGATGTGCTTGAACTCCTGGCTGAAGTTTGTCAGCAACACTTTCGTGTTTCCTCCGTGCAGTCGAGCGATCCCTCTTGCGACGCAAACTTCACGGTCGACCAGTAGACGTTGGTCGCCTTCGATGACGCCTTCTACGTCAACGGGCGTTTCGGTGCCGACCGAAATAACAATGCTGGAGCGAGGAGGGGTGCTCACTTGATCTTCGAGCACACTCAAGGGATGGTGACTACGAAGGCTCTCCGGCGGTATCGCTTGATGTTTCGACAAGGTTATTGACTTCGACTTCAGGTCGATGATTGCGCCGTGTTGGTTCATGAAGCCCATGCCGAGAATGGCTTCTGGTGAACACTGTTGCAAGATAACGAAGGTGGCAGGGTAAGTCCGGTCATCAACGGTAATTCTTGCCGTGCACATTCCAGTCGGCGTGATAAGGTGTCCTCCAGCGGTCCGAATTCACGGGCCTTCCCATGCAGTCTTAACTTTCTTCAACTGGGCGGCGATGGGTCCACTCATGATGGAGTAATCGGCTCCTCTGTCTACTAAGACGGTGACTGCGCAGCCGTTGAGAAGCACGTCTAGGTCGGCGGTTATTTGTCTTGCGTTACACATAGGCCTTGACGTCAGATCACGGCTGCGTCGCGTTGACCTGTGGTTGGTACGTGGCGTCGTCAGGTGGTCTTTCGTCAGCGTATTCTTTGCTTCCAGTCTTCGTCGGGACGGCGGCGTGTCGTTGTTATGTCGTCGAGGCAGTCTCTTCGTAGTCTTCGTAGGCGACGGAGGATCTTCGTCAGTTCGACGAACAGCAACCGCACCTCCATCGGTTGCTGCTTTTAGTTTCCCGGATATGGACTCACGGATCGGCCCCGGGCTGGGCTAGTGTATGGACGGCGCTGCGGCGACATGTAGCGGCCTGGTGACGGCGAACGGGACGGTCATCGAGGGCTCCACTGAGTAGCGGTGAAGTAGTCGGCGATGTCACGAGGGCGTAAACCTTACCTCGGGCGCTGTGCGTTGACGGCGAAGCCTCGCAATCCCAAGTCGCGGTATGGGCATCGGCGGTACACAAGGCCGGCTTCCCCGCGGTCGTAGCAGAGCGGGCAGTGGTCAGGGGTGCGCCAAATGTCCGTGTTCCTGGCGTAGGTGCGCTGGGCGACTGCGGCGGCGGCGGACGACGGAATCGCGGCGTTACAGGGCCCTGGCGCAGTCGCGGAGGGGGACCTTGACGGCGTGCGACGGCGGCGTAGGTCATCGCTTCTGGCTAAAGATGCGGTAATTGAGGTTGCACCTCAGGAACTCCAAGCGATCGCTGAACCTCTTCTTTCACGATATCAGCGATCGAGGCTATTTGATGCTGCGACGAAGGCAAAACCTTACGCAGTTCTTCGCGCACAATGGCCCTGATGGTCTCTTGGAGATCAGCGGAGCCCAGCACTTGGATGGCGCACTGAGGTGTGAGCACTTGGAGGTGATATTGCCTAGTGCGCATTTCTAAAATTTTCTCAATCGTCGTAGCCTCTGTCAGGAACTCAGCTACCGTCTTCGGTGGGTTTTGTATTAGTCCGCCGAAATGTTCTTGCTTTACGCCTCGCATCAAAACGTACTTTTTTCTCTTCGGACATTTCCGGGTTGGCGTGCCGGAAAAGACGGGTCACCTCTTCTGTGAAGATGGTGATGGTCTCATTGGGTAGTTGGCCTCGGGTTTCCAGCAGAACTTAGGCCCTTTCTTTTCGGACAACGCTTGTGAACGTCCTCAGGAAGTTACTGCGAAACAGGTCCCATGTTGCAAGGGTGGACTCCCGCTCCTCGAACCAAGTCCTCGCGGCATCTTCCAAGGAGAAGTACACATGTCGTAGCTTATCCTCAGAATTCCAGTTGTTGAAGGTAGAGATCTTTTCTAAGGTTCCGAACCATGTTTCCGGATCCTCCGACGTAGCTCCACGGAAGGTAGGGGGCTCTCTGGGTTGAAGTATGATGGGTGACACTGATGCTGCCATCGTGGTTGTCTTGGCCACAATCTTCTTGGTCTTCTCAGGTAGAAGTCCGTGCTCCGGGGGCAGCTGTAGTAGATGACGGCTTGCTCGATGGTCCGGGACTACGTTGGTGCTCTCGTTGGGGTCAGGGCTTGAATAACGGCTTCTCGGGGGTGTCCGGTGCATGGACGAAAAGCATCTCCACCAGATGTCACGTGGTAGTGACGTTAAAGAACACAGTAGCAATACCGTGAAAGACAAAACTAGTTTTTATTGGGCGAACCTGTGCCCAGAAAGACAGGCTACACTTAAAGCACAACGATAGCGGCGAACACAGTCAGCGATCGTCGAAGATCTAATCAGCGGGTCAAGCGCGTCGGCTTTTATACAGCAGTCGTCGAATGTTCCAGACTAACCGCTGGGACCCGCGTGTCTTCCACAAAGTTCTACACCATCCGCGGCACGCGATGAAATCAGAAAACACAAGGTTCGGCGACAACAGAGAGCGGATAGAAGCATCGATAACATTCCTGAAACGTCCGATACATGCAGGCGCGTCCCGCGCTGTGCGATAACATTTGTTAAGCGGTGAAACGTGGCGTCCGATAAAGACAAAGAAGTACACGTGTCAATATTATGATCTGGAACATGGTCACTAGTAAAACCACCATGCGAAGTCCTTATCCGGTACTCCAATGCTATAGCAGACCCAGCTAAAATCTCCGTAGAAACAAAATAGTCTGGGACTAAGATGTCAAAGCTTTTTCTTTTGTAAGATCTTAATTACATCTTAATGCTTTCTTAAACATTTTACAGTTGGCACAAATGTCTTGCTTTAGAGTAAAGTGCGTTATCTTGTTTAGTGAAACGTTTAGTGCGTAATAAGAGCGAGGGTGCAATGTTTTCGAAAGATCTCAAATACCTAATAGAGAGTTTCCCTCGCCTTTATAGAATCATATAATATGTCAGGCAACTTAACGCTACATGGTTACTAATTGAAGTCTTTTGTCCGCAGTTGCTTTGTTGTGGGGTACATAGAAATGGTCTTAAGTTAGGGTTTATTTCAAAATGAAAATAAAAATGAGCCTACAGCCTACACATTGGTTCCACGTTGCATCTTTCTTTATTTCCTAATACCTCACTCGCAACTTCTATAACACCTATATATCGCGCCAATTTATTTCACTGTCATATAATGGTCTGTTAGGAAATTCTGAAGGGCCGGAGGGTATAAGCCCGGGCTACTTAGTATACGTGCCATCTTGTTAAAAACAGCGTGAAACCTTACGGAGGACGCAAAAAAAAGAAGAAATAATATTTTTTCACCACCCGCAATGTTGGCTTAGCGCCAACGGCATTGCACTGCTACGCTCAACGTTACGGGATCAAATCATGGCCGCGGCAGCTGCATTGCCACGCGGGTAAAATGCAAAAGAACAAAGGCGAAAAGAAGGCCACGTACCACGCATTGGGTGCTCGTTAGGGAACCCCAGCTGGTTAAAATTGATACGGAGTCTCCCACTACGACATGCATCATCATCGTACCGTGGTTTCGGCACGTTTTTCCCCAGAATGTAGTTTTAAAAAAAATATTTCTGTGTTGCTTGTGTGGTCTCGCGATGTCCAGCAATATTGAAGGCGCGAACTGGACGGTTATGTATAAGGAGCACAGCTGTAACCATCATATGAACAATATGAGCAAGCGGTGAATATGTTACAGAAAAGCAACATAGAAAAAACACTCTGGATAAAACAACTTATGCTGCATTGGCAACGCAAACTCATTGTTGTTGGTCCACCACGTAAACAAAGCGAATGCAGTTCACGCAGCTAGCGGTGTGGCGTATATGCTACTACTGATAATGAAAACACATATGAGACGTAAAATAATATAGGTTGTTGGCCTACTTCATATACTGTAGTACAGTAGCGAAATTCGTAGCGCAGCAAAAGACAAAAAAAGGCAAACACAACACGAATACTTTCGTTGCACGTCCTTTTTTTTCGTCTGTCATCTATTGCTGCGCTTCAAGTTTCCGGATGTAAAAAGGCGGATCGGAGAAAAAGCAGACATATATGTCCGAGAAAAATAAGTGTGAAAGAACATTGGTTAGCATTAGCCATACTAAAATACACTTAATAATACATGTTGAATGACGTTAGCTTCCAGTATTTTACTGCACTGCAATTACATTAACAACGCTGCTTAAAACGAAGGCAACTCCGTAAGTCAGAAATATTAGGATGTAGCGAGTATCATTACGCAACGTATAAAATCCGAGGCAAATTCTGATAACCTTTAGCCCTAGGAAACGTTGTCGTATATTTGAGAACTTCGTCTTCGTGAGCTGATACATGTGAGGCGCTGAAAAAATGTGCTGCTGCTGCCGCTGCTGCCGCTGCTGCCGCTGCTGCCGCTGCCGCCGCCGCCGCCGCCGCTGCCGCCGCCGCTGCCGCCGCCGCCGCCGCCACCGCGTGAGCCATCACCGTCTGCGTCACCTGCCTCCTCGGTTACGAAGAGACGCTGCCCTCGGAACTGTTCAGTGCACCCATTACAATTGGTGGAGGTGCGGGGTACTCAAGAACATCTACACCCTGGAACTCCGGTCTCGGACTCTGCCTCCCGTCATGCCTGACTCTCCCCAGCCGACGTCGCCGCCATCCCCCGTTGCCTGCTCTGGCACTGTCCCGCAACGCCATCCAGCGGTTTTCAGCGGTACGGATGAACAGGACGTCAATGGCTGGTTGGCTACGCACGACGGGTCAGCTTGCACAATCGATGGGATGATACCGCCAAGTTAAATGCCGTCATATTCTACCTTGCGGGAGTGGCTCACCTGTGGTTTAAAAATCACGAAGCCGACTTTCAGTCCTGGTCCCCGTTCAAGACCAGTTTCGCTGCAGTTTTCGGTCGCCCTGCCGTCCACAAGTTGCGCGCCGAGCAGCGGTCACGAGAGCGAGCGCAACAACCCGGTCAAACATTCACCGGTTATATTGAAGAGGTTCTCGACCTATGCAAACGTGTGGATGCGTCTATGCCCGAAAATGACAAATTGAAGCACATATTGAAGGGCATCGCGGATGACATTTTACAAATGCTGATCGCCAAGAGCCCGCGCACCATAGCAGAGCTCATAAACTCGTGCCAAAGCTACGACAAGTTGAGGAGGCAGCGCGAGTTGACCAGGCGCCCCTCAGTGGCTGACGATTCCCTCTCTTCCATGACAGCCTTCTCTGATCGCTCCTCCTTGCTCACACAAATCCAAGCTTTCGTGCGGGAGGAAGTTGCACGTCATCTTTCTCTGCTACCCTTCGCTGAGCTTCAGCAGCCGCTGCCGCAACAGCCTCCTACACAGCTCGCTCCTACGCTCCGGCGGGTTATTGAAGACCAAGTTGCTGAGGCTCTACCAATGCAGCATCAGCAGTACCCTGCCGCCGCGCCACTTACTTACGCATCCGTCGCCGCGCAGCCCCCTCGTCAACCACTCGTTGCGCTACATCCTCGGCCGCCACAACCCGTTCATAGTCCCGTTCATCGACCTGCTCCTGCCTTTACTAATCCTTGGCGTACGCAAGACAACAAGCCCATATGTTAAGCCTGCGGTATTCCCGGCCATGTTGCGCGACTCTGCCGCCGCCGCATGCTGCACTCTGATGAGTTTGTGCAGTTGTCTCCCTACGCCAGCGCGCAGCCTTTTCACGACACTTATTTTAGTCGGCAGTCGAACAGGACACCAGCCGAGCGCCTGGTCCTTACACGTCGTTCACCTTCCCCGCGTTGTCGCTCGTTGTCCCCCATGCGTTGGCGCCCTTCACCCACGCAAGAGGAAAACTAAGCGCCACAGTTCAGGAGGCAAGAACTGCGTCGCCATCGATCTGTACAAGTCCTCCATTGTCGCCTTCGAACGTAGTCGATCTTACTGTTGACGGCGTCCCTACCGTTGCGCTAATTGATACTGGAGCAGCCGTGTCTGTCCTAAACGAACGCCTCTCTCGCGCTTTACGAAAAGTTACGACGCCACTTCCTGGGTTTTCTCTTTGCACAGCAAGCGCCCAGCCAGTTCAGCCTTCAGCAGCATGCACAGCTAGAGTTGTTATTCACGGCGTTCTCTATATGGTCCCTTATGTACGCCGACGACACTTGTATTGTAGTAACAGCCGATAACACTTGTGATCTTGAAACTAAAGCAAACGAAGAGTTGAGAAAAGCAAGTGAATGGTTCTCAATGAACAAACTTACGATTAACGTTAGTAAAACCAAGTATGTGGTATTTCGAACGCGTAACAATACCTTTCCTGCTAAATCATTAGATTTAGAAATAAACGATTTTCCATTAGACGAAGTCAATTCATTTCAATATCTTGGCGTGATTTTCGACAGCAATCTGCACTGGCAAGAACAAATAAGCGCAGTTTGTAAAAAGCTCGCATCAGGATGCTATGCGCTCTCACAAGCACGGCATAGTCTCGATACTAACACACTGCGTATTTTATATTTTGCACTCATCCATAGCCATATCACATATTGTAATGAATCATGGGGTACGACATAGAAAACTTATCTTGAACCTGTACGCAAACTTCAAAAGCGCGCCCTGAGAATAATTACCCATTCAAGTTACGATAAACCAAGTCTGATTTTATTTAATAGAATGAATGTGTTGCCGTATGACAAGATACACGAATTAAAAATTGCCATGTGTGTCTTCAACATTGTTAAACACAACCTCCCTTTTCATGTTTCTATATTTTACTCATCTTATCGTGCGACCAAAAATCAAACGTGCGGTAATTTTAATCTTCCTCCAACTAAAAATATTTACGGACAACGTTTGCTACAGTTTTCAGGGTCAAAAATTTGGAATAAACTACCAGCAGAAATAAAACAAGCAAATAATTTTTCATCTGTACTTCAGAAATACTTGCTTAGCCTCAATAATGCTTTTCAATGGTAACAATCATGATGTCCTTTCTTTTATTTAGTAACTCGCTGACACCTGCTGAACATATCTTAGTGTTTCAATTTTGTCTAGATTAATATTGTGTGTTCATAATAATGCAGAAACTTGCTGCAATCCTCCTAACTAGTGTATTGTGATTACTTAGAAATATTTAATAGTATAAGATGCTTTTCACTCTTTCGCATTTCATTGTGTACGCTCGTGCAACTTAATGGTATGCGACAAACATGTGTATACACATGATGTATTTTATTTGCTTTGTAGTTGCAATTGTTATTCAATTTTCATTGGACCCGACACTAGCCTGTGGCTATGGGTCCAACCAGTTCTGGTATTTCTGTGTATTCTATGTCTGCAAATAAAGAATTGAATTGAAATTGAATTGAATTGAATTGTGGAGTTTGTGGTTCTGCAGTCCTGTTCTCACGACGTGATACTTGGGTGGGAATGTCTTTCGCGAAATAACGCGGTCATCGATTGTGCACGTGCTGAAGTCGAATTATCACCTCTGTGTGACGTGCCCCTCGTCGGCGCCACTTCTCTTCCCGCTAAGCTAGTTCTTCGAGAAGACATTGCCATACCGCCGTACTCGTCTGCCGTTGTTCCCGTCTTCTGTGGCGCTGTCTCTGAAGGCGCTGTCCTCTTCACTCCTTCAGAACTCTTCATGACCCGCAAAGACGTTCCCCTCCCTTTCGCCGCGCTTGACATTTCAGCCGGTTTCAGCGCCATCGTTGCCTGCAATCCACCTCCTACAGCCCTGATGGCTCTTTGCGGCGAAGTACTTGGCCTTATTCAGCCTCTTGATGACATGCTTCTAACCTTCGTATGCTTCGTTGCTATGCTATAAACCTTCGTTTATAGCTTCGTATGCAGAGCTCACTGACTTCTGTGCACTTTCCACTTCTGCTCCGCCATCACCTGACTTATTCACACCTTTCATTGCCGATGACCTTACTTCCGGGCAGCGCTCCCAGCTTCTTCACCTGCTTGCCCAGTTCCGCTTTTCTTATGATGTCGCTCAGCCTACTCTGGGTCGCTCGTCAACCGTCAGCCACCACATCGACACTGGATCCAATGCGCCATTGCGGCAGCGCCCGTACCGCGTATCCGCCAAGGATCGTCAGGTGATCAGTGAGCACGTGGACGACATGCTTCAGCGCGGCGTCATTCGACCTTCCCGTGGGCATCACCGGTGGTTCTCGTCACAAAAAAAGATGGCTCCATTCGGTTCTGCGTCGATTATCGCCGTCTTAATAAGATAACGCGCAAAGACGTCTACCCTCTACCGCGCATTGACGACGCTCTGGACAGCTTGCAAGGCGCTAAATTCTTCTCTTCGTTGGATTTACGCTCGGGATACTGCAGGTCCCGATGTCAGCAGTTGATCGCCCTAAAACTGCATTCATTACGCCAGATGGTTTATACAAATTTAATGTGATGCCATTTGGCCTATGCAATGCGCCTGCTACCTTTGAACGAATGATGGACAATATCTTGCGGGGCCTAAAAGGGAGCACGTGTTTGTGCTATCTCTTCGACATCGTTGTGTTCGCCCCTGATTTCAGCACGCATCTTCTTCGCCTTAGGCAAATGTTGACGTCCTTGACCAATGCAGGCCTGCAACTGAAACTGAAAAAGTGCCAGTTCGCCGCGCGCAAGCTCATGATTCTAGGTCACGTCGTATCACAAGACGGCATTTGCCCCGACCCATCAAAACTTCGCGCCGTGGCAGAATTTCCTAAGCCTAAGACACTCAAAGAACTCCGCACCTTCATCGGCTTCTGTTCTTACTTCAGACGCTTTGTTCGTAATTCTGCCTCGATAATATCACCTCTGACACAACTCTTAAGTGGCGCCAACGACCTATCCTCCTGGTCTCCTGCATGCGACACCGCGTTCGTGACCTTACGCCGTCTCCTGACGTCCCCGCCTATACTGCGACACTACGACCCCACCGCCCCAACTGAAGTGCATACCGATGCCAGTGGTATTGGCCTTGGCGCTGTCCTTGCGCAGCGCAAGTCTGGCTACTGCGAGTACGTCGTTGCTTACGCCAGTCGTGCGCTGACCAAAGCTGAACGCAATTACAGCGTCACAGAAAAAGAATGCCTGGCCATCGTTTGGGCACTCGGGAAGTTTCGCCGCTTTTTATACAGCAGGCCTTTCAATGTGGTTACTGACCATCACGCCCTTTGTTGGTTATCCTCTTTAGAAGACCCGTCTGGACGCCTTGCCCACTGGGCTCTGCGCATTCAAGAATACGACATACACGTCATATACCGCTCAGGTCGCAAGCACTGACGCTGACGCTCTGTCCCGCTCTCCGCCGCCAGCCGACACGGCCTCCCTCTCCACCATTAAGGCGGTATCCTCGGTCGACATCGACACCTTCGCATCAGAACAGCGCAAGGATCCTTGGGTGGCCTCTCTTTTGGTTCTCCTTTCTGGCTCGCCTGCATTTCCGATCTCCCGCTCCCTGCGTCACCAGGCTGTCCATTTTGCTGTCCGGGATAACCTCTTGTATCGACGCAACTACAGCCCGATGGTCGCAAGTGGCTCCTGATTATCCCTAGGACTTTGCGTTCCGACATGTGCGCGTCTTTCCATACCGACCCACAATGTGCACACGCAGGCGTTTTGAAGACGTATGAGCGCCTGCGGTCACGTTACTACTGGCGAGGAATGTTTAATTTTGTCCAAAAGTTTGTCCGCTCGTGCCCGCAATGCCAACGCCGCAAATCTCCGCCTCATCCGGCCCACGGCTTATTACAGCCGCTTCCGTGCCCTGCTCGTGCCTTCGACCCTGTGGGAATTGACCTGTACGGGCCGCTACCACTAACACCCGCTGGAAAACAATGGATTATTGTCGTAGTTGATCACCTTACACGCTATGCCGAAACCGCTGCTCTACCTGCAGCGACCGCCAGTGACTTTGCATTCCTTCTGCTCCATCGTTTCATTCTTCCTCATGGCCCACCTCGGGAGCTGCTGAGTGATAGAGGTCGTGTGTTTCTGTCGCAGGTGGTTGAAGCTCTGCTTGCTCAATGCCGCATAGTTCACCGGACCACCACGGCATACCATCCTCAAACTAACGGGCTTACAGAGCGTTTCAATCGCACCCTTGGTGATATGCTCGCCATGTACGTTTCATCGGAGCATACAAACTGGAACATCATCCTCCCATTTGTCACGTACGCATATAATACGGCTACACAAAGTACCACAGAATTTTCTCCATACTTTCTTCTCTACGGTCGCGATCCTTCCCATACCATCGATACGGTTTTGCCTTATACACCAGACGCGTCAGAATGTGCTCCCGTTTCAGCCATGGCCCGATACGCCGAGGAATGCCGTCAATTAGCCCGAAAGTTCACCTCCGCTCACCAACAATGACAAAAAGCCAATCGTGATGGCGACGCTACGAATCCGAACTTCGCTCCCGGCACCCTTGTCTTGTTGTCCGTGCCTTCTACCACGCCTGGACTTTCGACAAAACTTGATAACTTAATCACCCGCCACCTACCTTTCCCTGTATTTCCCACTTCCCCTTTCCCTAGTGAGGAGTAGCAGGCTAGAGACACGCTCTCCAGGCCGACATCTCCTCCTTTCTCTTCATTAAAATATACTCCTCCTCTCTCGCAGTATGATGGACCATACCGCATCGTCGAACGCACCTCTCCGGTCAACTATGTCATAGAGCCGCTTACATCGACATCCGACAAGCGCCGCCGTGGACGGGATGTTGTTCACGTGCGCCGCCTGAAACAATTCTATGACCCCCTCGTCTCCACGTCGTTAGTCGCCAGGATGGCTCCGCTTTTGCACCGGGGGTAATTGTAATGAAGAAGAAGAGCACAAGAACAAAGTCAGCCAGATCGTCTCTTCCATGCTTGCTGTGCAACCAGTGGGCCAGCCGGATCGCCAGTGCTTGGCACGAGTGTGAGCCGTTCGGGCAACCAGCTGTTCCTGCTCTGCGTCACCTGCCTCCTCGGTTACGAAGAGACGTTACCTTCGGAACTTTTCAGTGCACCCATTACAACATCATTAGTTACTGTCCTACGTAGGGCATCATGCGTTGACATACGTAACTTCACCTCAGTGTCGAATGACATCACGACATTTCATGACAACGTAAGCGTAGTAATAATGACATTGAACAAGATAATTAAATACCAATCACAAACAGCTCTAGCGGTCAATGTTAGGCTAGAAAGAACGTGTACAAGTCAGATAATTTTACTTCGTGAATATCGATTTCTTTTTTATTAAACTCATTTAGTAGACGTGAAAGTCTGTTTTGAAGCATTTGCCGACCATAGCCAGTGCGACAATACGGAACATTCCATATTTCTGTTGTTCTTGTGTTATGTGATACTTCCTTCGGATGGAGATTTACTAATGCCATGAAGAGAGAATTATGACCGAGAATGAGGTCGTGGGGGGCAATGAGCAATTACGGTGAAGAGGACAGGAGTGTGGCGGCCGGCGATGCTGACGCGTGCCGTACACATGCCGATGATAGGCACAGTACCGCCATCCGCAACGCGTACGACGCGGGCCGACGCTGGGGTGAGGAGCTTTTTGAGTCGTCGTCGGAAGGCAGCACTCATAATTGAAAGATGTGCTCCTGTATCGATGAGTGCCGTGACAGGATAGCCGTCAACGTCAACGTCAAGAAGGTTCGTGGGTAACGTGAGCAGAGGATTTGAGGGCAGGGT
This sequence comes from Dermacentor andersoni, assembly GCF_023375885.2. Classification (NCBI taxonomy): domain Eukaryota; kingdom Metazoa; phylum Arthropoda; class Arachnida; order Ixodida; family Ixodidae; genus Dermacentor; species Dermacentor andersoni. The sequence continues at coordinate 143,678,480 of NC_092815.1, read as the reverse complement.
CGATAATGCAGCTTCACCTCCAGAAGCTGCAGTGCCTAGTTTTCTGGCTGGATCCGGGAGGCGATAGGCGGCGAAGAGAAGCGACGGGGTTGGGGCGAACGAGACTGATGGCGTCGAGGTGAGGGCGAGCGGCTGTACCGAAGGTTCGGAGCAGGAGCATCAGCGGCAGTGGATTCATGGCGGCTGGTATAGGAAACAGAAGGTCCAACGGCGCGGGAATAAGCGGCGGTGTATGTCGGAGGAGTTGGTGGCCATCGGTTGCGGCAGTGACGAGCGACGTGGCCGATGCGACAGCAGTGGAAGCAGATCGGCCGGTCATCAGGGGTACGCCAATCGGACGGGTTGCGGCGAGATGTGGCGGAAAAAGACTGCCGAGGACGAAGAGGGCCGCTAGAGAACCGGGAAACGTTGGGTTGAGACGTGGAACACACAGAGTTCAGACCCATGTTCTGAAATTCCTGTCGGACGACGGCCTGGATCATCGCAATGGTGGTTGCTGGCGGATCGGGAGGCGTCGTGGAGAAAGCTGGCGAACAGGTGGCCTCGAGTTCGCGGCGAACAATACTGGTGACGTCGTCAGAGGTGGTGGTCTGACGTGGTCGACCCTCACATGTCGACGTAGCAGCAGTGTTGGGTAGCCGTGTGATGTGGTATGTAATACGGCGGCTCTTAGCTTGCTCAAGGCGACGGCATTCTTTGATGATGGCGTCGATAGTCGAGACGTTGCCGAAAACAAGCAAATTGAAAGCGTCGTCGGCGATGCCTTTTAGAATATGTGACACTTTATCGGCTTCGGACATACCATCGTCAGCTTTGCGGCATAGAGCTAAGACGTCGAGGATGTAGGAAACGTACGGCTCCGTAGATGACTGTACACGAGACGCAAGAGCCTTTCTTGCGGCAGCCTTGCGCCCAATGGGGTCGCCGAACAGTTCCCGTAGCTTCTCTTTGAAATTGTCCCAACTGGTTATCTCGTCGTCATGCGTTTGGTGCCACACGCGTGGGGTGCCGCCGAGATAAAAGATGACATTGGCGAGCATAATCGTTGGGTCCCACCTGTTATTAGCACTGGCGTGTTCATAGAGTTTGATCCAGTCGTCAACATCCTGGCCCTCCAGGCCAGAGAACACACCTGGGTCGCGATGTGGGGCGACTGTGACGATTGGAGCAGTGGGCCATGCCGAAGCCGTTGCAGAGGTGGGCGCGTCACCGGGAGGCATGGTGACGAGCTCGGTGTGCCGACCACTTCTGAGTTCCGTGGTGAGGACGGGGATCGCTGACCTCCACCAGAATGTTGCGTGTGGAAAGACACAGACAGAAGAGGCTATTTACAGGCTATTTACACTGGAGCCAGGCAGCCAGGCTGACACTCGCTCGCGCCAAGCGCACCGACCAACTTCGTCGTCGTTCTCGCGGCGGCTCATTTCTTGAACATCGCTTGAGCATATCGTAATAATATTTAAGGCGATATTCACCCAACAGTTTATACTCATATGTGTCTTGTACTCTAATTATTTTAAATTGTTTAAAGAACTCCACAGTGGAATGCCGGAGTAGCACATTCTCAATTATTCTCAAAGTTCTTTCTTGCATTACCAAGAGCCGCGAGAAATTCGATTGTGTAGTAGTCCCCCAGACCAATTGACAATAGTTTAGATACGAAGCGAAGAGGGCGTTAGAGATCAGCAATTTCATTGACTTCGGGATTAAGTAGCGGTTTCAGTTCAGAATTCCCGTTATTGCACCTAACACCTGTAATATCGCCTTGATATGCTCATCCGACTGCAGTGATTCTGAAAAATGCACACCAAGTACTTTACTAGAGCTAACTATCTCTATCTCTGAGCAGCGAAAAACTAGGTTACCTACTACTGAAACCTGCCCACCTATGCAATGAAACCTCACAGCTTTGATTTTCTTTGTATTTATCTTTAATTTGTTATTAGCTGCCCACGTACTTAATTCCTCTAAAATGGCATTACCTTTATGAAAACGTTCGGCATCTGATGAAGACGAAACAAATATGCTAGTGTCGTCAGCATAAATTATACATTTACGTTCTGAAGATATATGGACTATGTAATTTATATATAAAGATCAAAGGCCGAGAATGCTACCTTGCGGTACTCCTGAGATTATTTGCTTTCTATCGGATCCTATTTCATTCATCGGCACAAACTGACGTCTTTCCGAAAGATAACTTTTCAGTAGCATCAGGGGAAGCCCGCAAATGGCATAGTGACTTCATTTGCCAAATATAATTATGATTTATTTAATCAAAGGCTTGCATAAAACCAACAAAAACACCAAGAACAAATTGTTTTTGTTCAAATTTCCCCAATATATATACTCTTTTTGGTCAAGAAGAGCTAGTTCTGTTAATCAATTCTTTATAAATCCGTACTTTAGTTATCACGTGCTTGTTACAGAAAGGATATAGTCGATTATAGATTGTTCTCTCGAAATCTTTAGAAGATACAATCAGTATCGACACTGGTCTATAATTGGATACGTCTTTTTTTTCTCCTTTCTTATATAAAGCCACTACACGAGCCACTTGCATTTTGAATGGAAAAACACCCATTGAAATACTTAAGGTATATATTCATATATGTCAGCACAGGAGCAATTTTATTTATTACGTATTTCACTGTCCTTACTTGCAGCCCATCGCATCGCAACTACGGCTGTTTTGAAGCACAAGAAAACAAGTACACATTAAAGGACCTCGGGTAGCCAAAATTATTCCGGAGCCTTATATTATGGTATTCATCATAATCGGATGATGGGTTCGGAACGTAAAACCCCATAATCTAATTTTTGTTTCCCGTATAAACCTACGTATACACTTAATTATGTATATGAGTAATAGTTCATATAACGGGTATAAGCACAATCGTTTATTGAAGGAAATATGCTCTGTTTTCACGAGAAGTTGACACATGTTCAGACAGATCATTATATGCAAGTGAAGGAGGCGTTTACTGAATTACGACATATTGAAGTTAGGGAAATTGAGCTTTATTCTTGTTTTTGTGTATCAATTAAGCTAGCATAAGTTGCTCTCTTGTCACGTTAAGGTCAGTGCTAGCTGCACTAGCGACACTACTGTATGTGTCTGTGCTATAGCTACGAAGGAAAAAGCGGTACCAATCAGTCAAGTAGGTAGGAGTCTCTTTCGATTTCTGCATCACAAGAATTCCTGTCCAGATCGACAAATAAAATCCCACACGCCCAAATAAAGCATGGCGGAACTACAGCACATGCGTGTGACGCACGTCGCGAGCCGGTCACACCAAGTTAGCATATCAGTGTGAGAGTTCAACACAAGACGATAGTCACCGAATTACAGGGCCACACGTCCCGCCATCTCATCGCACATGCCCGCTCATGCTGCGTTTATTTCGAAAAGCTGAAGGCAGGCTGCACTTTCCCCCGAATGATACGATAATGTTCGGTTTCTGATCAGTTGTTTACTTACGCTTGCTTTAAGGACGCGCTGGTGTTTGTGAAGGCAGAAGCGATATACGACGCACAATTTTCTCGATGCCTGCAGTACGAAAGAAAAAAAAAAGAAAATTATGTCGTGACTATCGTTTTCCACAAACGTTATCACAAGATAGCACTGATTCATGACAAGAGGCAATAAAAAAACCGCTAGTGTAATATATTTATTAGGATCGGCAGTTGGGCTTGCTTGTACTGCATCGTTGGCAAATTAAAGCACTCGGACGAAGAGACGCAAATCGTGCAGAGAGCTTGTATATGCGTCCTTCTTTTGTGTGTCTGGTCCTGCAAGCATTCTACTCGTAGTTTCGAAACGCAGATAGTAATCTGGGTCCGTATTCACAAAACGTTCATAAGAGGAAGCTTTAACTTTGGTGCTTCTATTTTAATACATGTAAAAGGAGAAATTGTTTTTCTCGGCAACCACTGCACCAAATTTTATGAGGGTGGTTGCATTTCAAAGAAAAACTTAAAATTTAGTGACTATCGGTATCGAAGTTTTCATTTAGGTCGTCAATGTCTTTCTTAAAAATTTGCAAAATAAAAATTTTAGAAAACGAAACTACCAAGTTTACAACTAACTTAGCAATGAAGAATGATATCACAATTATGTGAATTTCATCTGATAGTACATCTAAACCGTACAAAATTGATATGTTGCACATGAATCTAAAAAAAATATCAGTAATATGGAACTGCAACTTTAACAGAACGCTTCCACACAACGCAACAAATTCACGTAAGATGTAAATTGACACATCTAATTTGTCCGCTTTGAATGATCTAAGGGATGCCGTATGTAGAACCGCGTTATCTATCCTTCATGCAAAGCTATTAGTTTGTACACTTGCACGTAATTAACTCAATGGGATCCCTGTTACTGTGTGTCCTGTAAATGTCGACCACGCTTGTTTTCATTCATCCACCCACGGTTAAACAAATACACCCTTTGGGGTGTATATTTGCCACCCAACGATAATCGTCATTATTTTGCTTGCGTGTCCTTTCTTGAAAACGCTGCGCTCGCTACTTTCCTGTCGAGAATGCTCTGCCATCCTGATAACGCGCATGCCGTTCGTGACTTGGAAGTAGCGGGCTCACAGCGTTAAAGAAAGGAAATGGGGGCAAGACAGACGACGATCATTGTTGCGTGGCAAATGTACGCCCCAAAGGGTGTAAACGTTTCATAGAGTGTTGTTGTATGGCAAGGTGTGATCCAAAAGTGTAATTTTACTTAAGAGTGAAGCCGCTTGCACACGATAAAATTATGCTGTACTTAATATTTCTCACCATATGTATCATCCTGGGGCTGAAATTGTACTTCACGATAAGTGGCAAAGAGCACTTCTCCAAAAATTTTGCCGCCAACACAGTAGCTTTGGCATTATTCATAATTCCTGCGCAGGACGAGAGGAGGCATTAGAGGAGGTAGACTCTTACACAATGTACACCCGTTAGGGTGTATACTTGTCGCACAACAATAATCAACTGCCTAGCTTCCGTTTCCTTTCATGACAACTCTGCGCTGGCTGCTTTCCTGCCGAGAATGCTCTGTCATGCTGAGAACGCGCATGCCATTCGTGACTTGGAACAGCGCTAACGAAAGGAAATGCAGACAAGACAGGTGAAGATTATTTTTATGTGGCAAGATACGACCCAACGGGTGCAGTTTTGTTTAACAGGCAAAAGCAACCCTGAGCAGAGCTTATTCCCGACGTGCACTGAAGTTTGCATTTAACTTAAAGAAGTTTCGCACGCTCCACTTTCCACTATGTCGTAAGATTCCTAGACGATGTACGCTTGCTTTTGGCTCTCAGTAAACAATACGCAAAGCTGCAGCTTTTGTGTCCGAAAAAAAATCACGTTAATAAAAAAGTGTTTCATTATTAGAAATTTCTAAATGCATACCAATGCGAGTAACTCGTACATCAAAGACAGTGAAGCTGTATAACAATGTTTTCCGAGCTAATCAGATCAACCTGAGTCATCAAAAACAGTGAAGCTGTATAACAAAGTTTTCTGACCTGATCAGATCAATCTGAGTCACAATGCCCCTCCGTGGAGAGTTCTCACACCTTTTAAGTACTAGGGGTCTGGGCGGAATTCACTACGCTTTGACGTTCGTATGGAGTTTCTTAGCCAAAAATCTGCGGATACCACGCACTGTGGGAATTAACGTCAGCGAAGCTTTGTAAGCCGTTTCCTTTGATTGAAGATAATTAATGGTGATGCTGGCAGCGGATGTGCAATTTCTCCAGCGTTTAGTTCATTACCAGAGTGGTGAGTTGATGTCAAACGTTACCTTGCACTCACCACTGTTGTTAGTCCGCGTAGTCCACAGAACTCACAGGGAGACATGTTTGTTTGAGGCGTTGTCGTGCGTCATTGTTAATGATCTCTGGGTGAGGCTTGGACATTATCATTGCTTCACATGGTCCATTGTATCGTGGCAGCAGCGGTCAGCACCACGTTCCACTGCGTAGCGAAGACGCTCCTGTTCCGCACGACGGTTCACAATTGGTGCCTGGCTGTGCTCATCACTGAGTGCACGCTTTGGAGCCGTTTTGTTGGCGCGTGTTTACGGGCTCCTTCTATATTCGTGGCCAGCACGCTGGCCAGACGCGCCCGGATGCGTTCGATTCAGACGTGGTGCGCCTCGGCTCCGCCTATTTTCGACCGGAACCACAGATAACTTCGCCGTACCCCACCAAAGTCTGCGATTCCTTCGAATATTCGAAGCCAAGCTCTCCTCAACGCGGCCACTCACCGCCTGCAAGAGAAAGCCAAGATGGTGGTGCCCGCCGCCGCCCCGGTCTCCGGCATCCCGGCCGGCAAGACGCAGCCTCCCGCCTCGGAAAGCAGCCTCTCGCTGCGGAAAGCAAGGGCAAGGTCCTCATGAACTGGAAGCCGCGCCCGCTCCTAAGACCCAAACCGGACGACTACGTGATCGTTGTAAAGATACGTGAGCATATTTCCTTGCACGAAGCCTTCTCCTAGAATCGCTACGGGAGCGCTTTCAGGGCTTACCTCTGGTCCGAGCGGCCAGAAACCGCCTCGATTCTCCCTTCGACAGTACAAATTCTGATTGTGATCCACAACTCGGACCTCACGATGGCGGCCCGAGTCATCGGGGATTTCGCTGTCAACACTGAACGCGGAGCGGTCCCGCCCCACGGATACCTATGGCAAGATGGCGGGAACGTTTGCCACGGCGTCATCGTGATGTGCAACGCAGACACGACCAGACACTTCAGCAAAAGGTGCGTTGGAGAGGAGGCACCATTGTTGAGATGACAAAATTCGGCACATCAAACAAAGCGCGCGTCACCTCCGCCGGAAAAGGCAAACCGCGTTTTATTCACTATGACAACATGGTGATGCCCGTCCAACCCTACGACCGCACGATCCCGGCCTGCGGCAAGTGCTGTGCCGTCGACGATAGGATGGACGCATGTCCAAACCTGAGACAGAACACTTGCGGCCTGTGTGGGCAACAGATTGCACTCGTGGAGGAGTTGCGGTCGCCTCACGAATGCGTGCCCAATTGTTCAGTGCGTGGTGGTGGACACACCACAACCTCCCGTGAGTGCACTGCAAGTTTCCGCAACTCCAAGATGGCCGCCCAAAAGGGCGTGAAGACCAACACGCCGGTCAAAAAAAAGCGCCGCCATCTTGAGCTTCCCGTTGAGTTGCCGCACCGGGTCGTCAGCAAGACCGACAAGCCAGCTCCTGCTGCTGGAGGAGACGCGAAGCAGCCGACGACTCCACCGCCAACGCACGGCGGAACTTGGAAACAGTCAACGGCGCCACCACGCGGCAAGGCCGGTGTCCGGGCCAACACTGTGAAAAACGGAAAACAGGCGAGCGGCACGGGCAAGGCTGCTTCCTCCTCCCCCCTTCTACCCCTCCTGCGGCGCACAGCGCCGAACAAAACATGATTTCGGCTCTTCGGGCACAAAACGAGATGCTGCTAAAGAAAATCACAGCAATCGAAGCAAAAGTGACCCAACCCTTCCTCTCTCCTCACGCAGTAGAAACAATGGAAAGTTAAACAGAAGCGCCGGCGGAGGCACCTAGCGTGGTAGCCGCTCTCAAGTGCCGTATGAATGCCCGGACTAACGCCCTCGACGCCCGTATGGCCAGCCGGATTAACGCTCTTGAAAACCAAATCTCCGTGGCCATGAATTCCGCGATATCTAAATTCAGAGAAACCATTCCCTCTCTCATAACTCAAAGAATCGCGCAAAGGTCTCGCGCCACTCGGCGAGCCGGCCCAATTAAATACGTGTCCAGCCGGTACCCCAAAATGTTTCGGCGACAACTCGATTTCCATGACGAAGACAGTTGCTCACTCTCCGGAATGGAGGATGTTCCCCTCCCCGTGAGTGCTGGATCTGCAGCATTACCTTCGCACTCCCTTACCACTCTTACCAGTCATGCATGGCGGGCACTTTAAACTTAGGAAATTCTCCCATCCTAATTACTCAGTCGAACTGTCGAGGTTTCAAGGCCCGCGCTAGGCGGGCCAACCTACGATTTTTCTCACAACATTCGAGCACCTTCCTGCTGTGGTAGCCCTCAAGGAGCCAGGGAGCGGTGCCACACCTACAAATTACACCACGCAAGACCCCATCTCCTGTATCTGCGTGCATAAAAATTACATGGCCAAAATTGTTGACCTTGACCTCAAAACAGAATTCTCGTACTTTATAGTGACCCTCCTTCCACTACGACAACAGGACCCACCACTACACGTTCTCAGTATTTATTGTTCCCAGAGGCTAGCGGACATCACTTTCGCAGACCTTTTTAGCCGCGCCTTAATGACTGCGGGCAAGGATCCCCTGGAGATCGTGGGCGTTTTTAACGCCCCCAGCAGATTTCGGGGATACGCGCGTGAAGAGAAACGTGGACGTAAACTGGCAGAACTTATGTGCACGCTGGATCATACTCTCCACACCGACCCTGCCCACCGAGCTCACGTGGGTAACTCCGTAACCTGGGACCCATGTCCGGACCTTACCCTCACCAAAAGCGTTCAATATGAAGATTGGGTTAACAACGAGGAAACCCTTGGCAGTTACCACTGGATACGCACTACAACCATTCGCACCCATCCATTGGCAAGACCTTTCGCACAGGCAAAACTTCCCGATTGAACCAAATTCCGAGAAACATTTACCAACTCGACGCCCAATCAGGCGCAAGGTTACCATGGCTCGTCCCATCAATTGGTTTCCACCCATCTCTCCATGGTAACACAAATTCAACTCTCAGAGGCGACCCTAGAGGTGGACAGCCACCTTCCTCACTTCTGGAAGACCCGGCACATCCTTGTCTGCCGATGACGCAGGCAAAAACACAATCGGAAACTCGAAATTCGGATTGTCGAGCTCACCCAACGAGCGGCGGAGTACGCCGCCCAACTCGCCGACTCTTACTGGGTGGACCATTGCAACACGGCCACACGACAAATGTCCAGGCGCAGTACGGGGCGCTTCTTCCGCTCCCTAATCAACCCCACCCAAACTCGAGTGGAAACACAAAAACATCTGCAACGAGCGATTCACAGCTTCAATGGAGACACATAAAAATTCAAAATTGGCATGCAAACTCCGAGATAAATACCGCTGTACACAGCAAGACCCTCGAGGGCCCGCGTACTCGTATGGAGGCTCTGAGATGGCGGAGATGCACCAACCGTTCCAGCTACACGACTTGAAGGCGTGCCTAGCAAAAATGAAGTGAGGAAGGGCACTGGGACGGGATAAAATCCCAATCAAATCACTTGCCAATCTTCCCGACTCTGCCTACTTCACACTCCTCCCTCCCATCAGCTCCATTTGGATCGTGGAAACGCCCCTCCCAATTGATTGGAAGACCGCTCTGGTCACCTTCATTCCCAAAGCTGGTAAAACCATCAACCCAGACAACTTCCGCCCCATTTCTTTTACTTCTTGTGTGGGAAAATTAATGGAGACGATGGTGCGTGGCCGGCTGTCCGAGTTTCTGGAGAAAAAAAAATGTTTTCGCAGGTACTATGCTCCGGTTCCGCCCTCACCAGTCCACACAGGATGTCCTCCTTCAACTTGACCGAGAAATTCTCGACCCGGTCGAATATCCCCTCAATGACAATGAAGTAGTCGCTTTGGATTAGAATGGGGCATCCGACAACGTCACCCACGAAATTATTTTAACACATCTTTCCCAAACGGATTGCGGTCAAAACACTTCAAATACATTAGGCAATTTCTCACTGACCGACAATCATACATTCGGATTCAGGAAACTGAACAAGGCCCATACCACTCAGGCACGCGAGGGGCCTCTGAGGCAGCGGTCCTCTCGCCCCTCCTGTTCAATTTGGCAATGATGAGATTTCTCGGCCAGCTCGCGAGGATTGATGGCATTCAGCACGCGCTGCATGCTGACGACATCACTATCTGGGCTAAACACGGCTCGGTAGGAGATATGGAGGCCAACCTGCAGCAAGCGGCGGAAATTGTAGACAACTATGTCCGTCGCTGCGGCCTTCAGTGCTCCCCGTCCGAATTTGAATTTGTCCACATGCGGCTCTCACCAAAGTTCACCATCCAAATCGACCTCCCCCTTTCCAGTGGACCCACACCCGAACACGAGAGATCCGAATTATGGGGCTCTTTATTCACAAAAATCGCAGAGCCGACACAACATCGGCCAAATTGCGTAAGGTGGGGGACCAGGTGGGCCGGATGCTCCGCCGGGTTTCGAACAAGCCCGGGGATTACGATGCGAAGACGCCTTGCGGCGAACTTGCCGCCTTGCCTTGCGAACTGTGCTGATGGTTGCTGCGCGCTGGTTGTATGAATTCCGTACGCAACTCTATTGCCACAGTGCGGAACTGATAATCGTGATAAGCGTTTCCTTCCGCTGAGAAAGGTTTCGGAAATAGTGTTCACCTTGTGTAGCTGTGCGTGAGCTCCCGCTTGTCTGCTAAAGTTGCATAGCAACGACACGTCTACCTCTTCTCCGATTATTTCTTCAATGACGTTTCTCGCTTACAAATGGTTCGACGTTGTGCACAATCGCTGCTTACGAAGTTTTCGGTTAACGATCACTTCTAGGGAAAAAATGTAAGCCTATCACCGCTTGCTACTAGTACAGCTTTATTTTGAAGACAAGTTGTGTTGACATAACTTTAATTAACTAAACATGACAGGGGGAAGTTGCTTAATCTAAGTAATGGAAAATGAAATTATGGGGTTTTAGGTGCCAAAACCACTTTCTGACGATGAGGCACGCCGTAGTGGAGGACTCCGGAAATTTCGACCATCTGGGATCCTTGAACGTGCACGTAAATCTAAGTACACGGGTGTTTTGGCATTTAGCCTCCATCGAAATGCGGCCGCCGTGGCCGGGATTCGATCCCATGACCTCGAGCTCAGCAGCCCAACACCATAGCCACTGTGGAATTACGGCGGGTTAATAATAATGGGAAAAAATAAGACGATTACATTGTAATGTGCTGCTGCGGCGTGTCCAAAATTTTATTTGGTCAAAAGGTCCCTGTTATCATGACATTCGATGATTTCAAGCATTTGCTCTCTTTCCACATTAGTGCAGACATTGTTTTCATGACTCTTGCAGGTGCTGATTGCATGTTTTCACGATATCACAACTTTATAGTGCCACTGCTATAAGCTAACATAGAACTCATTTTGTAGTGGTTAGGCCGTGACCCACAACATAAATCACAAGATTGAGGAGCCCCTAGAAATGCAGACCCCGCGGATATATGGCTGCAGCAGCATGCTGTGTGATCTGGATGGTCATGTCAGGTGTGTATGACATCTACGTGTTCCAAAAAATGGGCTTGGTATCATTCATGGTGAAGTTTATAAACAAATTACTTTACGCAGCTTACTAAAGGCATCAAATATTTATACAACTTTATTGAACTTGCTGCTTTTTAGTGTGCATAGCAATTATGCCCCCATTATCGTGTTCTGTATAAAACTATAGCTAACCTTCCCTGATGTTTAGTATTTCTTTTGCATAAGTTGCTTCACTGCAAGCTAAATTTTATTTTTGCTTTGTACTTAGTATATTTCTCACATTTTATTGTAGTTTTAATGTTTGAAAACTCTTTCCTATGCTGTACCCTTTATATACATATTTTCTCTATGCTACAATCTCGTGCAGTTTTCTGCGCATGTATGAATTCGAAGTGTAGTGGGATAAATATGTTGCAGGTCTAAGCCTCTAGTGTGCACACCATTGTTTATGATTGACATCTTTATAGTTACTTCTCTGTTCCCATAGTAACAGCCACTGGCAAATACACATTTCATGAGCTTGAATTACTTGGAAATTAATATGAAGGTCTGTATTTTCCATGCTGCATTTACTAAGTAGTAAATAGCCGCAGACTAATTTGGATCCCATGTGACCTACACAGGATGCCTTTTTTGTTTGCATTAAAAATTGGGGCTCGCCCACATGTCGTGTTATATATGTTGTACGCCTCATTTATTTCACTGGTGAATTTTTACATTGGACGAAAACAGATGAAGGATTGTAGTCCAACATAAAGCCCCGTCGTGGAAATGTACGGCCAAGTTGGTCGACCTAATTGAACTATGGTGATCTCTTATAAACATGTTAAGACGCCGGCCAGTTTGCCCTATGTACGCTTGACTACATGTGAAAGGGATACAGTACACTGCCTGTGACACACTGGACAAATTTGGTGGTATCTTTCACCGATCAAGCCTCCCTTGCCTGCTTGCCTTTTTCAATTCACTTGCACACTGCCGCGTATACGCTGCATACTTTCATTTTCACTGGATATATAGGCACCCTGAGAAGAAATACTTGCTTAAGGATACCACTAAATTTGTCTTGTGTCTGTCAGGGGTAGTGTAGTGTATTCCTGTGATTATGTATATTTGGTGAAATGCACATACAGCGCACTGGCCGGTGCCTCAACACGTGCCTAAGAGAGCACGATAATTCACTCACCGGACCAGTATGTTCGTCTCACTTAACCATGCGTCGATAGGACTGGGACTGCGAGCCCAATTTAGACTGTTCATCTGTTTAGTTCACCTACGGCAACCAAGTGACCAACAAAATTGCTGAGGAATGCCCCATAAAATGACTGTGTCACATTCTGTTTACTGAATTATCCGCAACATACGTAGTAACAAATTTGTTCGTTGCAAGTAATTTCAGGCACCTTATTGTCAAGTATTTTTCTGCTTGAACTATTGAGCAGTTATGCAATCAATTTTCAAAATTATAATATTCCTGACTATAATTCTTGCTTTCTGTTTGTCACATGCAATGTTGCAAGAAGGACCCTTCTTAATTAAAACTGAATTAACCTTTCAATAACGATTGGAAAGTCTCATCGTTGCGCTCAGGATACACATCAGTGTACATACCCGTACTATATTAGAAACTAATTGTTTCGATAACACAAAAAACACAAATATACTATGCCCATTGTGTCTGACAGTGGCACTGCGACTGTGTTACAATTACCGCAAATTGGCAGTTATCCAGCATAATTTGCAAAAGGAACTTAAATCATTATTGTCCCCCATGCGATGGATACTTACAAACGTTATCATGATTGCTAGATCGCAAGCTCCTGTTTTTATAAATGTATTATTGGCATATTAAGCATAGTACATACCAACTATGGCTAACAGCGGATGGATTAATAATTTTGTCTACCGCTCAAGAAAACAAGCCAGTAGGTCATTCTCTTCCTTTCAAAAAGTTTGTTTGCTATACATAGTGTGACGTCTGTATAGGACTATTAGCACTCATGGGTGTTCCTACTTGCTTACGTTATAAATGGGAATGTGTTGTCATTGCAAAATGTGTGATTGGGTTGTTATGGTTTGCAGATACTTTTTTCATTAGCAATGATATTCTAGTGCCAGGCACATTGGCCCAGAGCTAATGTCACGGTACCTTGAGAAAGTGAAAATATTCTCAAAAGTGATCTTCAAAAGAACTGCCCATGTTTGGCCGAGATGTGAGGCAGGTGGGGCGTTCTGCCACTTTTAGTTATAATTTTTTTATGGAATACTGAAATGAAACTTAGCATAGTGCTACAATATAGATATTTGTGACATGCTTGTGCATGCTAATACATTATGGCTGAATGTTTATTACACCTTTTGAAAATAATTTCCGTCGTATTGCCCAAGCTTCACCGTCGCCTATTACTAGACGGACTAAATGAGGCTAATAACTAATCTTTCCTCGCTCCTTTCCTGGGAAGTGAAATAGCAGGTGATCATGTAAGAATTAACTTGCAACATGTGAGCAATAGCCAAAGCTCCATACAGGTCATGCTAGTGGTGGAATGCTAAGACAATCGCAATATTTGTTTCCTTATTCATTCAATATTTATTTATTCATATCTCATGAATGCTTTACAGGTCTCCAGCAAGGAATAAGGTAAAATAAAGAAATATCGTTGCATCAAAGTAAACATATCGAAAAAGCATAATTCACGTAGCCCAGTACCGTGAAACAATTTTAGGCAACTAGTACGCTTTTGATACGAATTCATGAGACCTGCAAAATTTGAAGAAACAAAGCTGTAAGGTTAACAAATCTTACTCATAAGTAAAAAGCCAGATCACATTTGTATTGGACCTAGTGCCATAATATAATCTGGAAAATTTAGACATCATATGCTGCTCTAATATACAATCACTAATTTGTGAGTAGATGAACAAAACTCTCAAACATTGCAACAATTTCATGTAAGCTGTAAATTCATATATCAAATTTGTTGACTTCAGACATAGCAGATGGAGTCTGCAGAACTGCTGTATCGGTTTCTGGCGCAGAGACGTGGATTATTAAGCTTCTATGTGTTGTTTTTCTTAAACCTGTCAATGTTCAATAATTTTTACCTCTAGGATCAAAATCGAATAGTTCTTCCTGCAAAGAGTAGGATATAACTTTCTCAAATGCCGCAAACCTAATTCAAATTAGTCCTGTGGTTGTCTCAAAAGTATTTCTGTATTTTGGATGCATTTGAGTAGGAAAATTTACAGAATTAACGGAATTTTGCTAGTTATTTTGTAATTTACAGTTGCAAACTGAGTAAGTTCTTTTCTTTCAAGTTTTGCTATCTTCAGAAATTTTTTATAGGAATTGATGGCGTTAATATAAAAACTACGATCTTAAAATTTTTAACGTATCAAACCTTATCAAATTCGATCCCCTAGTAGCCAAGAAAAAAAACAAATTTGCTGTTCATGTGCACTACATAGGCGCTCCCCAGCTGAAGCTTTTCTTTAGGCATCGCGTGTGTCGATCTGGTTTGTATTTCTCACCCTAATTTTACAATATTGGCTCTGATATCAAAATTGTTTCCCTTACAACGAAATTCCATCTTTCAAACTTTGTACGATATACGGTGTATTTCTCTATGAAGACCACTATTTGCCACATTTTTGCGGGGACTGCCAGTGTTATTTTTGCACTTAAATATAGGCTAAAATTCTGTGTGAGTTCGTCAGGCTGACAAAGATTGCAGTGCACATTCATATCAGTTTATTTTTCAGGCTTTAATATCCAACCATTTAATGTGCACTGCTGGAACAGGCGGTCCTATTGCAGTTTTAATGGTAAGATTTCTTGTGCTAGTCAAGCCTGTTATTGCCAGGTTCCAATTGTAATCAAGTCTGCCATTGATTTTTTTTTACCTGATGTTTCGTGCGTTCGCACCAACAGCTTGAACCGCGAAGCATGTTGGCAGCTACAGTTTCTGTGCTGGAAGTTCTAGCCTGTTGCATGTATGTAACATATAGGAAGCATATATTTAGCGTGAAGTGCAATAAACATTTCAAACTGAATACTTTGTGTTTGTAGCACCAATTTTTTCGCCACTGCATTTACTGTAGTCCTTGGGCGCTATAACGTAAAACTATTCCAAACTTTTCTATTCCAATTCTGCTATCAGCCCTCCACGATTGGTCAAAAACTTTTTTCGACCACCCCCACTTCACTTGTCTGTCACACGACGTCACGAAAACCGCGATAGCTCCCCATCTGATATGATGCGTACATACTAATTATACATGATTTGACAGAAAAAGAAAAACAGTTATTCATGATTCGACCCCTTTTCGCCAGTAGTCCTCGGCTATTGGTAAAAAGCTTTCGGGCTGCACCCACTTCACCTGCCTGTCACGCGACGTCACAAAACCGCACAAACTCACTGCGTCAAAGTGACGTGTAGGCGATAAAGATGCATTAATATGCCGAAAAAAACTGAATTTTTTTCGGCATAGCCGCAGGCTGCCCCGTTCCGAAAGGAATAAAAGATAGCTGCCGCCAGTCGCTGAGACGCTGGCTACTCGCACCTGCCGGAGAGCATGGGTGTATTTGCGTATAATAAATCTTCTTGCGTGGCCGTGTAACGTTTTCGAGCACTTTCGGCACGTTTACCACCTCATTCTGCCTACTCTTCTTTGCTGAGGGTCAGTTTTAGCGTCATTCTTAAGCTTCCGTTGCATGCCGCCGCGATTTTCGACCAGCCACCACAAGCTAAGTAAGGGAAAGCCGACCAATCGCAGACGCCGGCACCACCCTCTTCATCCGGTTATCGATTTTCAGTGCACTGGCTCTGCCACAGTGGATCCCTCTCCACTTGAGCGTTCTCCTCGCCTCTTGTCAGCCAATTACATACGACAAGCCGCTCAGTGTAGGCGATGTTATTCGTTTTTCAAGCGAACAAAAGTGACCTCCTATGAACGAGGAGAGTGTTTGATTGGTATGTACAGACAACCCTGTGGGTAACCGCCCGGTGCTTGCGTCGGTGGTTACGCAAATTTGACGTCAGGAGATTGGAATAGAAACATATTGGAATAGATTTACGTTATAGGTCCCCTTATTACCTACAGTACAGTTCTCTAGAACCTTGGTAAATTGCAAGCTCTTTACACACATCAGCCTAGCTTCTATATGCATTTGCCTGTAGGGACTTGAAAGCAACTACACAGAAATATTCTATAGAAATTGGTCTTCAGCATCTCTAAGCATGTCGATAAAAATCTTCTATTTAAATTTGTCTTGAGCACCTTCAAAGCAACTTCATAGAAATATTCTATAGAAATTTGTCTTTAGCATCTCTAAACAAACTCGATAGAAATATTCTATAGAAATTTGTCTTTAGCATCTCTCAAGCAACTCGATAGAAATATTATATAGAAATTTGTCTTTAGCATCTCCAAAGCAACTCGATAGATATGTTCCATAGAAATTTGTCTTCAGCACCTCTAAAGCAACTCGACAGAAATGTTCTATAGAAATCTGCCTTTAGTGTCCCTATGAGAATGCGGTGGCCAAAAAGCTTTTGGAACCCTATAGGAAAATTATTTAGGCAATAAAATAAACACAGTAGAGTTGTATAAAAAATTCCAAAGGCTTTCTAAAAAACACATTGCAAATTTTTACAAGAAAATTGCAGTTCCTTCGGCTGCCGGTACCGTCCATAAGGTGGGGGTCAACGATGTCTTCGAGCGCCAACCAACGGCACTATGTGCGCCCACTTCGCATAGTATTCCTGTCGAGGGCTTGGAGAGCGATAAAAGCAGCCCTGAAGGAGAACTCCAGAAAGAAGCCGGGGCCACCGACACTCCCAAATTACGAGAGAAAACTTCACTATACGTAACATCCGCACCTGCAAGTTTCGCTGCCTCTCACACTTTGGCATCGTGTCAGCGTCCATGGCTTCTTCTTGGCTTCTCCTCAGCCACTAAAACACGATGATGCCACTTGCCAAGCGAACAGTTCGTTTCGCAGGTTCACGAGACCGCATTCCGACAGCGGCGAAATGCACAAAGGCGCGTACACTTTAAATTTGGGGCCCGGTTTAGTTTGGTTTAGTTTGGTTGCATCAAGGCCTGGAGCCTCTAATTACGGCCTCTGTCATAGCTCAAGTGGTGCATCATAGAAGTACACGCTAAACAGTAAACATCACCATGATGGTCAGCGCTAACGCTTCCATAAACATACAAGCTTCCTAAGACGACACGTTCAAGTGCACGTCAAAATACTGAGCTGCACATTTGCGAAGCACATAACCGCTCAACATTCTAGCTTGTTCCGGATAAAGTCGTTCGAGTCTTCGACCTT
The DNA here is from genome assembly GCF_023375885.2 of Dermacentor andersoni. Classification (NCBI taxonomy): domain Eukaryota; kingdom Metazoa; phylum Arthropoda; class Arachnida; order Ixodida; family Ixodidae; genus Dermacentor; species Dermacentor andersoni. The sequence continues at coordinate 143,660,822 of NC_092815.1, read as the reverse complement.
CCTACACTGACGCGCTTTATTCAGAGCCTTACTGCACTTATATATAACATGAGAAGAAGGCGGGGGTGGTGGTATGTGTTAAATATTATCCTCCGAAAAAGATGAGAAGAAGCCGAAGTGAGAAGCGAGCGTGGAGCCGAGCGCGCGCCTGCGCATTTTTGGAGTTGTTTTTGCAAGCGTCGAATAAAGAAGACGTTCTCTATTTCGGCTCCGCTTCCTGGTTTTCAACATATGGTGCCGTGACCAGGATATCAGATCTCCAGTTGAAGACCCTTGACGATGAAGCGAGCTACCTGAAGAGGACGACCGACCGACGCGATCAACGCGACGACGCTGCGACAGAATCGAAGAACGATCCACGTCATCACGAGGCCTACCATTCCCGACGTGACGACATGGAAAGACTACAACGGAAGCGTGCTACCGTGCGAGCGGCGGTCACCAGGATCATCAACGACATGACAACTCTTATGCAGACAGAACCAACGCCATATGGTGAGCTGACCGACCATCTTAACCTATTGAAGATAAAGGAAACTATGCTTACGGACCTTGATAACCAAGTATAAGAGCAGGTTACCGATGATAATCTTGAGGATGAGCTTCAAAGCGTCGGACAGTATCAAGAATCTATCGTCCTCGCGAAATCATGCGCTGAACGCATTTTATCCGATCAGCAAACGACTACGCGCGAATCTCACGATGACTTTCGTCAAGCACGCGCATACGTTAAGCTACCGAAGCTCGATGTGCCGAAGTATCATGGTGACCCCATTAAATGGCCAGAATTTTGGGATCAATTTGAGTCTACTGTTCACCAGAACCGATATATCACAGACGTAGACAAATTGAAATATCTTCGGAACTACTTGATGGGTAAAGCGGAAGGTGTCATCAGCGGCCTGTCGACAACTAGCGAGAGCTATAGCACAGCTATAGAACTTCTCAAAGAAAGATTCGGTCAGAAGTCACTGATTGTTAACGACCACATGCGTCGCCTTCTAAACCTTCGTAAAGTTCGTTCTTGCGAAGATTACGAAGGGCTTCAAAGGTTGCATGAAGAAGTGCAGACTCGTGTGAGATCCCTGCATAACCTTGGCGTCGAAGAAAAAGAATATGGAGTGCTTCTGAAAACTGCTATAATACAAAATCTTCCGCAAGAAATGGTACTCCATTATAATCAGCGCATCTTGTCTTCGACAAATACAGGCGTTACTAGTGACAGGCTAAATGAAATGTCTGTTCTTCTAGACTTCTTGAGTCTTGAAGTAAGAAGCCGGGAACAGACTATAATGATGACTTCTGACATGAGAGAACAAGCATCAACCGCAAAACGACAATCCAATGGAAATTTCCAAGGTTCTGCATCTATGTTAACCGTGAAACTGACTTCAGAGAGTTGTATATTATGCGGAGACAAAGATCACTCGGTGGATGTCTGCCCAACGGAACTAACATTAGACGAGAAAAAAGAGAAACTACGCAAATTAGGATGCTGTTTCCGCTGCGCTAGACAATTTCACAAAGCTAAGGAATGCCGAAACTGGAAGAGACTAAGCTGTGCGAAATGCAAGGGGCGACATATCACCACAATGTGCGACCCGAAATGGAAGCAGAAGAATACGGAAACGCAGACAACGGTTTCCAGCTCGTCAACAGATTCGCCAAAGTGCACAGTTCTTCTGCAGACCGCCCAAGTTTGGGCTCTGGGAACTGGAAGCAAATGCTTTGTGAGAATGTTGATTGATGGTGGCATAAGGAATTTCAATATATGCCTAACGGAAACCAACGTTTCCCAACAACTGAGGTCTTTCTGGGAAGTAGAACATTTGGGGCTGTCTAACGAAGACAGACTTTCGAAAGATGACGAACACGTCCTGAAGAACTTCGTGGAAACAACTGTTAGAAACAATGGTCGCTATCAAGCTGAACTGCCGTGGCGCAGCAATTGTTCCCAGCTTAAAGATAACCGGGATGTTGCGTTAAAGAGGCTGGAGTCTTTGCAGAGAACGCTACATCGAGAACCAGAGTTTCAGAAGGAATATGACACTGTCATTAGGAGCTACTATGAGAAAGACTTCGCTGAGAAGGTCACAATGGGCAGTACGAGTGAACATATCACGTACTATATGCCACACCGAGCAGTAGTGCGACGCGACAGAACTACGACTAAAGTACGGGTGGTATTCGACGCCTCTTCTCATGCTTCAGACTCGCCTTCACTTAACGACGTCTTGTGGACAGGGCCGAATTTGAACCCCAACATCCTCGACTTACTGCTGAAGTTTCGCAGCTTCAAGATTGGAATGTCCGCCGACATCGAAAAAGCGTTTCTTCAAGTATCGCTGGCTGAACAAGACCGAGACGCGTTTCGTTACTTCTGGTTTGAAGAAGGGTCTTCCAATATTGAAGAATTGCGCATGACAGGGGTTCCTTTTGGCGCCTGCAGCAGTCCGTTTCTCCTGGCTGCAACTCTGCGACACCACTTCCAACTGGTAGAAGACAAATACCCGTCTACTGCCAAATTATTGAAAGATCATTTCTACGTAGATGACTTGGTTATCGGGGCACAGGCACAGCAAGTTGTTAGCGATTGTTTCAGTATCTTGAAAGAGGCAGGAATGCATCTAACAAAGTGGACGACAAATGATGGACACTTACGAAACTTTTACAATAGTAGAAACTTAAATGTACAGTTCGGTGTAGAAAAAGAAAAGAAGATTCTTGGTCTCGTTTGGGATACCGACAAAGACATCTTAAGGCCATCACTAACGAAGATGATTGAATCATTGAGCGAACAAAGGGTTACGAAGAGACAGATCTTAAGCTTCGCCTCACTCATGTACGATCCCTTTGGATTCTTAGCGCCGTTCGTGCTGGTAGTCAAGTTATTTATACAAAAACTGTGGTTAGAGAAATACACATGCGATGCGCCTCTTCCTCAGTCCCTTCTTATAGAGTGGACACCGTGGACTAAAGGCCTCAGAACTGTTGATCAGCTGGAAGTCAAGAGATATTTTGGTCAAACCCTCCTGGGCAAGAATGTGCAGGTTACAATACACGCTTTTAGTGACGCTAGCCCAGTTGCGTACGGCGCCGTGCTTTACCTTCAGATACGAGATTTCAAGGGAGCCACAACAGTTCAGCTACTACTAGCCATGCAAGTCGAGAGTCGCACCTATACAAAGGATAACTGTGCCACGATTAGAACTGATGGGAGCCCTAGTTGCAGCTCGACTAGCTGCAACAGTGAAACGTGCACTAAATCTAGTGGACATTGAAACAGTTATGTGGACAGATTCTATGATCGTGATTCATTGGCTACGCGGTTCAGCGAAACGTTGGGAACAGTTCGTAGCAAACCGAGTTACAGAGATACTCTCCCTAACTGATTTGAACATGTGGAGACATTGTCCGAGTGATCAAAATCCAGCCGATTTACTGTCAAGAGGATCCACTGCGGAGCAACTCTTACAAAGTTCAATTTGGTGGAAAGGACCAAACTTTCTCTACACTAAGACGACAATCAACCAGCCCTGCTACACCGAGGATACAGTCGAAATAGAAGAAACTAACTGTACAGCAGCAGCAATGCAGGATACAGTCGGCCTAGAAGAGGAAATTACGTGTTTGAAAGCAGCTGCTCGACCAGTGCTTACAATTGTAAACATCAACGACTATAGCTCTTATAACCGACTGATGCGTATAACTGCGTGGATACAACGATTTGCTAGAAATTGCAGGTACACAGACACCAGGAAGAAGGGACCTTTAGACGCAACTGAGGTACAAGAGGCTGAAATTTATTGGATACGTCGAACACAAGATAAAGTATTTGGACCGGATGTCAGCCGAATGGACGTTACACTCCAGCGGTTCAGACCATATCACGACGAATTAGGGCTTCTTCGCTTGGGAGGTCGTCTCCAGTTCAGCAACCTCCGGGAAAGTTCCAAGCACCCCATTCTGCTCCCTACGTCAGACACATTCACAACGCTGTTGGTCAAGAAGGAACACCAACGACTTTTACACGCTGGACTCAGTTTTCTTTTGACTGAACTGAGAGAAAACGTTTGGATATTGAGGGCCAGGCAGGTTATAAAGAAAGTCATTCACGAATGCACAGTCTGCAGACGATATTCCTGCAAGCCATACTCGGAGTCCTTCGCGCCTCTGACAGCTGAACGTGTTCAACCCTCTCCACCTTTCGAAGTCAGTGGTATCGATTTTGCCGGACCGCTTCTACACAAAGATAACGGAGGACCAACGAAGAAGTGTTATATACTCATCTTCACATGTGCAGTCGTCAGAGCGGTTCATCTGGAGCTTGTCACCAGTCTTACTTACGACAAATTCCTGCTAGCATTTAAACGATTTGTGGCACGACGAGGAATTTGTAAGACTGTATATTCCGACAACGCCAAGACATTTAGAAAGGCCTCAAGGGAGATACAGCGACTTTATGAATTAATGAAATCACAGGAAGTACAATCGTATTTCGGAAGTCACAGGATTGTTTGGACATTTATCACCGAACAAGCTCCCTGGTGGGGAGGATTTTGGGAACGACTCATTCGATCTGTGAAGTCTACATTGAAGAAAACACTGGGAAACAGTTTCTTTACCTTTGAAGAACTTTCGACCACGCTCTACCAAGTAGAAGCGATGATAAATTCACGACCGATAACATTTGTGTATGCAGAAGCCTGTGAACCAATGCCGCTTACGCCAAGTCATTTCCTCATAGGCCAAAGATTGACTATGCTTCCTCCAGACTTGTCGAGCACAGCATCAAAAAAGACACCGTCGTCACGCGAATTACTTCAGCGAAGATGGAAACACAGAGAACATGTGTTAAACAATCTCTGGAACCGGTGGCGACGAGAGTACCTCCAAGAACTTCGTTCAGCTCACATTAATGAAACTAGACACTCAGAATCAGTGAAGCTTGGAGACATAGTACTCATAAAAGAATTAAACTCGCCAAGACAATTGTGGAAGATTGGACAAGTGACTGAATTATTTCCGGGCAGCGACGGCAAAGTTCGCTCATGCAAAGTGCGCACTTCTAGTGGCAACACGTTGCGGAGACCGGTACAGATGCTGTACCACCTAGAATCTGCTGGACAAGCTCCGTCTTGAAAAGAAACAAGCAAGCACACGCAAATTGTTCGGCCGGGAGCTGTTAAATATTATGCTCCGAAAAAGATGAGAAGAAGCCGAAGTGAGAAGCGAGCGTGGAGCCGAGCGCGCGCCTGCGCATTTTTTGAGTTGTTTTTGCAAGCGTCGAATAAAGAAGACGTTCTCTATTTCGGCTCCGCTTCCTGGTTTTCAACAGTATGGAAGCGGCGACATACAATTCTCTATAAACATGTGAATGCCACCTGGCAGTACGAAGCAAACAGCGGTGCAAGAGCAATGGTGCGTTAAAATTTCGGATGAATTTCGGATGCTGCAAAACATCATCAGAGTATTTTCATGACCACCACAGGACGGCGGGTTCTTTCAGCGATCTCCAATTACCCTTGATCTGCGCTAGCTGGTTTGAAGCTGTGCCTCCAGATTTCCCAATTTTATCACCTCCAATAATTTTCTGCCGTCCTCCACAACGCTTCCTTTGCTCTAAAACCCCTTCTGTATTTCTAATGGACAATCAATTTACATGGCCTTCCAAATTAAGTGGCCAGCATGTCTTTTGACGTTACGCCAAAATTTCTTTTTTTAGATCGCTTGTTTGCGGGATGCTCAACTTGTTCTCAAACTTACTTATTAACCTCCAAGTTTCTGCCTTATATATGTTAGTAGTGGTAAAATGCAAGGGTGGTGGTCTTTTTCTTTTCAACGAATGTTGTGAAATACCGGTCATGGCTTTTTGATACCTGCCATATGCGCTCCGGCCTATTTGCCTTCGGTAAATTTCTCATGATCAGTGTCCCATGTGAGCAATTTAGCTAGAAAAACGCACTCCTCTTCAGACACTAGAGGCTGAATGGCGATCTTGATTTTTAGAGCGCAGGTCTCCGGCAACCGTTACCGTGTTTCGCTTCGTCCTCGCCGTAACCAAGGGCATCATCCCCGCGCTGCTCTAGCTGCGCGCGCTCCTGCTGCCATCTATCTTGCGCGGCGCGAGTCTTGCTCTCCCCGTATCCTTCAAATCCGGATCACGTGTTCTCGCCTATCCTGTCACCCCATTCCTCCGCGCAGGGCCGTTGCGGCGACTGTGGCCGCTACCGCCCACTCCGCCCTCGCCGTGCCTCCTCTCGCTGTCGCGGCACTGCCGCGATGGCGGCGGCGGGCGCTCCTTGCCGCCTCGCACATGATCCACGGCTCTCCACTCCGTCTCCGCGTCGCGTGGCTGTATGGCTCTTATGCCCCAACCACTGGCACGCGCCGAAAGCTTCGGCGCGCGCTGGCAAGCGAACGCGTCGCTTCGCTTCGGCTGGAGCGAAAGGGCGCGCAACAACAGGAGAAAACCTCCGACGCGCGCCGAAGCTCGCTCCTCGGCTGCGGCGCACTGTTGCTGGACTATTCCGTCTTCATCCGTCAAAGTCCGGCCTAAAACAGCCTGCTCTAAACTAAGCTTGAAACAATAAGTTAGTGATCTGTATGTGCTTTTAGATATAAAAAACACGTTTGAATAATGAATGTACACCTGCCGCAACAGTTTGTTTTTATTTTTGAAGTAACAATAGTGTACAAAATATCGACATCAGCGCTCGCGCGTCGCCTGTCTGCAAGATCGCTTTGCAAACACCTGCACGACGATGCCATATACCAAAAACTGTTGTACCATTTCATTCTTTGGTAGCTTATTGCACAGCCAACTATGTAAGAATTAGGCGTGCAATGTATAACTGAAAAAATCTGTGTTGGAAATATTGCCACGTAGTAGTGACGGTAAATAAATAGTGCCGGCTAAATCGCAACGATAGCGGCGAGCAATGTCGGCAATCGTAGAAAATCTCATCTGCGGGTCAAGCGCGTCGGTTTGCATACGTCAGTCGTCGAAAGTTACAGCCTATTCGCTGGTGCCCGCGCGCCTTCCAGAAACTACAACACAATTCGTGTCGCGTATGCAATCAGATTAGCAAGGTTCGTCGACAACAGACAGAACCATCGATAACATTCGCGAAACTTCCGATACGTTCAGGCGCATCCTGCACCGAGCGATAACGTTTAACATTTTTTAGCCGGTGAAATACGGTAACCGGATACAGATAAAGCATCCGTGTCAATATAATTATGCTTGTTGGTGCATGAGAGAGACGTGAAAAAGTGGGTTCTGAGAAAATCAGCACAACAGAATTGAAACACCTGTAGCACTCACAAAAAAAAAAAAATAAACTAGAATAGCTAAAATGTATGTAATTCGTATCTTGTCTCCCCCCAATTCTTGATTCTGCCAAATTTAGCCCATGGAGCACCTCTATTATTCTAAGTTGTTTTGATGCATCAACGCCGCATCCGGAGGCCTTCACATTGAGTGTATTGCTACAAAACATTTTCACAGTGTAAGGGCCATGTTCTATTGTAACTGGTTTCCACATATCAAGTTTGCCTTTCTTTACATTAATGAAATGACATACCATCAGATAATACAAGCTTGAGAATTAGAGGGTTTTAATAGGAGTCTTTCATTGCCCTTTGCCAAGTCGTACTATTGAAGCACTTATTCGAATGTATGGGAGCAGCTCATTTGCATAGTATAAGAAATATATAAACAGGTTATTTTCACAATTATACACTTCGTCACCACACAAAGAAAAATTGCAGTTTATTGTTTTCAGCCTGCTATGATGTTTTGACTGAGAAAGATATATTCAATTTTTTCTGCGAGGCACGGAATAATTGCTGTGGCATATTATTTTATTGCACAACACTGCATACAGTAGCCAGCCATTATTAAAACTCAGAAGAAATCAATAGCACAATGCATATGATCAGGCACATAGCATATTATTGCACTTTCTTAATTCATGCCAGAACGACGACCACAGGCGTCCTTCTCCAACAAGGTAAGCATCCATCGTGCCTCCTTACCATTGGGCTTCACACCCTCAGCACGTTCAACCTCAGCTTTGTGGTGTTTAAAGCAACCTCAAGTGCGTCTTACGGTTCCAGGGATAAGAAAGAAGACCGTCCTGCCTACCTTGGCCTTGAAGCAAGCAGCTCTGGATTGTTTGCACACTTTCTACTTTGATCGAGTCCACATATATACGGATGGTTCTTCCACTCAGACCAGCTCCACCAGCGCAGTGGTTATACCATCACGATCACTAAGCATCCAATACAAGATTTCTCACTTGACAACATCGACCGGTTCAGAGCTTGTTGCCCTCCGAGGTGCCGTTGATTATATTAATAACCAACCGGCTAATCGGTGGGCAATATTCTGCGATTCAAAGGCGGCCTTACAATGTCTTCTGTCATCTCTTCGTCGCGAGTCATGTGAACAACTCGTGTCGGAGATACGAGAAATGCACCATCACGTGATCAAGAAAGGACAGGACGTCGTGTTTCAGTGGCTGCCTGGTCATTGCGGTATCTCCGGCAATGACCTCGCTGACGAAGCTGCTAGGAAAGCCCACGAAGGAGCAACCCTTGTTTCTATACCTTTATCGCGGATCGACGCAGCCCAACACTTAGGCAAGCTAGCGCACCCTTTTGACATTGTAAAAGTGGCACACACGTGAATTCACTTAACATCGATTGCATTCCCTCGATCCCTCTATGCAACTGCGGCTGTTACCAGGTCTTCTGCGAAATGAGGAAACAGTGCTGTGCCGCTTACGTTTGGGCGTCGCATTCACCAGTGCATATGCATTTTTGATTGGAATGGCTGATAGCGCCGAGTGCAATGCCTGCGGTGTCGAGGAAACCATAGAACACCTAATGTGCTACTGCCCATCTTTTGAAGATGAAAGGCAAGACCTCTGCAGAGCTCTCAATCAGCAGATGGAAAGCCGTTCACCTTGAACAAGATCTTGGGAACATGGCCTCGCATATCGCAGCTACAAAAGGCCACAAAAGCGCTGCTGCGATATTTGAAAGATACCGGATTGAGTCAGCGTCTGTGATCCAGACTGAGTGACCGACTGATATCCCCAGTGGACTTTCTCTTCTTTTAATCTTTCCGTCCCCCTTTCCCTTTCACCAGTCTAGGGCAGCCAACCGGGCTCAGTCCTGGTTAACCTCCCTACCTTTCATCTATCATTTTCTCACTCTCTTCTTAATTCATGCCCTTTTTTAATTGCACGAAAGCTACTGCACTAAAATAGTATACTACGGTAGTACATACTTAAAAAACACAATTTTATACTACGATAATAATCAATCATTCAAATTTTTATTGTAGTGCCCAGGAACAGCTAGAGAACCGTTGTACTGGTGCACTTAACGAGCACTATGTGAGACAAAATGTAGAGAAAACATGAATGTAGTAGACAAAAAAATGGAAGATAGAGAAACAAATAGGGAAAAATGGAAATGCGGAAAAGTAAAAGGAAGTTAATCCTACGTGATTATCTACAGATACACAATACACAGGAAATGAACTCTGAAGTATGTTTTGGAGTCGAGTCTTATTAGCACAATCTTCTAACAAGCCCAGGCAACGAATGTGGAATGCTACCTGGTATACTGTTGCGGCATAAACAAATGCATATGATCAAGAAGCTTTAAGGAATGTATAATGTCATGGACCACCTTATACAGGAACAAAAGGTGCGATTAATTAAGACTTGAATCTAGAGGTGCGAGTTGAAGTATATTTGAGAAGGCTCAACTGTGGTCGCCAGAATGGCAAAAGTGGTGCTTGAAGATAGACATCAATTTATTCTGGATGCGTTCAATGAGGTCAGAATTAGATTTGCTCATTGCACCCCCCTCCTACAGAGGCATACTCTAGTAGTTGGAGGCACACAGCAGAATTTCAGAAACACAACAGGTGAGTGGAAATCATGCAATATACGGCATGCAATTCCAAGTGCGTGAAGGGCATCTTGTGTAATTATCTATGTGAAGAGAAGCTTAGCATTTTGTCGAAGTACACACCAAGATCTTTCATTTCATCGACCCTAAGGAGTGGAGCATCATGTAGGGTGTATCAAAATTTCACATGGTGCGTTTTGTGCATATAACTTAATGCCATAGTGTTGGAAGCATTTAAGAGTCCTGCTGTGCCCAATTGTGTAGACAGCCTCTCAAAGGGTTAAGCTCTGTGGAGGAAATACCATCAACACCACAAGAAAGGGAAAGTTTAAGGCACTTCATATACTTGGAAACGAGTTTTTCATTGACTGTTAGCATACACTGCGCCAGACTGAGAAGGAAGGTTACTTGAAGCATATTTCACACCATATAGCAAACAGAAATGTTCTGCAAAGGCATCAGCTGTGTTCGAGACAACACCACTATGTTCATGAAGAAGACGTACACCTTTGGCACTCCTTTTAGACGAGAGAGCCCACAAAGCTCCAGAAATATTTTCAATGATGTGTCACGCTGGCTTCAACACAATCAATGTGGTCAAAGTGATGATTCTAATAATAATAATAATAATAATAATAATAATCTTAGTGGTAACTTGGCACACTAGACTAAAAAGAAGGCTGATGCCTGTGTGTTACAGCATCTGATAACCAGCCATCTAAAGCAGGAATTTGCAGGATGCAGAAGACACTTCCTTCCCCTCCACGTGCACACACACTTGCTCAATAACACAGCACGGCGCACACGCACACATTCGACAGGTGCACAACACACAGGAGTGCCAATGAAGTCTGGTTCCAAGGAAGGAGAATACAAATCGCCAGGGGGGTGGAGAGAAAGCTCTGCATGCCAGATATAATCATGGAGTTGTGGTGTCGGGCCATAGAGGCGTGATGAGGGCTCAGGCTGTGCTGACCACTTGTTCAGACGAACTGAAGAAAGATTAGTGCTGTCCAGAGAGACGTCAAACACCCTGCAGTATAGACTAGTGCAATGTTGCGTTGTTATTGCAGGGTGTGCTACTTGAGGGATTTGAGGCAATCCTCGAAGGCTGGCATGAGCTTGTGACAACCGAAAAGACGGGAGTAAAGGGTGCGTATTGTCCGGCGCTGAACAAGCTTAAGCTTGTTAGGGTCGCGAGTTTGCTACGGGAACTATACTGATGAGCAGTACTCAAGTCGTGACAGAATGATAGAAGTGTAGAGTGCTCGGAAAACCTTAGGTCATCAGGGAAGGGAGACACGGGACACAAACCCAAGAAAGGGCCGGTGCTTACATACAGTGCTGGTGACATATGCGGAAAAGTTGAGAGAACAGCTAAATGCTACACCCAGAATGGGAAGGGCCCGAACAGTCTTTATAGAAGTGCCTCCAAGGAAGAAGGTTGGACGTGCAGCACTTTCGTTGTAGCTGATACGCATAGCAGCACTTTTTACGGTGCTAGTACAAAGTTTGATATTGTAGGCCCAGTCGTTCACCTTTACGGAATGTATTTATTGTAAGCACATATGCTGTGCATCGGCATATTGTTGTTGTGGAAGCGTTAACTTGTTAATCAAACACATTCTCCGCAGATGCATTAGTAACTTGGTTTTGAGTAGATCTTTCTCCTGACTACAATTTATAGTATCGCAGCAAGAAACATTTTAGTAGAGGCTGAAGGGATTCCAGCAGTTTAAGCATACTGACTGCACAAAACACTGATGACACCTTTTCACCTTCCCCACAATGCACTCACACCATCTACACTTTCCATAAGCAAACAGTGAGATAAAAAATCAATTACAGTTTCATTGACTCAGTACTTGCTGCTTCTGAAGCGGGCATCGAAGCAATCGTGGTATACGCTGCTACATGCATAGGTCTTGCATGATGCAGGTCCTGCTATGCACTGCACACAGGGCACACGTTGCAAACAGATAATTTCTTTTTGCAGTGCTCAACTATAACGACACACTGACTCAAACATGACTGCGTTGTCACGTATGCTTCAGTGCGTCAGTGTTCTTGATTGCGTCACGAGCGATTTATGCCCCACTAGCCCAAAAGACGGACGCACTAGAAAGAAGTGAGTGAATGAGTACAGTGAACTTGTACTGAACTGGATTCACATGCCGAATAGAAGAGCGCAGTGTCAGCTGAAACAGGCGGCACGGCTGATTATGTAAGTACTTCCAATAGTTCGGCTACTAGTGTATTTCGCTTTCGGAAGTTATCTTTACCACTGGAAACAGCGCAGAGCTGCCCGTTAAACTTGAGTCAACCGGCACCACACGAAACACGCCGCGGTTGACCAACCCAACTTCCACACGGTTCATTCACCACATCACAGGTCACGTGAAGTCAAGAGTGCCATATTTTAAATCACTGCAGCACCAAACGGACCTGAAAATTCATTTCCTTCGACAGAGTTTCTCAGGTGAGTTCGTTCACTTGCCAGTTACGAACTCGATGGACGCGCTAGGCCTACGCGTAACGTAAACAACATCGGCGATACGCGAGTGTTGATTATCCAGACTTCGGAGCTCGTAAACGTGTTTCCATTCGTTTTGAGCACAACAATATGCACATACAACAAGCACAGACGTTGCGGCAATCGTGATTCGGTTGGCTGTTTTAGCAGACGATCGTACCGAGCCCGGCGGAACCCAGTGGGCAGGTTGGATTAGTCGGCGTCGTTCGAAGTCGCTTCGGATCCACGTCGCACTGCCACAACCCACGGTCGTCGGTCGGTTGATCGTGTCGTTGTCGGCCTACTATTACAACACTGTCTTTCAGGAACACTGTCGCGCGCGTCGTGCGTCCAAAAAACTCGGACGATCGTTGGTGCCGGCGTCTCCGCACGGTCGGCCATTACAGGTCTAGCAGCCGGAGGCTCCGCAGCCTCCGATTGGTTGACGCCTGCGAGGCGTCGCAGCCTCTCATTGGAGCACGCCGGCGCAGCTTCGCCGCGCGTCGGCAAACTTCTAGCATCGGCAGTAGACATAATCGCTGTGCGATGTTCCGCTTCGCCGAGTTCCCGACCGACGCTTTGACGCATTTGACCCTTCGGCGCGCGCCGAAGCTTTCCGGCGCGTGCCAGTGGTTGGGGCATTAGTCGTGTCTCGCGCTTGTCCATTTGCGGGGCGCGTCCCTCAGTGGCACTTGTCGCCTCTGGCAGTGCTTGCGCCTGGCTGTCCTTCGCACTCCTCTACTCTTGCCCATTACTTCCCCTTACCTGGCGTAGTTTCGTGGCGCTGACTCGAAAGACAGTTATAGCTTTTCGTCCCCTTACTTCTACCCCCCCACCAACCTTGTGCGGACACATTGAGGCCTGTCTTTCAGTGAATGAGTGTGTGACCTCTACTCAATACTTCGGTTCTCCGCCCGTTTCCTCATCCCACCTGAGAAGAAACATTAAATAATAATTGCTAATCTCCCCCCTCTCTCCACGGCGGTGACTCACTATAAGATGGCGCGTCGCCGGAGCGACGGTTCGATAGCGGCGGGTCACGGTGTGTGCTGCCTAATCCGAAAAGCAGAACCGCCTCTGTTCGTCACTGCGGATTCTGTATGCGGTTGCCTGCTGTGGAAATAAGGCAGCAGCTGCGCTAAAAGTTCGCTTTACTAAGAAGCCTAATTGCCGGCCAATTTTTTGATCCCATGACGCTTTTGAACATTACCATTGTCTGCTGCATATTAACATTTTCACATATATTGTTCTTTATATAAATGAGTGTTTGCCGAAATACGCCCACCTGTTTGGTCTGTATAGGCTGTAGTATGGACAAATAAATAAATAAAAAATATTCAGCCTACTTTTGCATTTTCTGAGTTAAAGTGCTCAATCAATTGTTTGAATGTGTCCCCAGCGTTGATAAACAGGACAAGGTTTATCGCCAAACTGAAGCTTGTTGAGATATTCGCCGTTGTTCATCACCCTGGACCCCTAGAATCTAATATCTTGAATATTTCTTTTAAGCGTGCGGTGCTTAACATTATGGAGCTTGTCTCTCTTTGCCGGACCCACTTCTGTATAAATATTTTTCCACTTTCCTTGCTGATTTTATTTCATTTTGCATTTACCGTCTACATTTGCACCATCGGATACTCTACTGCTAATAACATCGAACAACCTGCATTTTTTTAACACCGGAGATGTTGTAAGACGAGCCTTCGCCGTCCGTTATCCGGTGTCACGCAGGGGGGCAAGGGGCAGAGCGCACGTGGCGGAGGGGGAGGAGAGGGATATAGGAGGATGTGTTTCGCCGGCGCGCGCCCTTTCCCCCCATGGATTCAACTCGGCGCGGGCGGCAGCACTGACATCGCGCAAGTCCCGAACTTCATAAGCGAGAAGCGCAAGCAAAGCGCCAGCGGAGGGAAGCCGCTACCGCCAAGCATCGAGAACGGGAAGCGCAAGCGAAGCGCCGGTAGAGGCAAGCCAACCCCTACTTTCAACAGAAGGCAACCCAGGCCAAGCGCCGGCTGAGGCAAGCTAACCCACAACTTCGAGAGTAAGAGGCCGAGCAGAGACGTCGACGCTGAGAGATTCCTCACACGGAGAGTGCCGGTTGCTCGACCTTGAGTGCGGCCACAGCTGCAACGTGTGTGATAGACTGTGGTTTGATCACAACCTTATGCAACTGAAGAGTGTGCGCAATCCGCAACCGAAGCTCGAATACAGTAAAACGAGGACAACGAGGCAAAACAGTTTCATGAAAATCACGCTAAATACGAGTTCAAACTTCAGCGAACGACTACGAGCTTCGCTGTTTTCACAGATTTCCCTGCGTTGAACTGGCTTTGCTTTTTTTTTCGTCTGGCCACCTTCTTCTAGGGCCTTTCTTCCTCTTCCTTCAATTCTATGCAGAGTGGCACGTACACAATAATACGCTGCCTAAACACACTGCATTTTCAATAAAGAACTTTCTCTCTCTCTCTCTCTCTCTCTCTCTCTCTCTCTCTCACACACACACACTTTTCTTACAGAGAATTAAAACTATGAAACCGCAAATATCACTCATGCGAAGCCGAAGCGAGTTTGACGAGTTGGGAATAGGTGCGTTTTGACTGAACGTAGATATGGCAGTTTCAGATAAATTAGACAGTTTTTGTGTTGTCAGCCGAATGCTACACGCATAACGGCTTTAATGGGACGTTAATTCACTCCTTCAGTACAATCCATACGGTATGCACTAACACCGCTAAATACACACAAATGTCGTAAATTCGTCGAAACGCACTGAATTAAGTGATCTAACTGTGCGCCGCCAGGAGAGCACGCAAGACAGCATAACTTTAACGACGTAAATGCTGATCTTACTCATACGAAGGCTTTTAGCGACCACAGTCCACGTAATTCGCGCTTCACTTCAGCATACCAAACCACTGTGGTAGGCTTTTTCATGACGCCATGTTGACTCGACTACTGCTCAGCAGGCGCTGAGCACCGTACGAACATCGCCAGCTGGAATAAAATTCTTGCACTGGCTCCAGAAACGCTTGTGAATGCTCTCTTAAGTGCGAGCAGGAAAATATAGAGAAAGCATGGCAGGATGCGACTGAAACACGTGATTGAGGTTCTTTCGCCTAGGACTCATATTAGTCTGGGGTTTAGAATAAGCATCTCCAACCAATAATAAGATGATGACGGCTGTCGTCTGCTGTCGCTTTTCTTTGTCATCTGATCTTCCCATGGCCTGTTGCCTGTTACCGGCTTTGTACATCCTAAACAAAAATGTAGTGACGTCTTTATGTGTGTTATACCCCACATTGCTTTACCAAAAACGAAGTGTCTCCAGTGATACGCAACAGTGGCTATGCATATAAATGTGCGTGCCTGTGTGTGTGTGTTCGTGTGTGTGTGTACTTTCGTCGAGCATCTGGACTCGACGTAACCCAAGCCGCATTAAATTCATGAGACTTATCTGAACATTTTTAAGTACCGTAAGTGGGCATCTTCAGTTCATTGCTATATAAATATCAATATTGAAATGGGCAAATATAATAGGTCTCGGACGACGGAAGGGGGGGTGGGGGGGGGGAGGCACGCGTAAGTGCCGCGATATAAGGGTGTGCCCTATATAATGTGCTCTTTCTATACTGGACGCACGCTAAAAGAAATGAAAGTTTGGCTTCGTTTAACATTCAACGTGGAGCGATCATTTGTAAGATTTATGAAATTTGCAGGAGAAATCGAAGCACATATTCAACTAATTAACGAAAATTCACTAATAACCTTACTCAATATATACTTTACGGCACATATTGCAACTTACGAATTCTGGTCCGCGAGCTTGCAAGACATATCCACTTGGAGTGAATTTTTAGGATGGCACCAGTTTCGATATATTATTTTTTTTTTATTTAACATACTGTTAGTCCCACTGGGACTGTTACAGGAGTGGATTTATCAGCAAGATACAGGAATACAGTGCAGTACAGTTATACGCCAGTTACACATCAAGCGGGCAATAATACAAACAGTATACAGTATAGTAATATGCCAGTTACGCACCGAGTGGGCAACAACACAAAATCAATACAGTCTGAACGTGATCATCAGGTCTGGATAGTTGTCAAGACTGACAAGGCAGCGAGCTCAGCGAACTTTTTCAAGGAATCCTGCGCAGTTATAGATTTATCTAGGCCGTTCCATTCTCTTATGGCTCGAGGGAAAAGGGAAAAGTAATATGTGTTGTTAGCACAAGAGTATTCATTAATCGTAAAGTCATGCTTGTGACGTGTTTCTCTAGAACGATTAAAACTAATGTAAGTAGCGGGATCCATGTTAAAAGCGTTATGAATTAATTGATAAAGAAACTTGAGCCTATGGAGCGTGACGCGGCTTGATAAGGTGCCTAGGCTTGCGTTGGAAAGCAGCTCTGTGGGAGAATCAGTGCGCCGGTATCTATGGTAGATAAAACGAACAGCTTTTCGTTGAACTGATTCGAGCATGTGTACATCTTTTTGCATATATGGAAACCAGACGACGTTTGCATATTCCAAGATTGGACGGATAAGGACTTTATATGCGAGTAACTTGGTATCTGAAGTCGCAAAGCGCAAGGTGCGCTTAAGGAAGTATAAATTGTTCATTGCTTTTTTGGTAATGTTTTGTACTTGGGTTTTAGAGCTGAGATTATCCGAAATAATCACACCAAGGTATTTCTTTTCAGTTACTGTTCTGAGAACGCCGTTGCCAGTACCGTAAGGGAAATTAAGTTTTGTTTTCTTATTTGTGACAGACATCACTACAGTTTTTTCCATGTTGATTGCCATTTGCCATGTATTGCACCACTTTATGACGTTGCCGAAAGCTGTGTTTAACCTTATTTGGTCTGCATGAGTGTTTATTTTTTGGTACAGCACGCAGTCATCCGCAAAGAGACGCACCTTCACATCAACGTGGTATGTTATGTCGTTTATGTATAATATGAACAAAAATGGTGCTAGCACAGAGCCCTGCGGCACGCCAGAAATGACCGGAACGATATCAGAAGCATGGTCATTGTATTGCACATATTGTCGGCGTTCCGATAAGTAGCTGGCTATCCACCTCGTAACGGGACCATCGCCAAGTATTTTGTTTAGTTTGAAATTCAGTTTAGCATGTGCCACGCGATCAAAAGCCTTTGAGTAATCAAGGAAAATTATATCAGTTTGACTTTGATGATTGATTCCCTCTGCGAGGTCATGAAAGATTTCTGCCAGTTGGGTAACAGTGGACAACCCTGCTCTGAAGCCATGCTGGTTTTGGTGAATGATGTTTTTAGTCTCAGTATGTTCTTTAAGAAATTTTAACAAGATGTGCTCAAGAATTTTACAACAGGTACATGTGAGGGATATAGGCCGGTAATTGGACGGGGACGTTACGTCGCCTGATTTGTGAATAGGCACAATTTTTGCTACCTTCCATTCAGCGGGCAGACAGCTGTCCTGAAGTGACTTAGAAAATATGAGGTAGAGATATTCACTGATTGGTTCGGCATAGCGCCTAAGAAAGCAGTTTGGAATTCCGTCAGGACCACAACTCTTTCTTTCATCTAGGTTCAACAACAGAGAAAGAATCCCAGGTACACTTATGGCCGGAGCGCCAGAAAGTTGTGTAGACTCATTACTATAGCACGCTAATGTTCCTAAAACACCGTTATCGGCGGTGAATATCGACTGGAAGTAATTGTTAAATGAGTCAGCTTGCTGCTTTCCACGTGTAGGCGAACTAGCAGTAACATTCTTTCTGTTTAAATACCTCCAGAACTTGGCCGGCGAATTTTTAATGAAGTTGTTAAGTGTATTGCCACAAAATTGTTTCCTAGCTTCGCGTACTTTATTCTTTAATTGTTTTGTTAGCGAAATTATGTTTACCTTTAGTTCTGAGTTTGGTCGTTGCCCATTTCGTTGCCTTAACCTATTAATTTTCCGTTTCATGTGGATTATTTCTCGAGTAATCCACGGATTGTGCTTGCATGTTACCTTCTTTTTCAAAGGGATAAAATTTGTGATGCAATGCATCACGTGTTCTTTAAATTGTACCCACAAGGCGTCAACAGTTACGGTACTCTGAACATACAAATCATAAAAATCATTAAATTCATGCATAAGATACGTCATAACAGCCGCGTCGTTCGCTCTGTTAAATGCGCGCACATATTTCGTCGGACCGCGCTGGCGACCCAAGTTTGGCAATTATTTCTCAGTGTGGGGCGAAATACATGGGCGTTCCAGTTTGTTTTGCGCTTCAATGCACGAAAGAGCGTATTGTTAAAAAAGTAAGTTGAACAACAGTGCATTTTTACGGCCAGTGTGATGGCACACATCTCCAAACTGGCAGAATTCTGGAAATCCTTACCAAGTGGATACGCCTTGCAAACACGCCGGTTAAAATTCGTAAATTGCAATATGTGCCGTAAGGTAATTCAGTTAAAAAATAATTAATGCATTTTTGTTATTTAGTTGCACATGTGTTACCGCAGCGCAACCGTCATCGCAGCGCAAGCGATAACAATTGCTAGCGCAAATCGCACAGCCGGCGCCTGCATCGCTGCCATGTCGCCTTTAAGCGGCAGCACACCCTGCTAAATGCTACGGTCGTTTGCACGCGCAACGTTTGGGAGTACAGAAATTCCGGCGTGCAAGCAAGCGGGCATGTGACGTGGTATATTTTTTTATTTCGCGGGCATCTGGAGTGAGCGAAAAATAACTAATATTTCACAGATAGAAAGTTAGAAACTGTTTAATCGGACGTTTTCCAAACCGCTCTACAGCTTTCTAATCGAATTTCGTTGTCTAATTTCCTTGCTTCAGAAGTTGGTTAATTAGTCTCGGCTAATTATGCAATTAAATAGAATACAAGAAAGTGTGTGGCCTACTCCATACAAGAGTCAGCAACATGCATTTGGTCGCGCTATGTTATAGTGCAGGGGCATATCTTTAAACTCTGGCTAAAACTAGCTACGACACCCTGTACATACCGAACTGACAAGTGGTGTGCGCAGAAAAATTGTTACCCACAGAGAAGGAGAGTATTCGTGCGCTACGAGAGCGCTTGTGCTACGATTACTCTCTCCGTTGCTAAGCTGTACTTTATTTCACAGCGTCACGCTTGTTCGGCCAGTCCACATGATTCTTGTATCAATGGCGGAACGTGATCTTATTCGCCATTTCTTGTTTTTATATATCATCGTATTGACATCCCGCCTCATATCGTAGACAGCATTTCCGTCCGTAGTACCCATACGCTCGCTCGCGACGTAGGACACAGTATGAGCAATACCGTGGGCACAGACACCACGTCGCTTCGACTCAGTGCTGAATTGAAACTATGAGCAATAATATAATAGAAGGCTGAGGCTAGCAGCACAGAAGGCGACAGCGAATTGCCCGACATCAACAAGTTTTGATAATTAGAAACGTGAGACGTTCTTTCCTTGCTTCATCTCGCATGGAGAATTAGATCCTCAGAAGCGTCTTGAAAAATAAACATTTGCAGCTCTATAAGAGTCGGAAAGCCCAAGCTAGAAAAAAAAAAACGATAGATGTGCTTAAAGGACATCAATGTCAACCTTTACGGCTATCAGTAACACACACCACACTTCTCTTTGCTATACCACTCGACACAGTGTCATGACGAGTATAAAAGCTCAGGCTATTGCGTGCACAGAGAATCAAAGCATATGAGACATTAGGCAGAAGTTCGCAGCAAAGCATCAATATTACTGCCTGCCACCGCAGCGCCCGCCCGATTACACACAATACAATTATATGATAAAACTGCTTGATTAACTTTGACAAGACAACTCAAAGTGCGCCAGAAAGACATAAACATGCGCTTGCTTGCTTGCTGAACACAAGCTTACTATTGGCGCAAGTAGTGAAGTTCGCACCTTTGCTACCATTACATATACGTCTTTTTTTTTCGACTATAGCGCTAGTCCTGGCAGTGGCGGCCATCCCACGCTTGCCGATCTTACAAACCGTTTTAGCTGTGTGAATGCGGTGTTTTTTTAGTCAGATTTTTCTTAGGCCAAGATTTGTTCATGAAGTTGGCTGAGCGAATTCCGCCCCGGGTTTACCTCTACCCGAAAGGTATCTAAGAATTTGCAAGCATGTAACTATATTAGATGGGAGTGTATTTGAACGCTTCTCTGTCCAAGCTTACTACTTGTACATTGTACGCTATTTCCGACGCCATGTTACTGCCCGCTACGCCGCCTCAATAGCGACACCGTTGTCGGGAGCGCGTTCTTATGTAGCGTCACGTAGAGTCGCATCGGGGATACAACGCAGCGTTTTCGGCTGTCCTTCCATTTCCATTTGATACGGACCAACACGATACTCGGAAAACGTTGTGCAACTCATCTTAACAACATCGCCGTAAGATACGAAAAACGGAGTTTCGGAATGAAAGCCCTGGCCCTAATTCCCGGAAGAACTTCTGATATTAGAGTGGCCCGCAAGAGAAAATATCAGGCAATACGGATGCTGGATATATTAATAACGAAGGTGGCTGGGCGATGACAAGGAGCACGTACGAACAAAACACTTTGTAAATTCATCCCCTCGGTCCGTGGTTTGTTGCTTACTACGACACACTACAATTTTAATTCAGATTTATTACCATCTAGCCGAGCTTGGTAAAATTTGCGTCGAGGCGTGATTTGATAACGAAGACATCTAAATATTTACTTCTGACGCGCGCCTAACACACTTTAATCATGTTTCCAAGGCCATCAAAGAGGACATCGTTCATATTTTTCCAAGAAAGAAAGAAACCTTCCGTGAAACATGCCATTATATAGCTAGGTGAAACGTCATGTTAAGATGAATTAGTATTTGCGGTACTGTGTTTCGTTGCTTCTGCACAATGAGAAGTGCAAGTTATTCTTTATTTTATTTTTACTGTTATTTTTACCACTGTTGCTGCTCTCTGCCACTTTCCTCTCAGGTACATGGTGTACCTGAAGGGGATAAAATGAACTATTATTGTGAATAATTCTCTAAATCGAATTCGTCTTATTATACATCTACCGCTCGTTCCTAAATAGTATTAGAGCCACCAGCAATGTTGTTAATGTTCCGCGTTCTTAAAATGTATAGCTCCTAGTTACGACCCACCCGTTTTCTCCTCGCAGACATGGAAGCGTCCTTCTCCCTGGCGTGTAGAGACACCGGCATGCAAGACAGCAAAGGCTAAGCCGACTGCTGCACAATAGGCTGCGTGGCGTTTCATTTTTCTTGATCACTGTTTCTCTAGCAGCTGAGCGATGGCTACACCTCGCGAAGCGTTTTTGGTTATATAGCTAGCCGTCTCTAATTAAGACACCGGTGGTAATGATGTGTGCCAGCGAAGGGAGATATTTTTTTTGGTAACGCCGACATGTGCTATGACCGTCCAGCTGCACACGTATGCAAACTCATAGGCCCACTGAAATCCAGTCCTCGCTTTTTTTTTCTCCCTCGTCAATTATCCAGAAGCGCAAGCTATCGCAGCTGCAGACTGCATACACCTAAAGCTCAGCAACAGCGTCATCAGGTGCCAGTAACATAAAAAAAAGCATTAGCGCGACTTTGCCATTAGGCGATGTCCACTAAAACTCCACTACCGTGACATTTCAAGCTATCCCATTTATGGGGGATATGCGGGGCTAAAATGGCAATTTTCGACAGAAAAATGCATTTTCTTAATTTATTAGGCGTGCGCGAATAGTGATTTTTGATGTCGAATGAAATACGAATCGAATAGGGCCAGAAGCGAATTGAGTCGCATATTGAACACTTTTCGAACAGTTTTCTAATGGTGAATAGCCATTACTACAGTAAATATAAAGCGAACTTCACATATCATTAGTCTTAAAGTTAGCAAGTTTCTGCCATTACATGGTATGGTATGATGTGTTGTTAATGCATGCATAAATTTAAAATTAGGAGAAAACGAATACATTTTACATATGCGAGGCGCTTAGAACAAATCGCGAATGATGGCTGTACAGCCTGCGAAGTATGACTACCTAAGTGACGTAGCCTGCTCCAATACGCAAATTGTCATGTTTTCTTCCTATACTATGCCGCGGGGGTTAACAACCTACCGCACTTCTGCTCCTATTCTATGTTTGTTTGGGAAGAGCTGGCGTTTTGAAATATTCGAAAAGTGTTCCACAAATATTCGCACTTACGAATAGTGACTATACGAGTCTCGAATACCACATGGAATAGGACCCTATTCTATTCGCTATTTGCATGTTTATAATATTGCGCGCTCTTATAAATATTACAGATTTCGGATTCCTAGACGAATTAGCAAGCTTAACATCAATCTTGGTTGCAATCTGTGCCGTAGAAGAGACGAAAATTAATTCTGTTCACGTGACAGCGGCGCTCGCTCGCCGCCGAGAAAGTTGTGTACAAGACGCGGCCGCAGAGCAGGCAAGAAACAAAACACGGAACGCCGTGTTAGAAACCTCGTTTCTCGCGAGTTCTAGTCGTGGGAGACCTTCCGTCAAGAGTTACAGCATACCGCACAGTACAAACTTTAAAAAATCAGAGGACGCCTAAGCACTTCTTATGAGGTATGAATGCGAAAGCATGAATGTCCATCTGAACGCCGCTGAGCACTCCGAGTTTTGCGCTGCGAGTAAAGTTTCCGAGTTTTGGTGTGGGGTATGTCATCGTGTTTTGCGATTAAGCTGGTGCGGCTTATTTCTTTTTGCGCAGTTTGTATATTATCACGTCGGCTGTAAACTGGAATCATTTGAACAATATTGCTGAGCAATGTAGGGCGCCGCATGCCACCGACGCCCTGCGCGATGAGAGAGTGACGAAGCAGCGGCGGCCACCAAGGCGGGTCAGCGAGCGCAGCAGCTAAGCCGTTTTGGGGGTGGGAGAAAGAGATAGGGACTAAAAATGATTTTAGTCGCAAAATAACTCCCGGACAATTAATAGACACGGACAGGTGCAGTCTCGTAATTGTTTCTTTTATTTTTCCCGATGTTTCGTTTCATATGCCCTCAGGCACGCGCACAAAATCACGAAACCAATGAGTTTACGCGAGAATGACACCAAGCTCAATCACACCCCATCAGGAAGAAAAGTAAACTCATTCGCTCAAAGAGACATTCACGGAACGCTGATACACTGGCCTCCAAATATTCGTATATGCATGTCATATGCGAGTTGCCGTCCCACTGAATCTCTACATTTCCGTAGAGAACAGCTATATCAAAAATGCAAATACAGAGGCACAACAATTTCACCAGGGCCCTGTGTTCCCTCCTTCGCCTAGAATCTTTCCTGTACTTATCGCGTTAAGGCTTATGAATTACGCAGAAACTATCATAGTTGCACGATGCGGTGCAGTCCGTCACTACCGATACAGTTTAAGCGGGAAAATAAGAGGATTTCCCGCAGTTGTCTACAGTTTATTAACGGGCCATATCTGGAAGGCGAACACTGCAATCCATTTTTATATTACCACTCGGCTCGTAGCATATCCCCAACAGTAGGTTTGTGCTGTTATACAAGGAATGATCATTATAATCGTCACCATGTTGTGAACACGCATTCTGGAAGAACGTTCCACGAACGCTGAAACTTTGTCTTTTTAGTGAGCTGCTTAATTTTTAATGCGAAAGCATTAAGTCCATGAGGCAGAAAAGTCCCATGAGGCAGAAAAGCAGGCTTTGAGCGCATCGAGTGGTGATAAAGATCAACAGCGACGTCGTCAGCGTTTTGTATGACGTCAGTAGAAATACAGAAATAAAGCTAGAATAACTTAGAGTAAGGTAACTCAAGATGGAGCAAACTGGGGGAATTAAGGTGAAGTAAAGTGAATGAAGGTGAATTAAAGTAGATTAATGTGGATTAAAGGGGAATAAGGTAGATTACGGTTGGTACAAATTAGAGCGAGGTGGATTAAAGTGGATTAAGGTATAGTTGTGAAGGGCACGTGATTATGTATAACGTCACGTATCATGGACGTACCCAATAATTAGAGAAGTCATGGTTCTTTTGCACTCAAATCGCGTGAGCAAACCTCAGTGACTCAATTTTTACAGGGTGGTTACTTGGTTGCCAAATCTTCGCGCATGCGGCTTGAAAGCGTTAAAACCACATCACCGTGATCGAGACAGAACCCTTCAAAACGGTACGTGAGCCAACAGCATTCGTTTCATGGGGGCAGCAGCGCTGGCCAAGAGGCGCTTACGCAGTTCTAGTGTTTAGCTTAAATATGCTGACAACACCCATTATGCAAACCACGAGAACTGGCGCGTGTTGAGCGATAACATACGCGCGCCTGCAGAAACATTGGCAAACTTCACTTACAGCGCGCACATAGACAAAAGGACCGAAAGAATGACGAAGACAGGCACTTACTTCCAGCTGAATTTTTATTTCAAAGCGGTACAAAAGCGCCTCTAGTGAATGCGGTGTTGCCTTAGAAACGAGCTGTTTCTAAGGCTCAGGCGTGCGTCGCTTGCTCAGGCGCACATTTCGTTGCCGCGCCGAACGCTGCGTTGCTCGACGCTCACCACGTCCAATGCGCGGCGCGTAGTCGCTGCGCCGTAGCCCATTGTCTTACACCCCTTGGTGGGTCGACGGGAACGCTGTCGCGTTCCACTCTTGAAGGCGAAGCAGAGTAACGCATGAGTTGTTTCTTCGTCTAGCCGAACCAAATATAGCCAAGGAACAGCAGTTCACCAGGCTAAACAATGGTTCAACAACTAAAATAAAGGCTTGTATGCTTCGCATCCTGGGCTTAACCTTAGCTAAGCCACAGCCATTTTTTATTTAAAGAATAAATAATCGTGCAAAGAAAATTATCTTTAACCCGACTCTATCACAAATGTAGAAGGGAAATCCAATATTAGCTTCTTGTCAAAATTCATCCTGATCCAGGCATAAAACCAGGGACTACCTTTTCCCAGAACAGTTGCTGTAACTATCCCAGTTACCCAGGAGGCTGCCCAATCGTCGAGCGTGGTAAATTAACTGAGAGTTTGAAGAAATGGCACACAACACCAGTGTGTTTTGAACAAAGTTTCTAGGAAATAGACGCGAGTTGTCTTTCAATTCAGTAGTTAACTCATCTGTGTTCATGAAGGTACAACGTAGCAACCACATCAATGCTGCTCCAGGCGCAACTTTTATTACGTTGCTGTTGACACAAATATACAAGCAACCATTGCAGCCAGCATAACACCTACTATTAACACTGCGCTACCTAAAGTAAACTAAGTATTACAGATGAAAAACCAGATGATGCAGCTGCATGTCTTGAATTTTCTACTCCAGCAAATAAACATTGCCCGTTGTTGTACAGAGTAGTTCTATAATCTGTGTTTGTGAATTACCAGCGTAACAAACACATCAATGCCGTTCTGACAGCTAAGAGTAGTGGTGCTCAAAGCGCATCTTTAGCTGTATTATAATGACCGTCCGTCACTTCGACGTGCCTCGTCGTGCGGGTCATTGCCTCTTGCTCTGGAAATCTAATTTACTATGCCGTGCCTCGCAGTGCGGGTGGTTGCCCCATGCTCTTTCTCGAAACTGAGGCGGCTGCCCGACTGGGCCGCTCGGCAAACATGGTTTTACTTTTGAATAAAGCCAGTCAACTCTCGTTTCTCGAGCTGCCAAATCGTGTATTCCTTGCCTCCGCCAAACCGACCTCTTAACGGCTGGTGACCCAGGAGATTTACGTTTTTTTCAGACATTAGCCATGGGAGACGCTGTTCCTACAACTGCTGACAGAGACACGCCATGATTATGTATCCTGTCATCGCCGCATAGCTTCAGCTTCGCAGCTTTTGGCCTAAGAATCCCCGCATCCCCGGAGCGAAAGATGAAAGAGTGAACGCGGAGCGGCAGATGAATAACGTGAGCCGCGAATAGCGGAGACCAATGAGACAGGATCCTTAAAAGACGTGCGCACGGGAAACGGGAGTCATGCGGACCCACCCGACCACTCGATGCTTACTCGTATCTGGTGTCAGGCGGACCACTTGTTTCGTACTACCGTCGGCTCGCGCTTTTTTGGTTTGCTTCGTTTTGTCTCGTTAGCACTTGTTTAGATTTTCATGGTTCGTGATTGTTGAGTAATCTAATTTTATGCGCGACGCGAGATGCGTAGTATTTTCTGGCAGCCAAGCGGCACCAGCGATTACACAGGGTCCTTCGCCGAGTCATGTACAAAAACCGAGGCGCTTCACTCACAGATCACATTTTCGACGACTGCCAACTCTGCTACATGTCTCTCTCAAATTCTCTACCTCAATATATCGCGAAATGAAAGCATACCTAGATCTTCGCTGAAACTTCGCACTAGGCCTTATCGTAATCGTCGGTGAACTTATTTTTACATTTCGTCCCCATCGAAATGCGGCGGACGGCGGCCACGATTTGACCCCGCAACCTCGTCTTAGCAGCCTCTGAGCCACCACGGCGGGTTCGCGTGCGGTCACTTAGAATCTCTGCACATGGAATGAGTGGGCTTCACTGTAGCCTGGCTTTTCTAGTGTGCTTTTTAGTTGTCCCCTGTAAGGAGACGTTTACGTCTAGGATGGGATAAGCTGGTTCCTTGCGTCCACTGGAACTCTGTCCTCCGCCTGCACCATTGCTGCAAAAGGAATATTGTGCCCACTTCAGCTCGGAGTTACCCGAGCATTTAGAGTGCCACAAAAGAGACCATGCATTCAGCTTACGCCCACGTATAGTATTGCTGCTTGAAAATGAAGTTCGAGTCACCCATCATAAAAAGTTAGCCAGTTACTGAGACGGGAAACGTAGAAATGCTCGACTCAATTACTTTCTGTCCACTTCAGCAATAGGAGATCTCAGTGGTCTGAATTTACAATTTTTGACAGAATATTTGGAGCGTTTGGCACCGGTATAGATTAATGTAATTCGGATCAACGCGAGTAAAAACATTCTCAACGTTGATGCGAAGAATCCTATCCTTCTGGAAACATTTAACTTTATCAAGTAATAGAAACAATACCTGTCCACTCATATACGGTTTACGGGGAAGTGTCGACAATCGTGGTTATCTCTGATATAGATCTGGAAATCAAGATGGTGATCTGAAAAATAAATCCCCAGTACGCACATATGTGCTGAGGCCTCCGCAGTGTCACAAACGCTTTCGTTGAGGACATACAAACGTGGTTTGTACGAACAGCAGTGCCGGCACACCGGTTGTGAGGCAGCGGCGCCTAAATGTTCGAACTGTGCAACGCCACATGAGGCGAACATCTAAAGATAGCTTGTAGATACAAGACAAAACACGCACTTTGCGCCTAATGGCAAGGGATAATTCTGCCTGCAGGAAAACCGCCAAATACGTACCCCAAGGAAGGCACACTTGGCGACAAAAGCATCAGAGGAACAGTCGTGAATGTGACAGAATGAATCTGAGGCAACATGAAAAAAGAATACTTTACCTGCGTAAGCCGCAGTAGCTAAGAGCAAAGACATTTCCGCTGCGGCCAATATGTCAAGCTCGACTCAGGCACCTTCGGAGATCGAGTGGCCTTCTCTGCCCTCAAGAAATACTGAGAAAAGCAAGGCTTACGGCACCTTACAACGAGAACACGCTTCAGGAAATAACGTTCAGGATATACTCCGACACCTGTTGACCTCAGTGCGAACCGTTCTTGATAATCTACAGACACCTTCAGCATTGGCTGCGGTTAAAATCCTGGACACACAGGAGCCGTTTCTAGCGGCTTTTCACCAGCAGTCTATTAAGGCGCTGCTAACATGCCCTCTGTCATTTGAAGAACGTGCGTGCAGTTCCGTTGTAATGCAGCCGAATGCTCGGGGTCTCTGAGTTCGTCTTCCGGACTTCCGACAAAGGGTGTTAAAGTACCAGTTTCCAGTCGCGATAATGCGTGAACGAAACTTGACTTCTTCTTTTCGATTGTCAGGATACTTGTTGAGTACTCTAGTGCCGGCAAGATTCGAAGTGTTTAACGTGCATCCATCGGGACCTTGTTCACATTCCGCGTGGACTTCCTGAGCACGTTTCTAATAAGCACATCATCATCAACGTGAAAAATCAACGTCATGTGTTTTCTATCATCGGCGTCTATTTACCCCCGAAAAAGAACATTGACTGTCAATGGATTAGTTTAGTCATCCAAAGACGTCCTTACCCGCACATGCTCGTCTGTAACTTTAACGCCCACCAGCCACTTTGGAGGAGCACAGGAATGAATAGACGTGGAGAAGACCTCACCACTTATATATATATATATATATATATATATATATATATCACCGCGGTTTGTCCGCCATAATCAACGGGTCTCCCTCTTTCCTCCGAGGTTCATTCTCAAGCAGCTGCCTGAATATGACCTTTGTGTCAAGAGCCGTTCTGCGATCTGTGGGCTGCCTTAGAAACGTAGAATAGGGACCCATACACTGGCCTACATACACTGGAATAGCTCCTACTATTTGCTCCACATCGTGTTCGGACTACGGATTGGACTAGACTCAAAGAATGCACTCAATGAATTCTTGGAAGCTCTTTCCAGACCTTATCCACTTCATCTGAGGTAGACGTACTCATTGTTCCAGGGGAGAAGAAAATATGTTAGGACGACGACTATTAGGACTTTTACAGACACTCATTATGAACTGTTTCGTGGTCTTCATGGGCGAGCAGAGAGAAAATATCAAAGAACGAAATCGCCATCAGACCTGATTAAGAGTCGACAATTTCAACGCCAGATCTGCCATCACCTAGACAAGTGGAGTAAACGACGATGGGGGGGATTCTGTGCCTCTGCGGATACGCGCAAGCCTCTCTGCAGAATATGGCAGTCAGTAGGGATTTCGCGCTTTTCACTGGAAGAGAAACATCCTTTAAGCGCACTGGCTGTTTTACAAGGCAGAACTGGAGTTTAGATTGCTAAAGCCAGCTGCAAAGCGATTGTCGCCTCATCTGATATTTCCTTGCCACGTTATGACCGTCAAATATAGACACCGAAAGATGACCACGTGAACATTGTTTTTGACAGTGCAGGAACTGTAAGCCATCATCTCTTCGTCGAGGAGTTCATCGGCAGCTGGTCTAGACAGCACTTTATACGCAGCGTGGTATTTGGCGCTGGAGAAGGGGCCCGCAAGCTTCGACTTTCTGCGTACAATGCACCATGGGCATCTGGCATTGTGTGTGAAAATTGGAAATGCGGTGGCGGGGTCACTCTCCTGAAACCGGAAAAGTCCTCTCGGAATTTTAATATACATACCAGTGACCCTGACAAGCTGTGTTGGTAAAGTGATGGGGAGTATGGCGCTGATGAGACTCATCATCATCATTAGCCTATTTTATGTCCACTGCAAGACGGAGGCCTCTCTCTGCGATCTCCAATTACCCCTGTCCTGCGCCAACCGACTCCAACTAGCGCCTGCAAATTTCTTAATTTCATCACCCCACCTAGTCTTCTGCCATCCTCGACTGAACTTCCCTTCTCTTGGCGCCACCGTTTATCTAATCTACGCATTACTTGACATGCCCAGTTCCATTTTTTCTATTAACGTCAATTAGAGTATCGCTGACGAGACTAGACAAATGCGTAGGTTCTATCCAGATTCGATGATAGGATTTCGGAAAGGCACATCATCCGTAGGCAGCGTCAACGATCTCGTTTCATCAATGCAACAGGAGAAGAAACGCCGCCGCCTTTGGGACGCAGCATTGTTGATTGTACAAGGCGACCACGGCAACGTTTTACACGAGGCAATATTCGGTGCTTTGTAACAGATAGACAATGTGGGCGGCAAATATACTTCATTAATTACATCAAAAGCATCACGCTGTTCATGATGACAGCAGATGGTGAGACTGTCCGTCATCAAATCGGCCTCGCGTGCGAGCATTCAGCCCTACGCTCTTTATAACGACACTCATTGGGATTCGTGAATATTTGTGTGACACTGCCCACATTATTCTGTACGCGGGCGACATTTGTGTTTGGGCTTCTGAGTATCCAGCTCCCCACGGCGCACGAGACATCAATGTGCTGATTTTGCTATCTCGAAGTAGTTACGCCTTCGTGGTTTGCACGTGGCAAGTTCCAAATGTGCTGTGCTTGTTTTCACTCCGAAGGAAATCAGTCGGCATTTGATTGCCATCTACGGTGCCGTGGTGCCGTATGTCAACCGTCACAGTGTATTCAGCGACCATGGCCTTTCTTGGTCAAAGCACATGAAGATACTTAAAGGGAAAATCATGTACGCTTCGCGAACGTTTTGAGAAATGTAGAAGGAATTAAACTGGGTGCTAGTCTGAACGATCCCTGCTCCAGCTGTACCAGCTGGAGCAGGGAGCTGCAATACCAGCTGTGTTGCAGTTACAGTATGTTACCAGCAATATAGCTCACCACTTCTTACAGAAATGCAACCTTCCTGCCTGCATGCCTTACAAT
Organism: Dermacentor andersoni; assembly: GCF_023375885.2. Lineage (NCBI taxonomy): Eukaryota > Metazoa > Arthropoda > Arachnida > Ixodida > Ixodidae > Dermacentor > Dermacentor andersoni. The sequence goes on along the minus strand of NC_092815.1, from coordinate 143,629,929 downwards.
GTCTGCAGCTACAAGGGTTACTTCTATGCCTGGGTGTGTGACGCTACACGTCGGCTAACGGCACAATTGCGGAAGCAGACGTCTATCATATCGAAGCATACCGCTGCTGTAAACATCTCCGAGTATACGTGCGATTCATGAGCTATCACGAATGCAGCCTTTTGACGACAGTCCGTAACCTGCGACCAGACTGCGTTTTTTCATGAGCGATTGCTCGTTACGAGCGCTTCATTCCTACAAGGTTTTTCTCGGCTAAAGCTTCAAACACCTCAGCATGGTTGTTCTTCAGACCACCAGTGTGCCTTTGAATTGCTGGGCTCATCAACAAATCAAGAACACCGTAATGTGTTGTAAAACAACTAGCGCTATCGCACATCTCTGAAGCATATGCCTCTGCAGTACTTCTTTACATGGATGGATCGACGTCCTCAGTGGTCTCCGCGGTTGCAATGCTTACGTTTTGCTAGCCTTGTCGATTCGTCAAAGCTTGGAATTAGACCACAACATAACGTCCACGGCTGGGGGCGGGTCTTGCTTCGTGAAGCGGTTCGTTACATCTCTCAGGAACCGCCTAAAGGATAGACTCTTTTCTGTGACCACAAACCTGCATTACAGATTGTCGACTCAGTGCTTATACGCAGGCTTTATGGCTTACTTGCTCACGAAATTATAGAGCTTTATGAGTCTGCCTTGGGAAATAAGTCTGTTTGTTTAATATTTTAATAGGTTCCTGGACACATTCGTGATGACGTAAATGAGTACGTGCTTTCGCGAGCAATATGATGTGCAACATTTTATAGGAGGAGGAGGAATAACCTTTTATTGTACAACCAGCACTTTATGATGGCCGGGCCTAAGCCTCCCATGAATCGACGTCGAGGGCTTGCCTCGCCACCGCCTCACGGGCGTGCTGGGTCGCCTAGGTTTGGTCGTCGATGGCGGAGCTCCGCACAGCCTCATGCAACCTCGGTGAGAGAGTCGTGGTGTTAGTCTGTGTGTACTGTGCTGGGCACTCCCACAGCATATGCGGAAGCGTAGCCGGGTGAATGCCACAGCACCGGCAGTTGGGGATAGTGTAGGCGACTGGAAATATAAGGTGGAGGCGGGCGGGTAGAGGGTACGTGTTTGTTTGTAGCAGACGCAGGGTGATAGCCTGCGCCCGGCTGAACTTGGGGTGAGGCGAGGGAAGGTTCGGCGACTAAGGTAAAAGGCCTTAACGAGATCGTTATAAGTTGTCAGATTGTCCCTGGTGTCCAACTCATCTCCAGTGACTCCGGCGCGGTTGACTAGGCCTCGCGCAATGGAGTGGGTGACCTCGTTGAGATTGGGGAGGTGTGAGTGGACAGGGCCCGCATGGGCCGGGATCCATGTTAGGGAGATTATGCTGTCTTTAGAGTGTGGTGCCTGGCAGAGGATGCGAAGAGCTTGGGGAGAAATACGGCCTTTGCTGAAGTTAGTGACGGCTGAGCGAGATTCACACACGATGGTGTGACAGGTGGGATCTAGAGTGGCCAGGGCGATGGCCACTTCTTCAGCCGTCTCGGAAGTGGGGGTAGTGACGCTGGAGGCGTGGTGTAGGACTCCATCGCGTGTGGCGACAGCCACAAATCGTGTGCCATGGCAGTATTGGGCTGCATCAACAAATGTGACGCCAGGTACGTGAGCAAGGGCTTTTATGATAGCTCCGGCCCGAGCTTGGCGCCGGGCCGTGTTATATTCAGGGTGCATGTTTCTAGGGATAGGGTCTATGTAGATCCAGTTATGGATGTCGGTCGGGATCGGTTGTTTGGGGCCCTGTTGCTGATGGTAGGTGAAGCCAAGCGTGGATAGAATAAGGCGTCCCGTTTCAGTAAGGGTGAGCCGTTCAAGCTGAGAGCGTTGTTGGGCTTCAATGAGTTCGGAAAGATTGTTGTGAACTCCCAGTTGGTTGAAGAGTTCAGTGCTGGTGCAATGCGGAAGGCCAAGTGCTTGCTTGTAGACCCCTCGTATGAGGGTGTCGAGCTTGTTTTGCTCAGCCCGGTACCAGTTGGGGTACGCAGCAACGTAGGTAATGGGACATATGACAAAGGATTGGACGAGGCGGAGAAGCCTTTCTACTTTGAGTCCCCCTCGTCGGTTAGAGATACGTTTAAGAAGTCGTAGGGTGTTTTGAGATTGGGCACAGATCTTGTTAAGAGCCAAGGCGTTGGAGCCGTTGGTAGAGATGGTGAGACCGAGGACCCGGCTACTAGGGACGTGTGGGATAGGACTGCCATCTTGAAGGCGTAGCGTGATGGCGTCACAGGGCCAGTGATCGGAACATGTTACACGTCCACTACTTTTTAATGCCCTACGGAAATTGACGGGCGCGTTTTTTTTCTCCGGTAAACGGGGTAGTACCAGTGGACAGAACGCCATTCAGTTCTCCAAGTGTTCCTGTGATGGTGGGCGCTGCTACACAGTGTCGGAGACCATTTTGGCATTGAGCTCCGTTGTTGCAATTCTAATCGCGAGTGACAGTAAAATTCTTTACCGCCTCTTATTTGCTGCGTACGTGTAGTTTCCAAGCACTGCTCTTCAATTCCTATAGAGTGCTCGTACAGCGACGTATGCTGAAACAAAATTTTCCATCATTTCAAGTTCTTTTTATTCATTCAATAACGACGATAGCTCACACTATAATCCTCAGCCTTCCCGACGCTAAACACAGCGTGAGCAGTGCCGGAAGCTTCAGAAAAAGTTTTCGAGGAGCCATTTGATCCCAGCCATGGCGATAGCGACATCGTCGGTGAATATCTTCTGCTTAGCAACACATTCCTGTAAAGAACAGAGACATTGTTTCTTTGGCCAAACTGAATCACCATTGGCTAGATCTTGCTGGGGAGTTTTATTGACTACACTTAAGAAATAGCCCATGCACAGGAAGAAAATAATATTGTGCAATAGAGATGTGCGAGTTTATATACATAGCTGCATGTAAATATTGACGCCGTTGTAGTATAGAGTGCACCTCAAACAGCGAAGGAGATGTTGAGCATAAAAACTGAGATATTCTGTAGCCTTAGTTCTACATATTCCTGGGGTACCGCATTTTGCTTAACGTATTTGAGAAGTGAGCTTTTCGATGTGACTTCGCGCCATGAGTGTGTAAAGTATCACGTTTATCTTGACCGAGCAGACTCAGAGCCAACTATGTGTACTGCGACCATGACCTGTGTGACAGATAGGAGAAAGTTGCGCATGCGTGAGCGCTGCAGCGTTCCTTCCTTATACATTGTGGCCTTGTTGCATACAATCATTCAAATTACGAAGGCATGCATCTTTAGTAGCTAACGTTTAGGGAACAGCGATGTTTGCATTGCGTTCCTCTGGGGCGTATATATGTATATATACGATACACATGGTGTACAAAGGATGATCATTTTTAGGTTTTTCCCAAAGTTGAAAAATTGACTGCGGCACATAGCAAAATTGCTGTCCTAGAGCTGTGTTATTGGAAGAGACAGACATAACTAGCACGAGAAGTTGAAGCACATATCGAACTAATCAACAGCAATGCAGCAATTAACTTTCTAATTATTTCCTTTACTTCCCATATTGCAATTAACAAATTGTAGCCGGTGAGTTTGAAAGACGTATCCACTTGCTGTTGAATTTCCAGGAATACATCAGTTTCGGAATATTTCCCAAAGTCTAGGACGAAATACATGGGCGTTCGAGTTGCTTTTGTGCTTTAATGTAGACAACAAACAGCAATGCATTTTTAGGCGAGTTTGATGACGTATGCCTAAAAACTAGTGTCTTTGTGGAAATTTATTCCAAGTGAATACGACTTACAAGCTCTCAGGCTACAATCCATAAATTTTCATATGTGACGTAAAGTAATTATTAAAAAATGTAATAAGCATTTTTGGTAATTAGTTGAACCTGTCTTTTGGTTTCTTGTGCAAGTCATGTCCGCCTGTCCAAATAATCCAGCTCAAGGACTACATTTACGTCATTTGCGGCAGACGATTTTCAAAAATTCCCTAAAACTTCAAAATGATGACGCCATAGTATTACGGGTGACCCAACTATTATGCACCAAGATTTAAAATTGTGCAGATGCCACGTACCTGGACAGCAATAAGGTAATGTTGTTTGCCGTGACGTGACTTGGAGATACCCAGATTATCTTTTGCAATGCGCCTAATTGCATAATTAGGCTTACTTAATTAAGAAAGCTTTCAATATAATTAGATAAGTAGTCTCAATGAGAAAATTGTAGAGCAACATGAACAACTCTCGATACAGCTTTCTGTTGCTCAAAAACGTGCTACACAAAAGTGTTTTTTTCCGAGTGGTATAGAAGCCAGCGAATACGCGCAAAGTTGTTGCGGGACTGGCCGCTCGAGGCACTAAGCACGACGACCGCAATGTTGCGCTTGGAGTATACATATAATCGATATCGCAATGATAAATTAAAGGAGAGCTCGCCAAACCTATCTTTATGTGTACTTTTTTATTAATTCAGTTCCTGTTAAATAAGCTAATAATGCCTGTCAATGAGGATTCGTAGAGATCAGTTTGTCTCGTGAGCAGCTCTGTCCGCTATTACATGCTACTGTGAGTGATTTTGCTTCTTGAAATGAAAGGTTTGTGTCCAAAAGAAGACCATTGCTTGTGTTAATTGTTTCCAAAGTTAGCAGAAGAATTCAATGCTTTAAGCTTCCAGAAAAACATTGATTTGTCCCCGGTTTTCGTGCCAGACAGAAAAAGAAACTCGATATATCGCCTGTCTTACTCTTCAAGATAGCAGCCCATTTTCGCTCCCTAATTGAAAAAAATGTAAGATCCTAAAACAAAGGATCCTACGTATATACCGAGTGTTTATGCAAAGACATTGAGTAATATTTAAGAATTCGTTTTCAAATGAGAAGACGGTTCTTTTGGAGACTTGCCGTCAGTAATGGTGCCCACCGGGTCACGGTGACACAAGCAATTTAGCCGCTAGGTAAATAAAATGTGATACAGATAGAGAGAGAGAGATAAGATAGTGCAGAGCAAGGCAGGGAGGTTAACCAGAGGTTGTCCCGGTTGGCTACCCTACGCAGGGGAAGGGTTAAGGGGGATAAAAAGCGAAACAGAGTGGAAGGGGGAGATAGAAAGAAAGAGAGACAAGCCCGAACAAAGCGCGTACATTACAGAGCGCTAGGGAGCGGCATTCTTAGAGTCTGTCGTGAAGCCCCCTAGAACGCAGGAACCTTAATAACGGGAGTAAGGTCTTCCATGCGGATGTTCTTTCGGAGCATTGACCTAAAGCTTTTAGTTCTGATAGTGGACGATTGTCCAACTTGTCCAGTACTCTGCACATCACCTGTCTCTGAGCACTATAGCGCGGGCAGACACAGATATGTGTGAGCGTCTCGTCGATGTTGGATGTGTCGCACGTGGGGCTGTTGGCCATTCCAATGAGGAAAGCATATGAGTTCGTAAAGACAACGCCTAGCCACAGACGGTAGATCATGGTCTGTTCACGTCGTGGTAACCCAGGCAGGAGGTGCATCCGTATGTCCGGAGACAACGAACGCAACCGACACATGGTGAAAACATTTGAGTCCCACAGGGGCAAAGTACAGTCACGGGACATCAATCGCAGCCCAGCCGCAGCGTCTGTTCGCGAAAGCGGAATGAAGACTTTCATGCGCAGATCAGGCGGCTTCATCGGTGCGGTCATTCCCGCTGATGTTACAATGTCCTGGAAGCCACTGAAAGATTATGCTGTGTCCCTTGTCATGACTTTGATGACATATGTGCCGAATTACTGAGACCAGTTGTTCATTGGGTCCGTGGCGCATTGGGCTTCGTATGCACTGAAGGGCTGCCTTGGAGTCACTAAAGACTGTACATTGTTGCGGTGGCTTCTGCTTAATGAAATCAAGTGCAGCACGAAGCGCCGCGAGTTCTGCACCCGTCGACGTGGTCACACCTGAAGTTCTTAATTTGATTTCCTCAGATTTTGCCAGAATGATGATGACCAGAGCTGTTCAGTTTTACTGAGCCATCTGTGTATACATGTTGCCGCAATCTGTGCACGTTGTGAATGTGAGACAATGCTTAAAATAAGAAAATCTGATAATGACCTTTTAAGCATTCAGCTTCAGCGGACTCGTAGTAATTGTAATTTAAAGAGTAGATAGAGGTAGGGAAGTCATAAGGGAAAGGCAGGGAGATAACCAGGCTGAGCTCGGTAGGCTACCCTGCAGTGTGCAAGAGGGAAAGGAGATTTAAAAAGAAGGAAGAAAGAAGTTCATAATTTGCACTGTGAATTGAAGGATATTCTCGCTACAAGCCATATCAATTTTTGGTTCCGGAAGAATGCGATTGCCCACGGAAATGTGGCGCGACGAATTTCAGTTTGCGTGTATGTGTCTGCGTGTTTGTGTAAGAATAAGCCTATAGTGCACAAGTCGTATGGTTGCTCACTACGTCTGAGTTGAAGTCGAAGCATGATGTTTTGCTTTACATACTTGATGAGAGCGATGCGTGCTTTACCATTGTTGGAATGGAAAGCGTGGCGGTTCGTACCATAGCATGAGTAAAGGTAGAAAACAGTCGAGAAAAGTATATGTTAAGCGTGGTTCGCATGAAACCTAACACAAATGGTACCTTCCTTGCCTCCAGTGCTGTTAGCACAAAGGCCATATAAAGCCAGAAAAAGCTTCGAACGTTGAATATCTAATGTAATTATGTATACGGAATCCACACTAACCCCCGTATTCAGAAATGAATCTTAACTTGAAGTCCAAACTGGACCTAATTCAAACGACGCCTGTCATGAACGCCCAAAGAAAATGCAATGAGCGTCTCATGCGCGTTCATACCAGGCGTCATTTATACGAAGTCAAGCATGGGCTTCAAGTTAAGATGTATTTCCGAATACGGAGGTATTAGGTACATAGTATAGGTACATTCATCCGACCGTCAGAATTGTCCGCTCTCTAACCGCTTTGCTTAAGCGTGCTTCCTAACGCAAACAATAAGTATCGAGGTACGCAGATGAGGAAATTAATCTGTTAGCTATCCAGATGACAATCCCCATTTTTGCGTCGATCATCCCGGTAATACTGAGGCACTAAACACTACCTTGCGATTCTATGAATCTGCAGGAGCTAGAGTGACTTTCTATAAATATAGGGAGTTTTGACTAAACATTTGGGATCGAACTTCCTCTGCGTTCTTAAATATTTTGCGGTGCATTTGGACAGGATCACTAGCGCAAGAGAGAGACCAAAAGGAATTGGTATACAGTCTCCTGGAGCTGTGACCTTTTTACCTGCCTGCGCGATTACCACGAACTTTTCCCTGTGTAAAAGTTGTACATACATTTGTGCAGCGGACTTCCTCTTCGTAGTATTTGGTGGAGATGTGGCGTAACGACTCAGAAAAGAGCTTCGCATTCGCAGTGGCCGCCACTTTGGTTCTTCACCGAGGTCGCAGGAGACGGTGCCTAGTTCGGCAGCGCTTGCGTCGACTGCGTTGGCTGTCGTACTCACGCATCCGCGATATCCAGGAACATTCTGGGGCACCGACGGCGTCGACGTCGACGACCGGCTAGAAATGTATGAGCGGGTGACCAGCCACAACAAATGGGATCGCATAGTAATGCTGACGAACACGATTTTTTTACTTGGCGGGAACTGCGCGAGTGGTTTCAAAACCACGAAGAAAAACTACGTGAGAGGGATTCCTGCAAGCAGAAGCTGCGAGATCTCTTCGGAAAACCACTGGCTCGGAAGGTTATCAACAAGAAAGAGCTGGCATCGCGAGTTCAGACGTGTCTACCAAAAGCTATGTCGCCTATATACAATACATGCTGACACTCTGCCGCGTGGCCGACGACGAAATGCCAGAGTCTGAAAAGTCGGGCATGTCTTAAAAGGTATGCTCGATGACGCCTTCAATCTACTCATTTGAAAGAACTGTACTTCGGTTAATGACATTGTCACGGAGTGCAAGCGTTTCGAGCACGTGAAAAGCCGTCGTATCAATCGGGCGTTTGCACGGCTTCCCAATACGGCTGCAACATCGCCTCGTGAAGACCGACAGTACTCTCCTCCGTGGCAGGAGCAGCCTTCAGAGCAGCTGAAGAAGATCATGCGCCATGAGCTGAAAGCCATTTGTCTCGCGGCTCTGTAGCCACCTGTCAACGATACATGCGCTCCTGTATTTCCCCTTGTTCAGGCTGTTGTGCGCCAAGAATTTGCCAATATCAACTCGCACCGCGGATGGTTTTCGGCCAACTGAACGTCCTTCGATCCTGCATAATCAAAATGAATGGACCTCTCGAAGTTCTCGCGACATGGCAGAGTGGCGAACACCGGATAACCGGCCTATTTGTTTTAGTTCTCGCTGGGTTGGTCACGCCGCCCGATGCTGACGCAACCGCCGGTCCTGGATGCCATTCTAGAACAGTCCTCGTCCAGACGGTGGTTTTCGCCATATCTAGCCGTAAGCCAAGCCGAATCTGCATGCTACTGACGGTACAACCGCATGGCGCCGTCGATCACTGTCGCCGAGCAGTCACCAGTGCCGTTCGCCACAAAATCGTCGGGCATCGTCCAGGTCACCCCAGTCCCGTCGCCTGTCGCCGTCATGCCGACCTGGGTGCACACCTTCGGAAAACTAAAATATGCAGCTCCCGGAGGACACGCTGCATTGTCGACGTCTCCGCCAACGTCTCTCACCCTAACGACCCGACAAAATATAATGGATGTAGAAGTCGGTGTATTTGTCCCAGCGCTTGTTGAGAATGGAGCCCATATCTCGGTGATGAGCAACCATCCATGTTGCCGCCTGTAGAAAGTCCTTACACATGCCGCACTTCATGCTAGCCGGGTCGCTGATGGAGCAACACCAATTATCATTGGCATGTACACTGCCCGAATAACTGTTGTTGGCTTTAACAGTTCCATTTTATTTGCTGTTCTGGAACAGTGTTCCCATGGCTTGATCTTCGGCCTCTACATTTTGTAGGACCATTCAGCACTGATTGACTCAGCCTCGTTTATGTTCTGTAGACTTCGTATAGTTGCCACCTCAAGCCGCCATGCATATGCCTTTGACGTGCTTCCCATCTGTTCCTGACGGTGACTATAAGCTGACGCCTAATGTCAATGTTCTCCTGCTACGCACAGTTGCCGTTCCTCATACCGTTGTGACTATCGCCGATAACCACGTATTTGTTCCTGTTTTAAATTTTCGTTTAAGCACTCAAGTTTTTCCGAAAGGCATGTCGCTCGGCAACGGGTCTCCCATCGTCAATTCTGCCATCTCTGTATTAGATGTTCCGTGCTCGTCTCCAGCCACCTGTTGTCCAGTCAGTTGGTCAATTGGTCATGCGATTATTTTACCTGCAATACAACCGTCATTCATTCTTTCTGTTGGTAAATCAAATACTCTTTGCTTCACACCACCCTGTTCTTTTTGTCACGGTGAAAGTTGCTCAAGTATGGCCGTTATAGCGCTTCCTAAAAGAAGTCGGCGGTATTTCCTTTTGAAAGGCTAGGTTCACTCTACGGTATTTGTTTAGCTAAATAAAGCACGAGTACAGAACCTTTTCCCTCTACCTGTGTATATAAAGCCGTATTTGTCTATATTTGGTCTAGATGTTTGTTCTTTGCCGTGTCCGTAAAATGAGTTTAACGCCAGCACCAAAAAATTCTTCCAAGCCAAACACTTCCACTTTTCCAGTTAAAGCACGTCTTTATGACAAAGGAGTTTATGTACCGTGGAATTTAAATCGTAGAATTTACAACTAATCCTAGACAATACCACACTTTTATTGTTTGTGCTGACGTGACCTATATTTAGGACTTTTTACAAAGAACAATAAAAAATGCAGTTTTTCTCGCATCTTACGGTATTCGGTTCCTCCCTTTCAAAAAGGACAATCAGTAATTCACCATATGATTTCTTTACGTTATTAGGACTCTACTACACGGAGAAGTCGCATGATCGATAGACAAAACGCACGTCGCTCGACAAATTCTGTTTTTCGAGAAGAGGCTACTCAAGTGCGTGGTGTTGTTTGAAACTTTTGATTCCGTTCACGAATGGATTGGATTTCGCATCTGGACGCTCGCCTTTGTTTGCATGATTTTTCAACTTTCAGTGGCCTGCGTAACATTTGCGCGTTTGTTTTTCGTGTATGCGTTTAAATGTAATGTAAACATTTTCGCATGACGTGACTTATGTATCCCTGCACTAAAGAAGAAAACGTGATCGTGGCCTCGTGGTTAAAGCTCCGGAGTGCTGTGCTCCGAGGCTGAGGTTCGATTCCGCCGTCGGTGGCACAGTATGTCCATATTATTAAACAAATGGCTAGGCAGGAACCTGCTCAGCTACCTAGCCAAGAATGAGGCATAGAATGCTTCGCATTATAAATATGTGATGGCACAGTAATCAGCACGATATCAAATATGAAAGCATATACACGAAACACGTAATATAAAGACTTGGCGTCAAGCTGATCCATCTTTGCGAAACCTTTAATTTAGGAATTTAACATTGTCGTCATCTACAACGAGGCTGCAAGGCACAGATGTGGCTACACCGTGCCGTAATGAAAAAATTATCCGAGTATATATGTCTTTCTTTTGTCCTTTAAGCGGTAAGATAATTTCTTTGTTCTATCAAATATTTAGAGGCACTGGCATTACGAATGGTGCGTCGCTAAAAACCTAATACTGGCATCCCGCCTAATGTCATTATCATGCTGTCGAAGATTTTATTTTGGCGCTGACTCATCTGGCCTGCGTATGCTTTACCGCAGGTGAGTAAAATATTATATACGACTGAGCAAACGCAATTACCATACCTATGTGGGTCTCGACATCGCAGTCGATTTTTCGACAGCATCTTGACAGACAGCCATTTGTCTGCGTGTAACCTATGGAATAGAAACCGCTTCCGGACGGCCACAATTAACTGTACCGCTTGCGAGTTAGCAATATTATGTCATTACTTGCTGAGCTATACTTAATGCTTGGCAATCATCATGTTGACATTTTCCGTCGTCTTCGTCTTTCATGGATGTTGTAAAATAGATTGAGACTAGAGTTAACATAGCAGCGACTTCATGTCTTCGCTGAATGGAACACAAAAATCATGGTCGCTTAGCAAAAACAAGGAAGGACGGAAGTGGACAAGGGGCTTAGAGACTTTTCACATCAAATAACGAGGCTCGTCATGTATTAGTCATAAATCAGTTTCACCCTTGTATGCAGAAAGAAGGTATTGATAGCCGGTTACAGTTAGGGTGTGGCGCGTTTGGAGCTTTCAGGTATGTTACGCATCATCCACTTGCGTACATTTATTGGATAGTAATACAAAATAGAATAAACAGCCGAAAGTTGGCGCTCTCCTTCTGCCCTACCATCCTTCCTTGTTTGCGCTGAGCGACCTTGATATTCATGATCTAATGAGCAATATGAACAGACTACCCAACAACATGTACTTCTGAATTAGAGTTTATGTCTTCGGTTTAGTCATAGGTATTGGTAGGAGTCTACACTTCTAAACGATACTGCGTGTGACGGCATCATGCAAATGAGCTAGGTAAAACATCCTTACCACTCCATCTTGAAAAATTCCCGCAGGATTTGTGACGTTGGTGTCGATATAGTCCTGCAAATTTGTTAAGTTCAATTTGAGTCTCCTTATTTATCAAATAACGTAAGCCTAAAATTTCGAACTACCTTACGCTAAAAGTAGGTTTTTGTAGCTAAAAAACAGAGCAGGTTAACTTAAGGTCTCCTTGCTCGAAGTCTAAATATTTGTTTCAGAATAGTTACAGAACAGCCCAAACATTGTAAGTTTGGGCTGAGGCTGGAAGGGGCTACCACCAAGTTAGAGACATAAACGCACCTTTCCGTTGTGAATATCAATCAGGCCACCATGTTCATCCTCCCTGTACACGACAAGATTTCTGGAATGTTGTCCTGTGGTCACGGTATTTTGTTCCCGTCCGTCTTTATCGCAGGTTTAAAGCGACGCCGAATTTGTAAATTGGTGATAGTTTATATCTTCAAAACGACAGCTTTCCTACCGCATATATGAGTTTGTCTTCACTGATGGCAAGTCTTATAATAATATCTGCCTTGAAATTACTGAAGTTTCTTGGTGTAGGGATAGATCTGGAGGCAAATTCACAAAGTTTTCTTTCGTAGGATATCTTTTCCATTGACCGGTCACCGATGTTAATATTATGTCCAAGCTTCCAAGGGTAGGACTGGTTAGAAGTTTCCCTTAGGAAGAAGGCTGGCGCAAGCTCGTTTTTTCTCAAAGGGCTCTATTGCATAATATGATAAAGCAAAGTAGGTTAGCTAAGGATTTTAATACCGCAAGAGGCCTCCGCCTGCGTAAGTAGTGGAAGCGAAGAGCTTCCCGTGATAGCATGACCCACAGAAGAAATGTTTCAACGCAAGAAATCCTAAAGAAAAACAATATGCATATACAATTCATGTGTCAAAACCTTAGAAGCGAAGGTTTCAGAAATGCTTAAATAAATGTCATGCAATTTAATGTACCCTGCACAACGTTTTGCACCATAGGGATTACCCGGGTGCCAGGGAAGATGCAAGACAGGGAGCTCTCCACCACCTGACCACGGAATATGTTCTCTCCGTGATTGGTCCCATTTTCTTTGACAGGTTATCCAGATGAGAAACGCGCGTAGACGACGACACACATAAGCGAGATTCACACACGACGCGCAACTTCCAAGAAAATTTATTGTCAGGAACCCGCACTATTTAGACGCTAGCGAAGTCGCAGTTGACCAGTGCACCGTCGTGTTCAAGTAAACCAACTTTCTTGGCGATAATGACACCGGCGCCACAAGGATCGCCTATTTGAATGGTTCTTTTTGCCTCACTAAATAATCTTTTTATCCATTTTTGATGGCTTGGGTGGGACGGGTAAGATTAATAATGCAGGCAAAAAGAATCATTTAAGCAGGCGATTGTGACGTTTCGTGAAAGTCGAAGTGCGATAACATCGTAGCCGCGCGCCGTATGCTGCGAGTGCGAGTGAAAGCGTGCGAGGATGAACCAAGGATGGTGACTCTATCTCACGTACACAAGGGGGAAAGGCGGTGAGCAAGTGAGCCGCCTTCCATCCCTCGCAAGGCCAGCGGGAAAGGGGGGGGGGGCGGGGGCAAGATAAGTCTCACAGGCCTTATCTTGCACGTGCTACACGTGCCGAGGACTGATAGCTTCGTTTGCACAGTGTTCCTTCCACGTAGTTTGCTGTGCAGCGAGAGGCAGCACGAAGGTCAATTCGCTCGCTGCTGCTGCCGCCTTCCCTCACGCCAGCGTTTTGACAGCGACTGTCCGCGCTCGTCCAGTGAGATGTGTTCATGGATGCCTGCGTGCGCGTGGCACCATGCTTGTCTGTTTACTGAGTAAGCTAACCTTTGCAAGTTCATGCGGCCGATAATACTGTTATCCTTGCTTCGTATACCTGCCTAAAAAATTGCTATCGTAATCGATGGTTCGCCTTTCGGACAAAATTGGGACTTCATTTTGCATCCTACTTATTTGTAGAATTATAGAAGTTCACAAGTATTAATTTGAGGACAAAAGTTCTAATTAGGTAGTTGTAGAGCCCTCTAGAAAACATTTATGTTAGCGGCTTATATATAGCTTCCTGCTTTTGCCTAATAATTTTTGTCTGCTTCCTATAGAAAGTCTTCAAAATACGAAAAAATGTAAAAGGTGCGTGACATGCCAGCTTGCGCACGGCGAATTCAATGCTTTAAAATGAGCCGCGTATGGCCGAGCAGCGCATTAGCCTGCATGGTGTGCTGCTGCCTAAAAAATTCAGTGTCATTCCACTCTGTGCAGGTGGATGGCCACCGAAGCTGCGTAATATGCGCCCCTCAACGGCGAACTGTCCATTGCCGTCTGTCAAACGCCGTAGGCACGTAAATGGAAGGTGAGGCGCAACTAGTCGCTCCTTCACGATGTTGAGCCTCGGAAGATGATGAGGCACCGGCTGCTATACACGCCCATATATTCTTGCGAAATGCGGCACGATGCCCTTTGCTAACGAGTCCAGGCACGTAAAACAGACACGCACTTCACCCCACTCCAAAGGCAGACACTGCTTCACCGTAGCCAAGGCGATCGTGCGTTGGCCGACGTCCCGCAGTGCAGTAATGATTGTCACGTCAATCGAAAACCAGAAGTGGTCACACGCAAGAAAGGCCACACACAAATCGTTCTGCACGAACTCCCTCCGAAACCTGTCCGTTGCTCCGGTGAAACGTTCCAAGTATGCGGGATCGGGGCCACATGGAAAGCGCTCATTTCTTTCCCGCTCGCGGTCCTAGCGAGCACCACGAGAAAGCGGAAGGAAAGGAAAGTGGATACGCAAGCTCTTGGAACGCCGACAAATAGAGAGCGGTGCGAACGTAGACATCGCCGACGCGGGTCAAAGTGTAGTATCTGTTCTTATCAGCTTAGTATCTGATAGGGGTTGTACTTGGACCTGAGATATTAACCCTATTCTTCCAAGTGGGCGGACTGCTTAAAGCCTGCTTCACCTCCGCCGCGGGCCGGCCCGGTATTGGGCTATCTTCGGGATCGGCCCACGTATGGGGAGGAATTCTCAATCTACACGGCTCGATAGACGCACACCATTTTTCCCACAACCTAGCCTTGTACAGTTTCGCTGCAAAATGTCATACTTTAATGTTCTAGCAGTAGCAGTTGCCCTGGTTGAGTCCGCCAGGACTGCTGAGGAAGCAGGACGTATAACTTACAGATATACTTTATATTGGCGCATAGTTTTTGCACTGTCTAAAATACGTAGCTAAACAAAGTATTATTAATTACGAAGAACAAAGTACGGTCTCTAAAAGTGTGAAAACGCTAATACAATAGAAACAACGAAAAGAAAACAAGTGACGATGGCGTTTTACAGTAAACAACAGTCTATCCGAGCCCGTTTCAACCTATTTCATGCTCACCTCTTCCTCGTACAAGTATTGCAAATACCAAAGCGCCTGTCTTGAAAGGAGGTTGAAAATGTTTGATTATTGGATGCTATATGGAAACTATCGCTTACCGGATTTAACTTTGTTGTTAACAGCGGGGCCATTTTGGCGACGCAGGGGTACACAGCCTCAGCGTATGCGTCCATACCCTGCAAAAAAGTGTAATGGAATTGTCCATGGGAAATGTGAATTCCTGTACATGGTCCGAAAGCAGTGTCTAAAAAAGGAAAGAAAAAAAGTT
The DNA here is from genome assembly GCF_023375885.2 of Dermacentor andersoni. Classification (NCBI taxonomy): domain Eukaryota; kingdom Metazoa; phylum Arthropoda; class Arachnida; order Ixodida; family Ixodidae; genus Dermacentor; species Dermacentor andersoni. Next base: position 143,614,669 of record NC_092815.1, on the reverse strand, counting down.
AGGTAAATAAATAATTTGCCATAAACGTGCTTGTAAGCTTACAGAATGCCGTCAATTTCGTTATAAAATGACCTGGCCAATGGAGGCAGAGATGCTGAAGCTGGGCTCAACGAAGAAAAGAAACGCGGTGGCTTATACCATACATTTTTCTACACACCACACAGGGAGTAAACGTATCCGCTCTGGCAAATGGTGTATCTCATGATCTGGAACGCGGTCACTAGTAAAACAACCGCGCCAATTCCTTATCCAATACACCAATGGTATAGCAGACGCAGGGAAAATCTTTTCAGAAACAAAATAGTCTGGGACTAAGACGTCAAAGGTTTATTTTTTTAAGATCTGAATTACATCTTAATGATTCCTTAAACCTCTTACAGTTGGCACAAATGTCTTGCTTTAGAGTAAAGTGCGTTACTCTGTTTAGTGAAACTTTTAGTGGATAATAAGAGCGAAGCTGCATAGTTTTCGAAAGATCTCAATTAAATAAGGGATAGTTTTTATCGCCGTTATTGTATCACACAAAGTGTCAGACAACTTGACGCTGTATGGGTACTAAGTGAAGTCTTTTGTCCGCAGTTGCTTTATTCTTGGGTACATAGAAAGGGTCTTCCCGTTTATTTCACAGTGAAAATAAAAATGAGCCTACAGCCTACACATCGGTTCCACGTTGCATCTTTCTTTATTTCGTAATGCCTCACTCGAACCTTTTATAACACCTGTATATCGCGCCAATTTATTTCAGTGTCATATAATGGTCTGTTAGGGCATTCTGAAGGGCGGGAAGGAATGAGACCAGGCTACTGGGTGCGCGTGCCATCTTGTTAAAAACAGCGGGAAACAGGACAGACGACGCAAAAAAAAAAAGAAATAATGTTTTTTCACCACCCGCAATGGTGGCTTAGCGTCAACGGCATGGCACTGCTAAGCTCAACGTCACCGGATCAAATATTTTCCGCGGCAGCTGCATTACAGCGCGGGTAAAATGCAAAAAAAAAAAAAAAAGCCCACGTACCGTACATTGCGTGCACGTTAGGGAACTCCAGCTGGTTAAAATTGATACGGAGTCTCCCACTACGACATGCATCACACTCATATCGTGGTTTTGGCAAGTTTTCCCCAGAATGTAATTAAAAAAAATATGTTTGCGTTGTTTGTGCCTGGTCTCGCGCTATCTAACAATATTCAAGGCCGGAACTGTGAGGGTATGTATAAGGGGCACAGCTGTAATCATCAAACGAGCAATATGAGAAAGCGATGAATAAGTTACAGAAAAGCAACATAGAACAAAGAGTCTGGAAAAAACAACTTATGCTACATTGGCAGCGCTAACTTATGGATGTTTGGTCCACGACGTGAACAATGCGAAGGCAGCTCCCGCAACTCGCGGTGTGGTATATATGCTACTACTGCTAATCAAAGGAAAACACGCGGAAGGCGGGATATGGAAATTCAAGACGATGAGCAAAACGAGAACAAGGTGAAAGCAGGAGCCAACGTTTCGGCAAGTGGACTTGTCTTCTCGAAGGCGGCATATGCTTTCCTAGCCACAGTATATATAGGTGGGTTTCTTGTACAGCGGAGAGGGTGTAAGGCGAGTGGGTGCGGTCACGAGGGAAGGTGTGTTAGGATGTCGAACTAAGAATAAAGGAATGCTGTGCACAAGGCCAGCCCCCCGTCTGTCAACCACGAGTTAGCCGGCGTGTCAACGGCGTCTGGCACGCCGGCTGAAAAAAAAAAAAACAAGTTTGCGAAAAAACCGCAGTAAGTGTTGTTGCCTATAGCTTGAAATTTACCATAGCGAATAGATTCTAAAGCTCTCTTTGAAACGTTTATGCCTATTCGTTGCAATGTCTTGAACTTACGGATAAAGTATGATTCTCTGTATTTTCTTTCGCGTTCATAACGGAAATTTGACTCTAAGATGTAGAGTTTAAGTTCATCAAAGTTATGACCTGGTTGCTTGAAATGCTCGGCGACGGCTTTGGGAAACTTTTCAGCTGTGTCCACGCGATGTCCGTTTAATCTGACGTTCATTGATTGTCCTGTTTCACCGATATATTGTTTCTTACAGAAGAAACGTTCAAGCATATAAATCACATCCGAACTTGTACAAGTGAAGCTAGATTTGACTTCGTGTGTATAACTATTTGCGGTGAATTAGTAAAGGCAAGGCGCAGAAGGCCTGAACACAAAAAGAACGCAAACGACAGGACCGGCGCCGGTTTTTGTCGTTTGTGTTCTTCTAGAGTCCTGGTTTTCTACGCCTTGCCTTTACTAATTCAAGCATGAACCAAGTAGCTCAAGCACGAGTTTTACTTGAGCATATTTGCGATGCTTTTAATTTTAATGTCACTTTGAAGGTGCCTGCAGATTTTGCACCTTGGGCGACAACATGCTTTTATTACAGGGGAATGCTGTTGAATGACTTTTGCGTGCACTAACATCCGTGCACTAAGTTCCTGTTTCGGCAATAGGTAACCCTAGGTACATCCAGGAAAGCTTTTCTCAGACGCTCGTTGCTTGATAATATTGGGTGGTATTTTCGTAGGATGTTGTTTATGTTTCAGAGTGCATTAGAATATTTTGATATAAAGGCCAGCGGTCTGTCAGATTCTAGTGTGGGCTGTCTCTTCGCCATTTCCGACTGCCTCTCCAATCTTGACGCGGCATCATAAGCTCTATCGAGAGCATCTTCGGGATAGTTCCTTTCTGCTAGCGTTGTTTTAAGGTCATTTAGGTGGTGGATATAATTGTGGCCTTCGCTGCAGATTCTTCTTATTCGTTTCGCTTGTCTGACATAAATTCCTTGCTTGCAATGTCGCGGGTGAGGACTGCTGTAGTGTAAATATTTCTGGCTATCCGTGGGCTTCCGGTAAATTGTCGTTCTCAGCTTTCAGTTTTCTATGTACACTGTAGGCTGTCCAGGAAGTTGATCTGACTAAGAGAGTGGTAAGCAGTAAATTTAATACTCACGTGAAAGCTTTTGAAATGGCTAATTAAATCGGTTAACACGCGTGTGCCGTGTTCCCACATTATAAATATGTCGTCAATGTAACGAAGATAGGTGTGCGGTTTTAAAGGGTAGGATTTCCACAGGTCTGCTTCAAGCTGTCTCGTGAAAATGTTCGCATACGTCGGCGCGAATGGTGCACCCATGCTAGTGCCGAAAGTTTGCAGGTAGTTAATAGAATAGAATTAGAAACAGTTGAGCGTGAGAACCAACCTAAGCAGCGACAGGTAAACTTCAGGAGCGCGCGCTTGGGGATTGTTTGCGAGGGATTTAGAAACGGCTTCAATTCCTGCACTCATGAGTATGTTGGTGTAAAGGGCAGAAACATCCAATTTGGCTAGAATAGCGCGGTCACAGAGGATTTGGTTGGCTTTGATGCTGTCGATAATTCGAAGGAAGTGCGGCGCGTCTTGAACGAAAGATGGGAGGCTGGTGGGGATGTTTGACAGGTGGTGATTTAAGAATTTAGATAGTGACTCAGTAGGTGTGTTGTTATTAGACGCAATAGGTCGACCTGTGATTTCTCCTGTAAATATTTCTTCGACCGGAACTTTACGTATTTTAGGAGAACAATAAAAGCGGCCAGTGTTTTTGTTCTTGGACATCACGAAGCGACATTCATATTGCATGATTAGTTCCCTGGACAGGAGCTCAGCTATTGCCTTTTTAACGCGACAGCGTTAAGGAGCTCGTGTCGCAGAAAAGCCGGTATCGTCGGCGTCGGCGCGTTGGCCGTGAGCGAAAAATGGCGGTAGGCATTTCATAAATAAAAGCAACTTGCAGCAAGACGGGCTGGGCTGGAATCGAACCAGGGTCTCCGGAGTGTGAGACGGAGACGCTACCACTTAGCCATGAGTTCGATGCTTCAAAGCAGGACAAACGCGCCTTTAGTTAATGCGGTGTTGCCTTAGAAACGTGTCGTAGAAAGGTATACTGCGGCGTATATCGGTAATTATGAGCATGTAAATTACAGAAGTTGCAGTTAAACGCGTAGCGAAGTACGTTTCCGCTACATTTCTTCTGCGCTTGGGGCGCACGCAGAGCATTCTTGCGGCAAACACAGAAGACCCCTTCCTCGCAATGTAAGGCGCTGCCCCGACAGGTGGCACGCCACTCGCCCGCTTCGACGATCCCATCAAGGCGTCAGCCCCATGATCGCGTTCGCCTTGATGGCGCGTAGCATCCTGGTTGTCCGTGCCGAACAACGTTTGGCTCGCGTAGATCGTTTCCCCCTCCGAGACACCGAGTTCTTTGGTTCGTTCCGCTTTCTCAGGCACACGTTTCGTTTTTGTGTGACTCAAGAGCATGCCGAGCGAATGAGTGGGCGGTGCGAACGGGGTGTGATAACGCTATCGCTTTCCACTCTTGAAGGCGAAGCTTAAGTGTCCTCCAATTTTTTTACAGTATTGCAGTAATCTGAAGTTGGTTAGAGTCAACTTTTATGTAATGGGTGTGGTTGCTCAGTTGTTTAGAGGCCTCATTCTTGTACTTTTCTATAGGCCAGATTACGATACTGCCGCCTTTGCCTGCTGGTTTATTTACAATATCTTTTCTTTTCGCAAGTTCTTCAAGGAGTTGATGTTGAGCGGGGGAAAAATTTTGCGTTTCCGGCAATGTCGCGCTGACTCTAGAATTTCCTCTGATATCAGCTTTATGTGTAAATCCAGGTCTGGGCACTGTTCGGTTTCCGGTGTCCACGTGCTGGGTGGTGTAAGAGCCTACCTCGTTTTGCTACGTTTGGTCTATCGAAAAAGAACTCCTTAATGCGCATGCGTCTTCAAAACTCCGTTATATCTGTGTGGAGTTCGTATTCATTTACTGCATTGTTCGTCGGACAGAACGTTAGACCACGTTTCAGGAGATGAACTTCCTCGGGTCTTATAATCTGGGAATCTTAGAATCTTAGAATCTACTACATTGATGCAGTGCTCTGGATGATCGCCTGTAGAAATATCGCTGGAACTACGTGGTGCAGAGGTTACATTAGTTTCTTTGTGTGGATCTGCAGCTCTAATATTTTTGTGCTGGTACTTATCTGGTAATTTTTCCCCCTAGTTTGGACGAATTGTTCATGTTCTCTTCTTTCCGGTGCCGATAAATTTATGGTGTTCAGTTGATCAGCAATTATATTAAAGTGTTCGTTGCAGTGTTCTTCGAGAATATCAAAAAGAGAGAGCGATGCATTTTCTAGGACAGCATTCCACTTCAATAATAGCCTGGAGGGTAAATAACCGAGGATGTATCTAACCTTAATTCTGAGACCTCTTGGGATTTTCCTTTGTTTAATGCAACTAGTGTAAGTTTTTATCTGAAATCTCTCATTTGTTTGGCGGCGAGTTTGCGGGATTGGAGGAAAGGGCCAGATTTGTTTTTGCATGGGCTATCCCTAGTGCGTGGTAGTCATTTCTGCTTGGTTCGGGCAGACCTCCGGGGTGAAAAATCTTCAGGTGGCATCTTTTTACTCTTAATTTTCTTCTCGAGGCCTGCAGCGATGTCTGTCTGTGTATTTGTCTGCGTATCGGTCTGCTTATTAGTGTACGTAGCGGTTTGCGTGAAGTCTTCGCGGGTGGTTGTGGGCTTCCGCGTGAGCGGGTGTTGTAAGGGTGACGTCGGTTCCGCGTCCGTCGTTTCTGTAGATGCTTCTTGGGTTAAATAGTTAAACAGTTAAATAGCTAACCATGGGTACATCCAGGAACACTTTTCTCAGATGCTCGTTACTTGATAATATTGGGTGGTATTTTCGTAGGATGTTGTTTATGTTTCCGAGTGCATTAGAATATTTTATTATAAAGGCCGGCGGTTTGTCAGATTCTAGTGTGGGCTGTTTCTTCGCCAATTCCGACTCTCTCTCCAATCTTGACGCGGCATCATAAGCTCTATCGAGAGCAATTTGAAGATAGTACAGTATCGAAAGTCGTAGCGCCGCAAAAGACGAGGAAAGGCAAACACAACACGAGCACTTTCGTTGCGCATCCTTTCCTTTGTCTGTCGTCTAGTACTGCGCTCCAAGTTCCCGGACGTAAAAAGGCGGATCGGAGAGAAACCAGACATATATGTCCTAGAAAAATAAGTGTGGAAGACCAACTATAGGGCGGACAACAAACTTATTAGGATTAGTTAGCATTAGCGATACTAAAATAAACTTAACAATAAATGTTGACTGATGTTAGCTTACAGAATTTTACTGCACTGCAATAACTTTAATAGCGCTGCTTAAAACGAAGGCAACTCCGTAAGTCAGAAATGTTAGGACATAGCGAGTACTATTACTCAACGGATAATATCGGAGACAAATTCTGATAATCTTTAGCCCGAAGAAACGCTGCCGCATATTTGTTAACTTCGTCTTCGTGAACTGACACATGTGAGGCGCTGAAAACTGTGCTCGAGGGATTCGCAAAGAAAGCGAACCCTCCCGCACGACAGTTTTCCGCGCCTGCTGCTGCTGCCGCTGTCTCGACGAATAGCTCGCGCAGAGGACAGCGTTCATGTAAACGTTCGGGCTTCACGCATTCAAGAAACAAGCTTTGCCTAAACATCCTCACTGGAACTCAGGTACGCCTTAAAACGCACAAAGCGCAGTGTTGTTTGCCTTGCTCCCCTGAGAGTCACGTGACTTCTCGGTGGGTTTAGCAAAGTCCGCCTATCCAGAAGGCAGAGTAATCCTCCCTCATGTAGGACACCTGATTCGCGTGGCGGGGGTCTCAGAGGCCTTACTGCTTTGCCGGACACGCATGTGATTGCTGTGCTTCTTAAGATATGAGGCCACTTTGAAAACCTTTTCTTTTTGAAAAAAATCAATTTTTTGAATTTTACTTTATCACATTACACATTCATTTCTGTATGATTTGCGAAAAAATTATGCTCCTAACTAAACCGTTTCAAAGATACAGCCAAATATGTAACCCCCTGTGCATTTTGCAAAACCGAAACTAACACAGTTTCGGTTTCCACAAATGGAAAAATATTTGGCTCCTTTGGCGATCTTACCTTTTCTTGCACCACAATTTTTCAGGTTACAATCATAATAACTTTTTTAAGCGTTTGTGTCTATTTTTGCTTTCATTTAATAACAAAAGTGCTCGCAAGAGGGACGCATGATGTTTCGATCACCTGAGTTGTGTACCCTGGAGCGTTCCCGCGCAAATTGAAGAACCTGCAGACTGCTTGCTCGGTGACTCGTGTGGTTCAACGACATCACTTAGTTGTTACGCGCTTTACGCACATGGGGAAGTTTGGAGCGCAGAGGAGACGAAAGCGAAAGTTTGCTGGAAATAGACACACTACAGGTGAAGTGGGCGACGAACCAAATCCTGCCAACGTGAGTGCTTCAGCAAGTGCCTTGAAACTCGGCGATGTGGAGGACTACGATTACTGTAAATCGGATTCTACGCCGGAAGGAAACAGGATAATTGACCTTGACATCCTGTCAAATGTGTTTTCGTCACTTGCGTGTCCGGAGCGCTAGGCAATATCCCTGAAACTTGAGGAGCGCTCCTGTTCAGGTGCGTCTTGTGTGTTGGCTACTCTGTGCGTTGAATGTGGCTATGAGAACCATTTCTCGTCATCAAGAAAGTCGGGGCATTCAACGGAGAACAACGTTCGACTTATATATGCAATGCGACAGCTAGGAAGTGGGCATGCGGGTGCGAAAACGTTTTGTAAAGTTATGAATATGCCTCCACCCCCATGGCATTCCGCTTAGGACAAAATATTTTTTGAAGGTGTCTGACGCTGCAAAGGAGGTTACATCGAAGTCAATGATTGATGCAGCAGCTGAAGTGCAGAAGGCTGTTAAGAGTAATCAGTGCGGAGTGTCAGGGGATGGCACATGGCCAAAACGTGGCCACTCTTCATTGAACGGCTGTGTTTCTTTGATATCTGTGGATAAAGGAAAAATAATTGATGTAGAAGCTTTGTCCAGCACATGCAAGTCATGCAAGATCAAGAGCAAACTGAATCCCACAAGCAGCGAATTCCTGGAATGGAAGGCGTACCACACAACATGTCATGCCAACCACACAGGCACTGCCGGTGGTATGGAGCCAGTTGGACTTTACCGCATGTTTGAGAGGTCAGAAATGACGTGCGGTTTGAAATATGTGCACTACTACGGAGATGGAGACTCGAAGAGCTACTCGACAGTGAAGGATATTTATGGACCAAATAGTGTGAAAAAATTTGAATGCATTGGCCATGTCCAAAAACGGGTTGGCTGCCGGCTAAGAAAGCCTAAGAAGACAGTGCGTGGAATAGGTGGCAAAGGAAAATTGACTGATGGGCTCATTGACCGTCTTCAAAATTACTATGGCATTGCCATCAGAGCCAACGTCGGAAATCTTGCAGGAATGAAACAAGCAACGCTAGCTAGTTTGTTCCACTGCAGTTCCACGGACGGCAATCCAAGGCATGGGCTGTGCCCTATAGGAGCAACCGAGGCAAAGCGGCTGGTCAATGTAACTACAAGCACAAGGGAAGAATGACGTTCTGAACAGAGTAAAGGTTGCGTACAAAGACCTTTGTTCAGACGAGCTCCTCAAGAAATGTTTGCATGGCAAGACACAGAATGCCAATGAATGTTTCAACGGCATGCTCTGGCAAAGGGTACCTAAAAATGTCTATGTCAGCCTGCCAACACTGAAGTTTTGCTTGTATGATGCCGTGTGCCATTTTAACAATGGCTACAGAGGAACGCTGGATGTCTTGAAACACATTGGGATCGAGTCTGGACGCCACACAATGAAAGCTTGCTTCACACGTGACCAACAGCGTATCAAGAGATCCTCCCGTCAGTCTGCCGATGCCGCAAGAAACGCAAGGAAAAAAAAGCGAGCAGACGCACGAGCAAAAAAAATAAAGACAAACCTAAGGAGGACCTGAGCTACAAATGTGGTGGACTTTAACCCTCCTGGATATTGCTGTATGGCATATGTAGCTATATAAAATCTTTTTTGTTGTTTTTCTCGAAACTTACTTTTCTGCCATTTCAGCTTGCGCGAACATTCGTAACTTTTTCCTCGAGTAGATTTTTTAACGAAACTTTCAACACTTATTCTTGGTATATCAGGCTGTGCAACCAACTAGAGACAATAGAATTGAGCAGTAAGATTTGTTATTGTTGCATTTCTTTTAAAAACATTCCTTGCTGAAAACCGTCGTTTTTGGTAATATTGTAAATAAAAAACTACGATTGATGATATCGTAATTGTTTTAGTTCATTGCATAGATTATGGCTTTATGTACACAACTGCAAGAGGAATTTTTATTGTGGTGAGGTATATATGAGTGATGACTGCTGGCGTGGGATGCATTATTAGTAAACTTCTTGACAATAAATGTATATAAATTTTTTTTTTGTATTTCAACACTCTCATTAGAATACAAAAAGGCAATCTTTAATATAGATCACTAATTAAAGAAAGATCAGATGAAAAAGTTGACTAGAGGACCCAGATAATACTGACTCCTCACACGCAACAAACGAAATCGGGGTTAGCTTGGACTTCAATTCACATATATTTTACCCGTGTCAGACGTGTCTTAGAGGAACTCTTCAATCCAGCGGCAGCCAAGTAGCTATGGCTTTACGCTATCGAGCTCGAGGGCACGGGTTCATCTCCCAGCTGCGGGGCGCCACATTTTGATGGGGGGAGAAATGCAGGAATGTTCGTGCACTTAGACTTAAGTATATGTTAAAGGACCTCACGTTGCCAAAATTAATGCGGAGCCCTACATTACGGCTTGCCTCATAATCGGATGATGGGTTCGGAACCTAAAACCCCACAATGTAATTTTAGTTTCCCGTATAAACCCACGTATGCATTGAATTATGGAGGTGAGGAATAGTTCATATAACGGGTATAAGCACAATTGTTTATTGAAGGAAATATGATGTGTTTTCAGGAGTAGCTCACACATGTCCACACAGATCATGATATACGAATGAAGATGCGTTTACTAACTTACGACATATTGAAGTCGGGTAAACTGACCCTTATTTTTGTTTTTGTGCATCACTTATGCACCATAAGTTGCTCTCTTGTCACGTTCAGGTCATTGCTAGCTGCACTAACGACAATAGTCTATGTGTCTGTGCTTTAGCTAAGAAGGAAGAAGCGGTACCAATCAGTCAAGTTGGTATGAGGTTGTTTTGATTTCTGCATCACAAGAATTTCTATCCAGAGCGACAAATATAATTCCACATGCTCAAATTAACCATTGCGGAGCTCCAGCACATACGTGTGACGCACGTCGCCAGCCGGTCACACCAAGTTAGCATCTCAGTGTCAGAGTTGAACACAAGACGATAGTCACCGAATTACAGGGCCACACTTCCCGCTATCTGGTCACAGACATGCCCGCTCATGCTGCGTTTAGTTCATGAAGCTGAAGGCAGTTAAAGCTGAAGCAGCTGAAGGCAATTAAAGCACTGGGACAAGAGACGCAAAGAGGACAGAGAGCTTGTATATGCGTCCTTCTTTTGTGCGTCTGGTCGTCCAAGCATTCTACTCGTAGTTTCGAAAGGCCGATGGTAATCTGGGCCCGTATTCACAAAACGTTCATAAGAGGAAGCTTTAGCTCTGGTGCTTCTATCTAAATACATGTAAAAGGATAACTCGCTTTTCTCGCCGACCACTGCACCAAATTTGACGAGGTTTGTTGCATCTAAAAGAAAAGCTTAGATCTAGTGACTGTTTGTTTCGAATTTTTATTTAGATCGCCCATTTTTTTACTAAAAATTGGCAAAAATCGAAAATTTTCAGAAAACGAAACTATTAAGTTTACAACTAACTCAGCAATGAAAAATAATACCACAATTATCTGAATTACACCTGATAATACATCTGGAGCGGACAAACTGCATATGTTACACATGAATCTAAAGAAATCCAGTAAAATGAAACTACAGCTTTAAAAGAACGCTTGTGCACAACGTAACAAATTCACGTAAGATATAAATAGACACATCGAATTTGTCCGTTTTGAATGATCTAATGGATGCCGTATGCAGAACCGCGATATCTATCGTTTATGCAGAGCTATTAGTTTGTACACTTGCGCGTCATTTACTCAAGGGGATCAATGTTACTACACTCTTAGGCAAAGTTACGCCCTTTGGAGTGCCCCTTCTGCCACACAACAATGATCGTCATCTGCCTTGATGCCTTTCCTTTCTTTAACGCTGCGAGCCCGGCACTTTCTAGTAACGAACGGCATGCGCGTTATCAGCATGATAGCATTCCCGATAGGAAAGTAGCGGGCGCGGCGTTTTCAAGAAAGGAAACGCATCAAGGCAGATGACGATTATTGTTGTGTGGCAGAAGGGGCACTCCAAACGGTGTAACTTTGCCTAAGAGTGTATGTGTCCTGTAAATGTCGACCACACTTGTTTCATTCGTTAACACAACCTTAAACAAATGCGCCCTTTGAGGTGCATATTTGCAACAGAACGATAATCATCATCTGTCTTGCTTGCGTTTCCTTTCTTGAAAACGCTGCGCTCGCTGTATACTTTCCTGTCGAGAATGCTCTGTCATGCTGATAACGCGCACGCCGTACCTGACTTGGAAGTACCGGGCTCGCATAATTAAAGAAAGAGAATGTGCGCAAAGTTTATCGTTGTGTGGCCAGATACAACCCAAAGGGTGTAATTTTGTTTTAGAGTGTACACTCTAAGAACAGTTTACATCCTTTGGAGTGCCCCTTCTGCCACACAACGATAATCGTCATCTGCCTTGATGCGTTTCCTTTCTTTAACGCTGCGAGCCCGGTACTTTCCAGTGACGAACAGCACGCGCGTTATCACCATGATAGTATTGCCGACAGGAAATGCTATCATGCTGATAACCCGCATACCGTTCGTTGACAGATGACGTTTATTGTTCTGTGGCAAGATACGACCCAAAGGGTGGAATTTTCTTTGAAAGTGTTGTTGTGTGGCAAGACATGACCCAAAGAGCGTAATATTGCTTAAGAGTGCAGTCGCTTGCAGACGATAAAATTACGGCGTACTTAATATCTGAATTCTCACCAGCTGTATCATCCTTGGGGTGAACTTGTACTTCGTGACAAGTGGCAAAGTGCACTTCTCGATAAATCTCGACGCCAACACAGTAGCTTTGGCACTATTAATGATTCCTGCGCAGGGCGAGAGGAGCCATTAGAGCAGGTAGGCTCTTACACAATGTACAACTCCCTTTAGGGTGTATATTTGCCGCACAACAATAATCATCTGCCTTGCTCCCGTTTGCTTTCTTGAAAACGCTGCGCTCACTGCTTTCCTGCCGAGAATGCTCTGTCATGCTGATAACGCGCATGCCGTTCTTCTCTCGCAACCGCGCCAAAGAGAGGAAATGCGGAAAGACAGATGGCTATTATTGTTGTGTGGCAAGATACGACCCAAAGGGTGCATTTTTAACAGGCAAAAGCAATCCTTAGCAGAGCTTGTTCTCGGCGTGCCCTGAAGGTTGCATTTAACTCAAAGTGAAAGAAGTTTCGCACGCTCCACTTTTGACTATGTCATAACATTCTTTGACGTTGTACTACTCCTGTTTGTCCTCAATAAAAAAAAATGCAAAGCTTCAGCTTTCGCGTCTGAAAAAAATATCACGTTAATAAAAAAAAAGTGTCTCACCAATACAAATTTGCAGATGCATGCCGATGCGAGTAACTCATACATCAAAGACAGTGAAACTGTGTAACAAAGTTTACCGAGCTAACCAGATCAACCTGAGTCACAATGCCCCTCCGTGGAGAGTTTTCACAACTTTAGTAAGTACTAGGGGTCAGGGCGGAATTCACGCTGCGACTTTCGTACGGAATTTCTTAGCCAAAAGTCTGCGGATCCCACGCACTCTGGGAATCGATGTCAGCGAAGCGTTGTAAGTGGTTTGCTTTGATTGACGATGATTAACGGTGATGTTGGCAGCGAATGTGCAATTTCTCCAGCGTTTAGTTCAATACCAGAGTGGTCAGTTGATGTTAAACGTCACCTTGCACGCATCACTGTTGTCAGTCTGCGTAGTCCACAGAACTCACAGCTAGTCGTGTTTGCTTGAGGCATTGTTGCGCGTCATCGTTCATAATCTCTGAATGAGGGTTGATCATTATCATTGCTTCACATGGCACATCGCATCGTGGCAGCAGCGGTCTGCACCAAGTCCCACTTTGTAGCGAAGACGCTCCTGTTCCGCGCTACGGTTCATTCGTGCATGGATGTCGTCATCGCTGAGTGCCCGCTTTGCAGCCGCTTTGTTGGCGCGTGTTTATGGGTTCTTTCTGCATAAGTGGTGTTGGATACGAAACCTTTTCCTGGCATCACTCAAGTTCGTCGACCACATCCAATCGCCGTCGCATTCCAATTGTGATGCGCCGGGGCGCGTCTTCCACGTTACTGGACCCGTCAGACAGGTTGCCGGCCCGAACCTCATGCGCCGCACGTCGAGCTATTGTCTCCCCTCTTGCTTGACTCTTCCCGAAAGTGCAACGGGAGGTTGGCACGGTTCCAGATAACTGATCTTGGTCCTGAGCAAAGTTGTTTTGCTGCTCTGGAAGGTCGTTCGAGAAAAACCCGTCTCCTCCAGCTGAACGCTTCCAGACGAGGAGGCGACTCCAGAGGCAAGTGAGCCCTCGGACAATGGAGCCATTGGAGCGTCCCCATTGCCCGAATGTGACGACACTGGCACGGACGCCTACCATTGGAGGAAAATGCTGACACCTGAGCTGGCTCGACAACTGGTCGAAAATGACGTGACCCCGAGAGACCGATGGAACTAAAAGCTAGAGACAGGTAGAAGAATTTTTTCGTTCTTCTTGCCACGGGCCGCAGCGTCCGACTTGCTGCCGGCCGTCGATGACTTGATGATAGTTCATTACGGTAATTAATGCAAATAAACCTTCAGTTCTCAAAATCCTCCTCAATGTCGGCTAACTCCCGCAGTCAACGGCAAGATCTAATAACTTCTGGCAGCGGTAAGGATGAACCTTCGCCCAAAGAAGTCTTGAGGAACTGGGAGCAGCGATGAAGAAAGAGATTTCGACCCAGGGAGTCCTGAGGAACCGGAAACAGCGGACCGAGGAACCGGATGGCGTAGTGCTGCATCCGTGAGTCAGCGCGTGATTTTTTTTTTCCTTTTGATTCGCCAGACTTCAAATTTTGCGTGTTTATTGTGAAGGTTCTAGGAATCGGGAATTCGCTGCACATTTTCTGTTTGCACGAATTATTCAAGGAAAACAGCTCTAACCACCAGTCGGGGCAGCTGCCATGGATCTTAGAGGTTTGACGGGGTGAGACTTGTTGTTAATGTTCTACGAGTTGGGAGTTGAGGTGGACGAAAAGTTGGAAAAGCCAGCTGTCCAAAAGGCAATTCAAGATATTGGCAATGATGATGAAAGCATTAAGATTGCTTGGGAAGTGATACAAGAAACACGGGCGCGTGCGCGTCAAGAATGTGAGAGTGAGCGTAAGCGAGAGCGGGAAAAGCACGAGAAAGAGATTACAGAGCTACAGGTGGAACTTCAGAAATCTTGCCCAGCGACGGGCAGTGAGGGGGACAACCGTAGCAGATCAAGCGAGGTCGAGCCATGTCAGATGGACCAGTGGATGAAACCGTACAAGGTTGGAGAGGACATTGCCTTATTCTTGGTTCATTTCGAGAGAACCTGTGTAGGGTGTAATTTCGCTCAGCTAGGGCACCTGGTCACAGCGGTTGGTGACTGTTGGCAGTGAACGTAGTCGAAGATTAACGGCGAATGACGCGGAAAACTACGGCAAAGTAAAGGCAGCGCTGTTGATCAGGTACCGATTTTCCTGGGAAGCATATAGGCAGCGATTCAGAGAAGCGAGCAAAAAGATCGACGAGGGCTACTCAGAGTTTGCGTACTGTTTGAAAACAAACCTTGTTGAGTGGCTTAAGGGTGCCGAAGTGTACCAAAGTAGAGACAAAATTATAGAGTGTACTTGTCTCGAACAATTCTACCACAGGATTCCACAGCCAGTGAGGTTTTGGATGCAGGATAGAGATGCCGTAGACACGGTAGATAAGGCGGCTCGGCTAGATGATGAGTAGGTCATGCGACGAAAACTCACTACCGATGACGAGCGTTCAAATGGAAGGGATAATCCGAGAAGGTATATCCACCACAAAAAAGAGACACAGGTAAAAGCTACCGAGATGGCCAAGTAGATTAAAAAACTCAGGAAGGGAACAAGGATAAAGGAGCTAGCAGCCCGCCGGAGGAGGGGACAGAGAATGTTGATAGGCGAGAGTTCGAGAAGTGGCGACAGGTCCGATATTATCAGTGCCAGGGCCTCGGTCACTATACGCCAGAATTTAAGAAAAAAAAGCCTGTAGTGCTTTTCTACGTGGGCGGAAGCGACGAAAGCTTCGAGCTACTCCATCCATACCTCAAGGAGCTACGGATTAGCGGAAAAACCTGTAAGGTATTAAGGGAGAGTGGAGCAAGCATGGACCTTGTTCACCCTTCTTTTATAAACGCCGAGGACTATACAGGGAAGGTAACTTGGATCAAGTCAGTGCTAGAGGAACACAGAGTGTGTCTGCCAATAAGCACGAGTGACAATTTCTGGTCCTTTCGGAGAACTAGAGACAGAGGCAGGCGTTTCGAAGGCACTACCAATGGACTACCCGTATCTCTTTTCAAACCATTCGCAGCGTTTGTTGGGGGAGCGCGGTCAGGAGTTCGTAGAAGGAAGGTTGCAGGCATTAACCCGCTCGCGAGCACGCCATATCACCGCTCAGCTGACCACGGACCCCAGCGCAGCGGTGGCGGAACGCGAGGAAGCGCATTCCCTAGTAGAACCTCGGACAACGGAGGAAAAAGAAAACAGTGTGACAGTAAAGGTGCCAATTAAAATGATCCCCGCAGAAAACTCGCGTAGCGAAGAAAGCTCGCCAGTGGAAGTAACAGAAAGGGAGAGAAGCTCAGTATTTTCACCTGCCTCCAAGGTTTTTGACAGGCTTCTCCACGTGGACAGGGAGTCGCTCAGCGCGGAGACACAAAGGGACCGGACTCTGACACGTTTACAGTACAACGCGAATGAGGGCATAGCTAGATGCAACGTTACCATCCACGAAAAGGGAGGACTGCTGTATAGACACTACCGAGGTCGTAGGGGCCGTATCCTCGATCAGTTAATCGTTCCGGAGAGGTATCGGGGGATCTCCTGACTTTGTGTCACCGAAATGGCTGGTCGGGCCATCTAGGAATCAACCAAACGAAGGAGAGGCTCTCGTTAGAATTTTACTGGCCAGGATGCTTTGAGGATGTGGAAAATTATGTAAGGTACAGTGACGCGTGTCAGCGAGTTGGGAAGCCGGTAGATAAACGCAAGGCACCTTTAAAGTTGGTCCCCTTAATCATGGAGCCATTCCTTCGACTGGTGATCTACACAGTCGGGCCTTTGCTGCCGAGCCGATCAGGGTGCAAGTACCTTTTGTCCATGCTCTTTCCTGCGATAAAGTTGCCTGAAGCGATTCCTTTGAAGGAACTGAGCTCCACCGCGATAGACGATGCTCTGCTGTCCGCATTTCCGCGAATCGGTTTTCCTGCAGAGATTCAGGCTGACCAGGGGACGGTATTTACAAGTGCTATAACCACGCCGTTCCTAGAATGGTGTGGTGGGCGGCTGATACAAAGCTCCGTGTACCATCCACAATCAAACAGGGTTGAAAAGATGCACTCGGTGCTTAAGAGGGTGGTACGTGCATTGTGCCATGAACACAACGCAGACTAGGAGGACTATTTGCCCGCAACCCCGTTTGCGTTGAGAAGGGTCCCACATAAGGCAACGGGGTTCACTCCTTCCGAGCTGGTGTACGGTCGGACGACCCGTCCCCCCTCAGAAGGCTAAGAGAAATGAGGGAAGGAACAGGTGAAAGCCAGACGGTGGTCAGTTGCGTTTTAAAATTGCTGGATCGCTCAAATGTCTCGCGACAACTGGTTGAAAAAACCTGAAAGAGGCTCAGGAAACTGCGAAGGCGCACTATGACAGAAATGCGCGTAGGCGAACATTTAAGGTAAGCGACACGGTCATGATCCTAAGGCCTTCACGAAAAAACAAACTTGAGGTTAGTGAGATGGACCTGTAAAGGTTACCCAGAAGATATCGCAGACTAACTACACTCTAGAAGTTCCCGGGAAAAGGAATAAAGCAATCATTTACCACTCCAATTCAATGAAACCTTATTGTGGAAGGGAAGAGGTTGTGAACATGATGGTAAACGCGTCTGAAGAAGTAGCGGTCCAACTTCCAGGTTTAGCGACAGTGACAGATGCGGACCGCTTCATAGAGGAAAACCTGAATCTGTAAACCGACTGACTCTCGAGGCCGATCAAGTAAGCGACCTCCGGAAACGATTTGAAGAATTTCGCCAATATTTCAATAGTTGGCCCGGGAGAACGACGCTCATTACTCATGAGATTGATTTGACATCAGATGAGCCCGTCCCATCCAAACCGCACCTGGTCTCGCCTCGTCAGCAACAAATAATGGACGTAGAGATCAAACGAATGCTTGAGTTGGGAATCATTGAGCCAGCAAACAGTGATTACACTTCCTTCATGATACTCGTAGAGGCGAGTGGGAAAGAGCCGCGTCCATGTGTATAATTTATTTATTTATTTATTTATTTATTTATTTATTTATTTATTCATTCATTTTACATACTTTCAAGGCCAGGCAGGCAAAACAGAAAGGAGTGGTAAAATATACAACAATTGCAGTACATAGCAATAATAGAAAATAAATCTATAAGCACTTCAGGAGTTGGTTAGTTAATCTCGACTAATTATGCAATTAAATAGAATACAAAAAAGTGTGTGGCTTACTCCATACAATAGTCAGCAACATGCATTTGGTCGCGTCGTCTTATAGCGCAGCGGCATATTTTTAAAGTCTGGCTAAAGTTAGCTACGACACCCTGCACATACCGACCTGATAGGTGGTGCACGCACAAAAATTGTTGCCCTCAGAGAAGAAGAGTATTCGTGCGCTACGAGAGTGGTTGGGCGACAATCACTCTCTCCGTTGCTGAGGTGTATTTTATTTCACACCGTCACGCTTGTTCGGGCAGTCCACATGATTTTTGTATCAATGGCAGTACGTGATTTTATTCCTCATTTCTTGTTTTTATATGCCATCATATTGACGTCCCGCTTCATATCATAGACAGTATTTCCGTCCTTCTTACGCATACGTTCACTCGCGACGTATACGCCACAGCATAAGCAATACGGTGGGCGCAGACACTGCGTCGCTTCGACTCAGTGCTGAATTGAAACTATGAGCAATAATATAATAGAAGGCTGAGGCTAGCAGCACAGAAGGTGGCAGCGAAGTGCCCGACATCAACAAGTTTTGATAATTAGAAACCTTCAGACTTTCTTTCCTTGTTTCATTTCACGCGGAGAATTCTATCCTCTGAAGCGTCTTGAAAAATAAACATCCGCAGATCTATAAGAGACGGAAAGCTCCAACTAGAAAAAAAACGATAGAGGTGCTTAAAAGACATCAATGTCAACCTTCACGGCTGTCAGGGACAGACACCACAGTTCTCTTTGCTATACCACTCAACACGGTGTCATGACGAGTATAAAAGGTCAGCTTATTGCGCGCATAGAGAATCACAGCATATGAGGCATTAGGCAGAAGTTCGCAGCAAAGCATTATTACTACTGCCTGCCACCTCAGCGAACACCCGATTATGCACCACAGAATTATACGCTAAAACTGCTCCATGAACATTGAGAAGACAAATGAAAGCGCGCTTGCTAAACTCAAGCTTACTATTGGCGCAAGTAGTGAAGTTCGCACCTGTACTACCATTACATAAAGGTTTTTTTTTCTACAATAGCGATCGCTCTTGCAGTGCCGGGCATCGCAAGCTTACCGATCTTACGAACCGTTTTAGCTTTGTGCATACGGTGTTTTTTCGTCAGATCTTTCTTACGCCAAAATTTCTTCGTATAGTTGGCCGAGTGAATTCCGCCCCGGGTTTACCGCTACCCGAAATGTATCTAAGAATGTGCAAGCACTTAACTATATTCGATGGGAGCGTATTCGAACGCTTCGCTGTCCAAGCACGAAGCGCAGGAAGCGCAGGAAGAAGCGCAGGAAGAACACTACGAAGAACAACTAAAGAAGCCTCCGGAAAGTGTAAAATAAGGATTACTTTAGTAGAATAGAACTTAAAAAACAGCAGTTGGCAACAAAGGCACACGGACTGCGCGGGGTTGTGTTACTCCGCCAGCCAATCACAAAAGCAAACAAAATCGTCGTCGTGCGGCCTGTTCAACCTGGCGTCGTACTTGACACCTCCGGAGCGTCTGCTGTTCTTGAAGAGTCTTTTCAAGGGCGGAAGCAATGAGGCGTGCAACAGACATGGACAAAATGTGTGGAGTCTGCGCATTTCGCATGGAACTTTACTGCCAACTGAAGTGAAACTTCACAACAAAAATAGTTGTAGCGAAGCAAGCATGTCATTTCAGTTCAATAAAGAATTAGGCAATCGCCATTTCACTATAATAGGCGAGGGAAAATTACGCGCTAATCATTTTGTTCTTGTAGTTACCGCCTTATTTAGGTTACAGAAAATGTTTGAAGTACGAATTCTTTTCCGCCTTGTGGAGGAACAGTGGCTGGTGGTTATAAGGGCATGGGCGGGGCTTCATTGCAGACTTAAGTTGTATCCGACTATAGTAGCCTTTTTTTTTTAATTAGCTCTGGAAGAATTATACAGAAATATATATTTGCGGAACAGTCACAGTTGTTTTAGGTCCCTCGTTTACTGCTCTAACAAGTCAAGTGCGACAACCGACTCGTATTGTTATTCGGGAAGTTACGTAACGCTGCGTGGCCGCCAGTCGCGTACAACCACGTATGATGCATGAAGTTGCGATTGTACACGTAATGCGCCCACTGCGGAAGGTTAGGAAAAGATCTACATAAGCACAGCAGAGAAATGCTTATACGTTAGGCGGCTCGAATGATAACTGTAGCAGCGTCATTCAGAACACACGGAATTGTCCTCCACTTCTGGCGGCGTTTTCGCTACTTCTTTTTTAAATAAACAGATGTTGATCCAGGAATATTTTCCTAAAAGACGGTTAAATTTGTTAATTTTCGCTTTTGCTTCCTGCTTGGCTGTTGCCTTGGCACTCTCCCTTAGTAGATCGCTTAGTTTCTCAAATCCTTGCGACTCTTGTTTCCAGTTGGCAATTTTGCACGAAAAGAGCTGTACAATTAGGGAAAAACCAGACGAGTTAACGGGTGACAGTCCTATTGCCTATGAGTGCAAGGGCTATTGCAGTGTTTGATGATGGACTCTGTCTTGCATTATCTTATTTTCTACCTTATCTAACCCATATTACGGGTATTAGCTTCCGAGGATCTGTCAGCGTCGCGACGAGCCGTCACTCGAGGAAATAATGAAACAAAAAGAAAAGTTAAACGCAATTGGCATTTTCTCTGGCTCCAAGTCGTTCCATGTGCATACAGACCACCTGACCACGAACCGAATCCCGTTCCTGGTGCCTGGATCAGTCTAAATGAAGAAGGTTGAACTAACGAAGCAACACCGATGTGCGTGACCGTTGAATAAACGGCGACAACTGAATGCATCTCGAGTTAATCGCGCGGGCACCGAATTGATGAGGAAACTGACCTTCACATCCCAGGAGACGCCGATAACTACCGCCATCCAAAAGGACTGAAAACGGCAGCAAAATGTTGACCCCGAATAGTTGTGAAGTCTCAACATTGATTTGGCGGCGCTTTAGGAATGTGTGTGAGAAGTGGTGGCGTGGGCGGGGAGGGGGGGGGGGGGGGCAGGTATGTGTCCTAATTTCGGAGGAGGGGGCCGGGCCCCCCCGGGCCCCCCCTTGGGTACCTGCCTGGTACGCTATATCCGACGCCATCTTCCTGCACTCTACGCCGCATCTATAGCGACACCGGTGTCGGGAGCGCGTTCTCATGAAGGGTCACGTGGCGCTGCTTCGGGGATCCGACGCAGCGTTTTCTGCTGTTCTTGCGTTGCCATTTGATACCGACCAACACGATACTCGGAAAACGTTATGGAACTCCTCTTAACAACATCGCCGTAAGATACGAAAAACGGAGTTTCGGAATGAAAGCCCTGGCCCTAATTCCCGGAAGAACTTCTGATATTAGAGTGGCCTGCAAGAGAAAACATCAGGCAATGCGGATGCTGGATATGTTAATAACGAAGGTGGCTGGGCGATGACAAGGAGCACGTTCGAACGAAACACTTTATAAATTCATCCCGTGGTCCGTGGTTTGTCTCTTACTACGACACACTACAATTTTATTTCAGATTTATTACCATCTAGCCGAGCAGCTTGGTAAAACTAGCGTCGAGGCGTGATTTGACAACGAAGACATCTAAATATTTACTTCTGACGCGCGCCTAGAACATTTTAATTATGTTTCCAAGGTCATCAAGGAGGACATCGTTCATATTTTTCCAAAAAAGAAAGAAACCTTCCGTGAAACATGCCAATATATAGCTATGTGAAACTTCATGTTAAGGTGAATTAGTATTTGCGGTACTGTGTTTCGTTGCTTCTGCACAGTGAGAAGTGCAAGTTATTCTTCATTTTATTTTTACTGTTAGTTTTGCCACTGTTGCTGCACTCTGCCACTTTCCTCTCAGTTACACGGTGGACCTGAAGGCGATAAAATTAACTATTACTGTGACTAATTCCCTAAATCGAATGCGCCTGATAAATCATCTACCACTCTTTCCTAAATAGTATTAGAGCCGCCAGCAATGTTTTTAATGTTCCGCGTTCTTAAAAGATTTTACACTGCGTGTATAGCTCCTATAGTTACGACCCACCCGTTCTCTCCTCGCAGACATCGAAGCGTCCTTGTCCCTTGCGTGAACAGACACCGGTGCCCAAGACAGCAAAGGCTAAGCCGACTGCTGCACAAAAGGCTGCATGGTGTTTCATTTTCCTTGATCACTGTTACTCTGGCAGCTGAGAGACGGCTACACCTCGCGAAGCGTTTTTGGTTATATAGCTAGCCGTCTCTAATTAGGAGACCGGTAGTAATGATCTATGCCAGCGAAGGGAGATTTTTTTTTTTTTTTTTTTGTAACGCCGACATGTGCTATGCTACGTCCAGCTGCTGCTTTCATCACTCACATCAGACATGCAAAATCAGGGGCCCATTAAAATTGCAGTCTTCGCTTTTGATTCCCCCCCCGTCATTTATCCAGAAGCGCAAGCTATCGCAGCTGCAGACTGCATACACCTAAAGCTCAGCACCAGTGTCATCAGGTGCCAGTAACGTTAAAAAAAAAGATATTCGTGCGACTGCGCCATTAGGCGATGCCCTACTTCCTGGTTTTTCGAGCGCCTCCACTAAAACTACACTAGCGTGACATTTGCAGCAATCCCATTTATTGGGGACAAGCGGTGCTAAAATGGCGATTTTCGAAAGAAAAATGCATTTTCTAAATTTATCAGGAGTGGACGAATAGGGATTTTTGATATCGAATTAAGTACGAATTGAACAGGGCCAGAAGCGAATCGAATCGAATATTGAACTCATTTCCAACAGTTTTCTAATTATGAATAGTCATTACCACAATAAATATAAAACGATGTTCACATACCAGTAGTCTGAAAGTTAGCAAGTTTCTGTCATTATAGTATAAAGCGTTGTTACTAAATGCACAAATGTAAAATTAGGAGCAAACAAGCATTTTTTTCGTATGCAAGGTGCTTTGAATAAATTGCAGATGATCGGTGTACAGCCTGCGAGGTCACATTCATCATCATTATCATTATCATCATCAGCCTGGTTACGCCCACTGCAGGGCAAAAGCCTCTCCCATACTTCTCCAACTACCCCGGTCATGTGCTAATTGTGGCCATGTTGTCCCTGCAAACTTCTTAATCTCATCCGTCCACCCAACTTTCTGCCGACCCCTGCTACGCTTCCAGTCCGTAACCCTTAATGACCACCGGTTATCTTGCCTCCTCATTACATGCCCTGCCCATGCCCATTTCTTGTTCTGGATTTCGAATAAGATATCATTAACTCGCGTTAGTTCCCTCACCCAATCTGCTCTCTTCTTATCTCTTAACGTTACGCCCATCATTCTTCTTTCCATAGCTCGTTGCGTCGTCCTCAATTTAAGTCGAACCCTTTTCGTAAGCCTCCAGGTTTCTGCCCCGTACTCTGCCCCGGTTTCTGCTCCAGGTTTCTGCCCCAGGTTTCTGCCTGCGAGGTATGGCTACCTAAGTGACGTAGCCTGCTACACTACGCAAGTTTTCATGTTTTATATCCATACTTTGCCGCGGGGGTAAAAAAACCTGCCGTGCTTTTACTCCTATTTTATGTTTGTTTGGGCACAGTTAACGTGTTTAAATATTTGAAAAGTCGAAAACCACATCCCATAGGACACTATTCGATTCGCTATTTGCAAGTTTACAATATTGCGCACTCCTAAATTTTATTGATTTCTGATTCATAGATGTATTAAGAAGCCCAAGATCAATCTTCGTTGCATTCTGTGCCGTAGAAGAAACGAAAACTAATTCTGTTCACGTGACGGCGGCGCGTGCTCGCTGCCGAGGACGTTGTGTACAAGACACGACCGCAGAGCAGGCAAGAAACCGAACACGGGGTGGGTGCCCGCGTGAGAAACTTCATTTCTCGCGCGTTTTATTCATGGGAGACCTTCCACCAAGGTTACAGCATACCGCAAAGTAAAAACTTAAAAAAACATCGCAGGACGCCTTAGTACTTCTTACGAGCTGTGAGTGCGAAATCATTAATGTCCATCTGAACGTCGCTTAGCGGTCCTTCTATAGTTTTACGCTGCGAGTGGAGTGTTCGAGTTTTGCTGAAGCGTGTCTTACCGAGTTTTGCGATTAAATTGATGCGGGCTGTTTATTTTTGCGCTTGATATCTTGCTCAGGAAATCAAGATCTCACGAAAGGAAGAACTTGCGTCCATGAGATCGCACATGCGCTCTCTTTCGTCTTCAGCAGGCGCTTATGGTTCGTTTGAATTTTGAATGCGTATTCATGCAGCCTACGTGTTTCGGAGGGGGCGTTTTTGTTTTGTGTCTTGGTTATATATACTTGAAATTTGAAATAAAATTCAGTTGGAAGTGAGCGCTTGTCTTCATCGTTTTTTCAGTTCTTTTTTCTATGTACGCGCAGTAAGTGAAGTTTGCTAAGGAATACTAACTAGCCCGTACCCTAACCCTGCTGAAGCATTAGCTATCGTCCAATGTGTCCAGCCAAGCTGGCAATGTAGGGTAGTGTATGGTAATGCGAGTTGTCAGGAGCACCACATTTGTACGCCGGCAGGTTTTAGTACGCCCGTGTTTTCGGCTTCGCCATGTCGCACCATGTGCTAATGACAAACGTTTACTTCTCACATCGAATTGCGTGTTACTGGGCTGCTGCTGGTACGGTAATGCTCAGCGCTGGTCACCCATTACCAACCAAACTATAGCTCTTGCGACAGGGCATCGGTGGATTTTGTGAGCACATGAAAAATTCGCGACAACAAACTGGTAGAAAGTAATCGGGAGTAAGGCTTGTAGCTTTATCGGCCTTATAGACTTGTAAACATTCGCTCACTAGCAAAATTACCAGCCATGATGTCACGCGCGCCCCAGTAATCTTTAACAGATCTCATGCGATGACTGCGCACACTCGCTCTCAAAATGCTGAGTGAGAAAGCGGGGCAGCAGCAGCGAGCGAATTCATATTCGTGCGGCCTTTCGCTTCAAAGCCAACTAAGTGGCGAGAACACCGTGCACCGGATGCTATCAGCACTCGGGGCACCATGTCCCCATCGTAGATAGCTCTCAAGATAGGGCCCGCGCGACCGCGGCCATATGCAGCCGCCGCGCTTCTTCCCCGCTTTCCTCCTTTGCGCGCCTGTGATTAAGGGACGCCTCCTTCGATGTATGGCGTTGATTGACAAAGAGTGTAACGGGCATGCGCCCGAGTAATACCCCTGTCACACGGAAAGATTATATGTCATTGGAATTGAATGGCATTCGATGTTTCGAATGCCATTCGGTCTTTTGCGGTGCTACACAGTAAAATATAATTGCATTTGCAAATGATAGAAATGACGATCTGGAACAAAATTTCTACAAAATTCCAATAAGCTTCATGCCTATTACACGCGTCTAAGAACTTTTGGAAGTACTTTTAAAACGGCCGAAAACATTTTGACGTCAGTTATTCACAACTAAAAGCACTTCGATCAGCACATCCAATATGGCCCACCGTCGCAAGAGACTCCTGATGCAAAGAGTAATAGCGCTTGAGCACAGCCCGTGGTGAAAATATCATCGTGGCAAAAATAATTATTCCTTTTTATAAGTCTAAAGAAATATCTTCCAACTTTGCTGATGCACGCATTACTTTTTCGCGTTGTGTGTCGCTGTTGTCTATCCGGGGTGAAGAGTATACATTCGGTTCGAAATCGAATGCGAATGAGTTCCCCTAACTCATTCGATGGCAAATGTCATTCCATTCGAATGACATTAAATTTTCTCGCGTAAATCCAGATTAGTGGGATTATATGCGAATGCCATTCGATTCGAATGGCATTAAATCTTTCCGTGTGACAGGGGTATAAGCCGCGGTGATTTTGACGCAACCGCTTTTTCACGCCGCGCTTTGCAATAGAAATTTTGTTCCAGGTAACATGTCGTCATAAAGCAGAGTGCACAGGCCTGCTATCTAGGAGGCGTTGGATTGAGCCACCGTCGTCGACTCCCCTTCGCACGCTTTCCGTCTCGCATACAGCATACGGCACGCGGCAACGATATTATAGTTTCAGCAGTGCCGTACGGCAAGCGCGGAAATGCCGTATCGGCCGAGGACTGCGCATGCACGAACTTTACCGTACGTAAACACTTTCAGTATGCGATGCCAGACGGTAAGTAGTGTAACGTGCGAACCGAGTTTTACGAGCCAACACACAGTTGACATTGCGAGATGGCGCCCACCTAGGAATGCACACTGTGTTTGCCCGCATGTCGCGTGCGTTTTACCCGGACGGACGACTTGATTTTATTTCAAGTCATCAACAAGGTTCAACCTGTGCGCTAACTGATATCGAAGATAAAAGTAGACATTCAAACCTTATAATTTTTGGGTTTCCTGAGGAGCAGGTGAAACAGAGGGTGAGCGCAAGCGTAAGCTAATAACTGAAATACTTGCGGGAAGGCTTGGGGTGAAGTGCTGATCTGTTTTCCGCATTCACAGACTTGGAAACAAGGCTTCTAAGAGACCAGTCATCGAATTATTTCAAAACTTTATAGAGAGGGTATCTGTTTTCAAAAATGTTGACAAACTTAAAGGAACAAATATTTTTGTAGAGAATGACTATTCACGTGAAACTTTGATGAAAATGAGCCTGTTTTGGGAGAGTGCTAAATCGGACAAACAGCAAGGCAAGAAAGTCACTGATTCACAATGAATTACAGATCAATTGGGATTTGTTTTTCCGGGACGAAACAAAGAATGGGTGTAAGAGTGTTTCGAATGGTCGTGCAATGCCGCGGTCAGCGTAAAATTCCTTCCTTAATAATATCAGGATTATAAATGTGAACGCACGTGGCATCATGAGTAAAACAGGACAGCTGGAGGCCGTCCTCTCTTTCAATCCACACGTTACTGTAATCACGGAGACTTCGCTGCACAAGGATATTTGCGATGAGGTCACGATTGTGCCTTCTCACAAAATATATCGCCATGACAGACCATCTAGAGGTGCCGGAGTTGCTGTAGTTGTTAAATCTAGTATTGAGCGTATTTTATTATTCATATTCGCTCATGTTGAATGCTTATGCCTTAAGTTGAATCTCTCTGATACTGTTTTTGTCTTTTGTGCTGTGCACAGGCCCCTGATTCTCCTGATGCTGTATTAATTCCGTTACGAAATCATTTACTTCAACTTAAGAAACACAAAATTATATTGGTTGACTTTAACCTTCCATCAATAAACTGGAACCACTTAGCTTACAATTATGAATTTGCACGTAAGGCTGATGTGATGTTTGATATTATCCTTGATAACAACCTTGCATGGATTGTCGACGAGCCCAGGCGCATTGCCAATAACTCAAGTTCCATTCTTGACCTGGTGTTCGTAGATCGGTCCATTGCTGACTACAATGTTTCTGTGCAACCCGGTTTTTCTGATCACTTATTGGTTCTTGTTTCATTTCTGCTTCTTACTGGACTTGTAAAGCATTTCACTGCGTTTAAATCTGTAAAAAATTACCTGTGTGCTGATGACGATGTTATCTTTAATCATCTCGAAACAGGGTTCAGTGCATTTCCAGAGGACAATCATTCACTGCGTTGCGTGAAGTTTAAAAAAGAATCTGCTTATATTGTATCGATCATTTGTTACCCATTAAAGTAAAAAAAACGGACAAATATATCCCTTGGACAAATAGACACATTCACTTGAAACACAGGGCCATAAGTTTGAGAGACCAGCGCTCTTCTTCACATGCATTGCATAAAGTTCGAACGGCACCCTCTGAGGGTGTTCAAGAAGCAAAAAACTTTTTCTTCAACAGTACTTTGCCAAATTTTAGTAAAGATGATCCAGGGAAGTATTGGAATTATATTAAGTAGCACAAGCAGCCAACACATAATATTTCATATATCAATGAAATACTGGATGATCCGCAGGTTGTTGCTGATCATTTAATGTTCAATTTCATAGTGTGTTATCTGTCGCATCTATGAATAACTCCGCCGGTCACTCGTCAAATACTTTTGATGTTAGTCTTCTGTCTTATGAAGGCGTGTTGAACATATTGTTGAAACTAAAGGCAAAGTCGCCATCACACCAAATAGTATGCCCAACTCCTTCCTTCACCGCTATGCTGAACCATTAGCGAAGTTTCTCGTGATTATATTTCAATCTTCTTTAAAACCCTCTCACATCCCTCTTGATTGGAAATTTG
Source organism: Dermacentor andersoni (assembly GCF_023375885.2). Taxonomy (NCBI): domain Eukaryota; kingdom Metazoa; phylum Arthropoda; class Arachnida; order Ixodida; family Ixodidae; genus Dermacentor; species Dermacentor andersoni. Next base: position 143,586,646 of record NC_092815.1, on the reverse strand, counting down.
CACGTGTAGTTCCCATACTAAAGAAAGAAGATCCGTTGTCACTTTTGATTGACGTTGTCAACTTGCTTATTAAAGGACTCGCTGAAGAAGAACACGAAGGTTATGCAGAAACAGAAAAAATAGTTAAGGACTTCTTTAGCGAGTACCTTAAGTTACAGTGTGGTGGCATCGAACGTGCACATCGCCTTGTCCGGCCACGTTCTGACCAAGCTCGACCAATTATAGTTAAATTTCTTAACTTCAAATCAAAACTCGAAGCATTTCAAAATGCACATAAACTAAAACATCTCACGGAACCAAAAGTTTGGCTAGACGAAGACTTCTCCCCGAAGGTCCTACATGCACGGAAAAAGCTGCGCGACTTCGCCAAGGCCGATGTCAGAGAAAACGAGCGTTATTTTGTAAGATTTGATAAGCTTCACATGAAAAATTTGGTTTACCGGTATGATTCGCCAACAGATAGCGTGAAAAAACTTTTTTCTAGGCACTCGCCCCCCAAGAATTGACAATCTACCCCAAAGAAAGCCAACCATAACAAAACAAAACCAATCTCCTTGGTCTTGGCAAACTTCCGCAGCATACATAACAAACTAGACGCACTCAAAGCTATAGCACATACCTGCTCAGCTGATATCATCGTGGGTACGGAAACGTGGCTAACCGAAGACATTGCATGTCACGACATCGCGCTTCCATCATCGTTCGTTTTATTTAGGAAAGATAGGGCTGATTCTCGACGAGGAGGAGGAGTGCTCATTGCGATTAACAAAGACTTTCATGCATCTCTTACTCCTATCGACTCTCCCTTAGAAATAGTCTGGGTTTCTGCTCAACTTGGTCATAAGTTTTGCATTATTGGCGCCTGTTATAGGCCACCAAGTAGCCAACCTGAATTCATTGATCTGTTAAATGACGCTATCGAGCAGATCCTTGTTAGGCACCCGAATTGCCTCTTATGTTTAGCTGGCGACTTTAATTTTCCCGCGATTAATTGGATGACGCTAACTGTTGGCTCCGATAATAACAGACAGGAAAACATTAACTTTCTTCATTTACTTCAATATCACCAGCTCACCCAAATTGTTCACGAGCCCACTCGCGGTAAACACATCCTGGACCTCATCCTGACAACCCATCCTGAGCTCTCAGACATCCACGTCTTGGAAGAAATAAGTGACCACAAAGTTGTGCACTGTTCTCTTCTACTTCCACGGACCGACAAAACAAAAACCAGGAAGCTTATCTACAACTACGCAAGTGCGGATGTTGAAAAAATGAACCTGTTGCTGGAAACTTTCACAAATAGCTTTCAGGCCAATTTTCATAACCGTACGGCTAATGAAAATTGGAAGTTGTTACGTGACAAACTCAATGAAATTGAAGATTCCTGCGTGCCAAAACTAATGATAAGTACGCGTACCAACGATCCTTGGTTCACTACAGATGTCAACAGGGCACTAAATAGGAAAAAAAGAGCATTTAGTAAAGCGGTTCGATCAAAGGAAACTACAGACTGGGAAAACTATAAAAGCATTTCCAAAATAGCTGAAAAACTAATTTCTGAAGCCAAAGACAAATATTTTAATTTTACACTTCCTAGTTTGATAAAAACCAACCCTAAGAAATTCTGGAACACTGTTAATCCTAAAACCGCTAGTACGGTTCCTGTTCTTTTGGACGCCCACGGCCGCACTCTACCTATCGAACAGTGTGCAGAACAATTCAATAGCCACTTCTCACAAGTATTTACGAACGAATTGCCCATTTACAATCCACTGCTGCCTCCTGAGGCCGATATACAGATTCCATTTTCACCCATTCACATATCTGCGCTTGGCGTGGCTCGTGCAATTGAACGCCTACCTCACCACACTAGCCCAGGACCCGATGGTATCAACGCGAAACTCTTAAAAATTACCTGCCAACACACAGCTTTCCTGCTATCTCTCATTTTCCAACAGTCACTCGATACGGCATGTGTGCCAGAAGATTGGAGATCCGCTTATGTAATGCCGGTATTTAAATCTCGTGACAGATCCGTTCCTCATAATTACAGGCCAATTTCACTAACATCGATATGTTGCAAGGTACTCGAACATATATTATACACTAACATTATCACCCATATTAACCAGAACAACTTGCTTCATAACAACCAACATGGCTTCCGCAAACATTTATCGTGTCAGACACAGTTATTTGAGTTAATAACGGACCTTCATCAAGCAATCGACTCTTCCTTCTACATTGACTCCATTTTTATTGATTTCTCTAAAGCCTTTGATCGCGTGCCTCATAACCGCCTGATGATAAAGATACGCAACCTGCAGCTGGACCAGCGTACTACGCAGTGGATCAACGCATTTCTAACAAACCGCTTTCAGTCAGTTAAGTTAGGGAGCTTCTTATCAAGGCGTACAGGTGTTGCTTCAGGAGTTCCCCAGGGTTCGGTGCTGGGTCCACTACTTTTTTTAATATATATTAATGACATCACGTCGAACATAACATCAACAATACGGCTATTTGCAGACGACTGCGTAATTTACCGAGCAATATCGAGCCCTTGCGACATCATTGCTCGCCAGACTGACCTTGATGAACTAACTCATTGGTGCGCCAGGTGGCAAATGGTTATTAACGCAGACAAAACTAAGCATCTCAAGTTTACTTCCGCTGCTAACACAAGTCCTTATGCCTACACAGTTAATAATACTATCATTGAAACTGCAGTGTCGGTAAAATACCTCGGTGTAAATTTTACTTCTAATTTATCCTGGAGCACTCATATTGAACTGATTACTACCAAAGCCCTAAAAAAACTTGGCCTTCTTAAACACCGACTACACCAAGCCAACCAGGATACAAAACTTCACGCATTCAACATGCTAATCAGGCCTGTGATAGAATACGCGTCAGTGATCTGGATCCCTCATTATACGTATCTTATTAACATGTTGGAATCTATACAAAACAAGGCTGCACTATTCATCCTTTCCCGTTACACTCGGCATCAAAGTGTAACATCACTGAAAATAACGCTCCATCCCCCGCCTCTGGCCATGCGCAGAAAATTCAGCCGTTTATCTTTTTTCCACACTCTCTACCACAATAACACACCATTCGCAAGTTCACATCTTCTTCCGGCGCCGCACACATCGGCTCGTGTAGATCATATGAAGAAGACTAAGCCCATTTTCGCTCGAACAGAACGATTCAAATACTTACCTTTGGTCCTGGCTATCGAAGAGTGGAATTCGCTTCCTTCTAGCATTGCGGCTATCAATGAAACATCATCATTTCAAACAGCTCTTTGGTCATACTTAGAAAATTCCAACGTAAAATGATGTACGTCTTTATTTTTTCTTTTCTCTATTTTTTTTTTGTGCGTGCTGGCCGTATCGTTCCGTGAAATGTTAGATGCCATGTCATGTCTTGTGGAATTTGCTACATGTGCATTTTTCCAGATCCTGTTCCTAGCCATTTTTTCTCTTAAAAACTTGTACCTGGCTTGTTAAATTGTTTATTTCTGTCTTCAGCCGTTTATAACCTGTGTTGTATATTTATAAGTTTTCTTTGATGAATCCCCCCCTATGTAATGCCCTCATGGGCCCTTAGGGTATTGAAATAAATAAATAAATAAATTACCGCCCCATATTTATAATATCTTCTTGCTGTAAGTTTCTTGAGCATATTGTGGCCACCATTAATAATATTTTAGCCGACAAAACATATCATCACAGCTACATCGTTTTGGAAAAGGCTTTTCAACTGTTAATCAGTTGACTTCTGTTCATGTTTTTTTGGCTGACACTCCAGATAAGACGAGTCAAGTAGACATTACATTCTTAGATTACAGCAAGGCTTTCGATCGCGTTCCACACGACAAATTAATCCAGAAACTACATATAATTGGCCTTCCCGATTTTCTTATTTGCTGGGTTTCCGCCTACTTAAATGATCGCAGGCAATATGTTGAAATGAATGGGAAAGAAATCGGGCGCTCTTTCAGTATCATCAGGGGCACCTCAGAGCAGTGTCCTGGGGCGACTTTTGTTCCTTATTTACGTTAATTATTTAGTCGCAATAATTAATGAACCAATGAGAACGGCCTTATTCGCAGATGATTGCGTTCTTTATAATGATATTGAGACGTGTACTTATCTTTATCGGGCGACCACGTTTCGCCGCCTAACAAAGGTAATCGCACAGCGCGGGATGCGCCTGCATGTATCCGAGGTTTCTGGAAAGTTATCGATGCTTCTACCCGGCTGTCTGTTGTCGCCGAACCTTGTTTTATCTGATTTCATCGTGTGACGCGAATGGTGTAGAACTTTGTGGAAGGCACGCGGGTCCGAACGATTAGTCTGGAACATTCGACGACTGCTGTATAAAAGCCGACGCGCTTGACCCGCTGATCAGATTTTCAACGATCGCCGACTGTGTTCGCCGCTATCGTTGTGCTGTTAGCGTAGCCTGTTTTGTGGGCACAGGTTCGCCCAACAAAAGTTAGTTTTGCCTTTCACAGAATTGCTACTGTGTTCTTCAACGTCACAACCACGTGACAATATTCATGTCGTCGGCGATCAAGTTTCCCTTAACATGGCCTTCAATAGAATTCTTACGTGGTGGGACGAATGGGGTGCATGATACTGAACAATGACAAAACTGTGCTCCTTCGCGTCACCAAGCAACTTAGCCCCCTTAAATTTTCTGATTTCATAGGCTCTGAACCATTAACTGAGGTGTGTGAGTATAAGTACCTAGATATCAATCTGACAAACAACTTAAACTGGAACAGCCATATTGCTAAAACATGCTCTGCTCTTCACAAACTATGCTTTCCGTGACACATGCTAAAAGATGCACCACCACGTGTAAAGCGTTTGGCGTACGAGCACTTGATTGTCTAAGCTTGGGTATGCTTTATTATTTGCGAGCCGCATACTAACGTTAACACTAACGCTCTTGAAAAATTCCAGCGAAGGGCTGTACTATTTATTTTCTTTTTATACGGCCACCAGCATTCCTTCTCGTTAGTTATGGAATGTCATCAGGTTCCCTCATTACAATCCCAGCACAAGGATCAGCATTTAATGTTTTTGCATTCATCCCTTAATCGAAAGCTTGGGCTCGACTCAGCCCAGTACTTATCCCCACTTTCTACCCAGCGCACTCGTCATATGCACCCGATTTCTCTAACTGCTTTTTTTGCCATAACAAATGTATATAAATTATCATGCTTTCCGCAAACAATTAATGACTGGAATAACCTATCCTGTGTATAATTAAAACTCTTTGTCTTTGAAATCCACTTGATATGTTACTGTTTCTGTATCCGCTTTTTTCTCAGTATTTCTTAGCGCTTGTCACCATATTTTATTTCGAATGTTGCTATTTGTTTTAAAATTTTTAGTTGTTCATTGCTGTGTGTTGTTGTTCGTGAGCGTGTGTTTCGCCCCCTCCTGCTTGGGCCATGTGACTTGCAGTATTTCTGTAAATAAATTAAATAAATGAAGACCACAATAAATGGCCCATTTTGTTCTGTTTGCCATTCCATAACTGCTTATCATAGCCAAGGCAACTCAGTATGGTTTGAAGAACCATCTTTCCAGCATGCTTTCCTACCAAAAATAAGCCTTAATGCGGCTTCAAACGAATACTACTGGAAATTTGTAGTGGGAAATGTATATTTGTGCACTCGTCATTGTGTTTCCTTTTTGTCTTTTTCTCTAATTTGGGGAGCGGCACTGTGTCCGTACTACTCATTCAATGCCCTCCGTTGTATATTTGCCCGATTCAGTCACTCAGTCAGACAGAAAGTGCACACTAACAAGATATAGTGTCCTAGCACAGTGCGACATTTGGAAATCTTTTATAAATCAATCAAAATTCCAATTTGCGAAATTGCACTATACAAGTTCATAACTTCATCGGAATTTGATACAAACATTCAAATTCAAAGTAGCATCCATTGAACATGCAGGACCATTCCTGCCTAATCTTAGGTCTGTCCGTTAAAGCAGCATATTTTTTTGTAGCACATCCCAAATTTGCAACAAGTAGTGCACTTTGTAGAGATTAGCTTTAAAAATATAATTACATATTTGTGACCAGCACACGAGAATAAATACAGTTTTTTGGCCTAAGAATCTCCGAATCTGGTTTATGCAAGTAGAGAGAGGCCTGGTTTCAACTCCGGCGCATCACTTCAAAAGCAGCAAAATACCTGCACGTCGTTGTCGCGCTACCCTACAGCATCGCCGATGCCGTAGACGACTTCCTAGCGGGTAGGCCTTCGACTACAGCATACGACGACCTAAAACTCAAGGTCTTGTAGTGCCTCGAGCCATCGTATCAGAGAAGGCTCAAACAGCTCCTCTACGAGGAACTCGGCTACCAACGACTGTCGCAATTCCTGCACCGGTTGCATCAGTTACTGGATGAGCACTCCCAAAACGAGTGGCAGCTGCACATTTTGCGCGAGCTGTTCTTTCAATGCCTCCCACAGTCCGCACACATGGTAATCACGGGTTCCGAAAAGACGAGTCTCGATCGGCTAGATGCATTCGCTTACCGCATAAGCGACTGCTCGTCCACGGCACAGCTACCTATCGCCGCTGCGAGTCTCAGATACAGAGGCCGACTCTCGCGCCTGGAGGAAACAGTCAACAGCCCCACCAGCGCACTGCAGAAGCTGACGACGGGTGACAACAATGGCCACCGAATTCGGCGCAACCATTCCCCTTCACAGTCTCACAGCACACCTAGAGACTCGACGCGGCTGTTGTGCTGGTACCACCGTCGCTTTCGTGAGCAAATAAGTCGCTGCACCCAGCCCTGTTTCTGCTGGGGAAAAGCACCGGCCAGTCACTAATGGCGACATGTGACATCGACCCTCGCGCAAGACGCCTACTCTACATAGTCGACCGCATCACCGGCTCCCGCTTCCTCATCGACACCGAAGCCGAGCTGTTTATCGTTCCCGCCACGGCCATAGCTCGCCGACGCGGCTTGTCCCCACCCACGCTCCACGAAGTGAACAACACTGCCATCGCGTCGTATGGACTCCGTACAATAACGCTAGACATCGGACCCTGGCACTCGCACAGATGGGTCTTTGTGATCGCCGACGTCAGCTTTGACATACAGGGAGCGGACTTCAGTCATTTCAACCAAGATGTGAGTGTTCGCGACCGGCATTTAAAAGATAACCTCACATCCTTCGATGTACTTGCCCTGCAGTCCAACCTCATCTCATCTGGCCTTCGAACGTTTCGGCTGGTCTCAACGTACAAGACGCTTGCGGAGTACCCGCAACTCATGAAGCCCCGCAGTGATGCGCAGCCCGTGAAACACAAGGTACCGCATCATATTACCCCCACCGGCTCACCTGTCGCCTTCCCGCCACGGAGGCTCGCTAGACGGAGGTTCGAAGACGCCCACCGTGAGTTCTGACACATGCTTCCCCTCGGTGTCATTCTTCCTTCCTCCAACAGTTGGTCTTCATCTCTCCATCTGGTTCCAAAGCAGGATAGTGGCGACTGGCGGCCGAGTGATGATTACCGAGCTTCGAATGGCCCCGCTTCTCTGGATCAATCTCCTTTCCCCAAAAACTTGACTTCGGCGCCCGTCTCGCAGGAACCAAAATATACAGCAAGATTGATTTGATGATCGCCCACCTCCGAATTCCTGTAGAGCCCAGCGACGCTGGGTTCTGGTTGAGTTTGTCCGTATGCCTTACGGTTTCAAGAAAGCGGTGCAAAGTTTTCAAACGTTCATGGACTAGGTTGCGCGCGGACTGCTGTTCATTTTCTCCTCCCTTTTTCGTTGCAAGTCGCACAGACAAATAGCACAAAGAGCACCTTCGCCTATTATTTGAGTAAGTGGATGAACACGACCTGGTCCTAAAGCTCCAGAAATTAATTTTCGGAGTTGAAGCCCTGGATTTTCTTGGCCATCGCAGTTCCCTCGAAGGCATCAAGCCACTGGAATCACGGGTGCGGGCAATCGAGAACTTTTCCTTTACAACATCCTTCCGAAATTCGCGCAAGTTTCTCGGGGCTGATAAATTTTCACAGGCGCTTCACAACATCACAACAACAAATGAACTTAGACAACGTTTCATTTTTTTTAATTCTTTTTCGCTAAAATTATAAAGTTTAGCCTATATATTAACTTATACTTTGCGACTTACTTTTCTTGGGTAACCTAGCAACAAGCTAACGGTACGCCAGGCGTGAAAGATGCATACGTCATGCGCCAAACAGGCCACCGAAGCCAGTGTGGCTGGTTGTGCATGTGAAGTTCGCCTGTACGGCGACGCGTCACTTTTGGATGTAGCCTAGATTGTTGGGCTCCCGGCGTATTTTTGCATTCCGTCTGCACTTCGACACGGCCCCACTGCACTATTGCACTACGGCAAGGTGAGAGAGTTAGTTTTACAGTCTGCAATGCATTTCAAGCAAATTTAGGCTTTTACGGCACGGAACCGAGACTTGTGACGCAGTTAGCGAAAAAGAGCTGGGCCGTCCTTGCGTAGTTAATTTAGGTTAATGACTCGTGCTGGGAGACGTTTGCGGCGCTTTCAATGAGCCCCAACTTTATTATTATTTATTTCGGTAGTTTTTGGACAGGCTCGCCGCAGCCGGCTTTGTGACGCAGTTAGTGAAAAAGAACCTCGGCCGTGTGATGCAATTTCACTGTATTGACTCTTATCGGGAGAAGTTTTGGTGCCTTTCTGACCCTTAACAGTATTGCAACTAAATTCTTTACTTTTTGTGGTACTTTTCAAGCGCAGTGGCCGCGCCCGGCGTCGTGACGCAGTAAGCGAAAAGCAGCTCGGCCGGGTGCCGCAAGTAGTTTCGCGTGTATTGAATCTTACAGGGACAAGCTCGTGGCGCATTATCTGACCCCGAAAATTATTATAGTTAACTTTGTTACATGCTGGGATACTTTTGAGGTACGCTCGCTCCGCCTGGGATTGTGACGCAGTCTTCAAAAAAACAAGCCGGCCGTGGTGACAGTTAGTTTTGCGTGTACTGAATTTTAGTGTGGAGTTTGTGACGCTTTCTATGGCGCCGCAACATATACTTTCTTTCGGTACTCACGCTTGTCGAAGACGCGACGAGTGATTGCCAAGAGTGATAACACTGGAGCGTGTTGCCTGCGCCGACAGAACGCGAAATACATAAGGCCGAGGAGCTCAAAAACCAAGTACAAGACAATTCTGTCTTCTGAACGACTGAAAACAGGCTTTGCACCCCCGAATTTCTCTTGAGTGCGAGTAGAAGGCATTCTGCGAGCGTCTAGCATGGTCTGGCTGAGAGCCTAAGTTGTGGCCTCCTCTGTGTATGTAGCGTACTATCGCGTCGGCTGAGGTCAAGTTGTTTTGGAAACGCGGAGTCGCCGGTGCATTCTTGCTCTTAAAGTGCAGTACATAATGCCTGGGGAGGGGGGAATGCTTGGAAATCAGATGTTTTGTTCATAATTCATAGTGCGGCTTGGAATGAGTCGGGTATTTTCAACGTCATCTATGTAAAGGTGAATTGCTTTTGTTTGTGACGTCGCTCAATCAGTACATTCGCACTTTGCCCTGTACGCGCAGTATTCCTATAACGTCTAAATAAAAAAATTTACACATGCTTGTTTTTACTTTTCTTCAGCTGATTCCGTCCGGTGGAGCTTCGTTCGGGAACTACTGCTGCTTACCAGGTGCCACAACGTTGGATGAACGCACAAAAAGCCCCGAACGAGCCTTTATATAGAGCGAAATAAAGATTTGCTCATATACAAGGCGTTTTGCGTCTAGTTAATGAAATTGCACGTCGCACGGATTCGATGGAGGCTTCTAAAGATCATTCGCAATCGTTTTAAATAAATAAACGACTCTGCAATAAGACCGCGAGCGACTGAGCAGCAGAAAAACGAAAACAAAAAGCCACTGAGTATTGCAGCAGGCGTAGCGCGTGCCAGCTAGCGTTCAAAACCCGCGCGTCCAAGACCAAAACCGGAAGGAGTTAATCTCATCCTCTTGGTGCGCTACAGTCAATTCGGCCGCTGGGCTCTATGCGAGTGTCCCCTCTTGCTGAATGTCTTTCTCCACGGTTCCGACATCAGAGCGACACAGAGGCGTTTGTTGTCCTGTCTGGCCAGGACACAACAAAGATGTTCGAATCTGGGCAAGAAGCTGCCCAGCATGTCAAGCCATGAAAGTGATCCGGCACAAGCATATTCAGCGGTGCAGCCGTTTCGATCACCAAAGAGCCGTTTGGATCACGTCCATTTAGACTTGGTGCGGCGTTTTCCGCCTTCCCAAAGCTACAGGTACCCCCTCACGTATGTCTCAAGATGGCCTGAGGCGACGCCTCTACAAGACACCACGGCCGAAACAGTGGCGGAAGCATTTGTTGCTACGTGAGTGTCGTGGTACGATTGTCCTTTGCGAATAACTACTGACTGAGGCCAGCAATACCGAAGCTCGCTTTTTTTTCTACCCTTGCGAGACTGCTCGGCAAGCGCCTTCACAACACCACGGCTTACCACCCACAGAACAACGGCATGGTCGAGTGTCTCCACCGACAACTGAAAGCGTCATTGACCGCCACGCTTGACAGACAGCGCTGGGTGGGCTACCCCTAGTATTACCCCTAGTATTACTAGCTGGGCTACCTCTAGTATTACTGCAGCTGCGAACAATCATGGATGACCTCGGAGTCAGTGCATCCGAGGTACTCTATGGGTCAGCAATCCGCGTTCCAGGCCACTTTTTCGGCACCCAGCAAGGCACTCGGCCAGTGGCCGCGCAGCACTTAGAGAGGCAACATTCCTGGATCGGCCAGCTTCGACCGACACCTCCATGTATCGCCCTTGGGGAGCCTGTGTTTAGTGCCCCGACAATGAACACAACTACGCACGTCATTCCGCGACGCGACACTATCAAGCCACCATTGAATTCTTCTTATGAAGGCCCCTTTCGTGTGGTTTCGCGTTCAAAGGAGACCTTGAAGATTGACGTTCGCGGCAAAGAAGAGACAGTGTCGTGCGACCGCATGAAGCCAGCCCATTTTGAACAACTCTTCATTCCTTCCGCCCTTCACACCTAAACCACCGGCATCCTAGGATAGGGGGGAGCCCTTGTAGCGACTGTCCGCCGCTACGTTGTCTCCGCTTTGCGGAAATCCCGTTCACCTCGCCTTGCCTCGTCGTTGGGGTCATTGCCCCCTGCTCTTTTTTGGAATCTAGGTGGCTGCCCGACTGGGGCGCCACCACAGCCACTCGGAGGACCTGCTTTTACTTCGAAAAAGGCGCTACATCCCTAATCTCTCCTTTCTAAACCTGCAAAACGTATTCCTTGCCTCCGCTAATTCGAGCTCCCAACAGATGCAAACAACGACAATTCACTATGCAGTGCAGCGGACGCGGGCATCGCGGCTAGCGCTGCAGCAATGCACCGCTGCGTGGAATTTGCTCGTCGCCATATTGGATATGAGTGACTTCGCCAGTATGCTTCGCGGAAACGTGTGAGAGCAGGAAGTTTGCTATACTCATGTAGTTTCATGTAGAACCTTAATAATTTTAATATTGCTAATTGTCATTTGGAGCACAATATTATGTCTAATGCTTTTAGGCGTATGCTGTGTTGCTTCATTAAATTACGCGAACAACGGTTGCGTTCTCGAGTGCAGAATGGATAAAACTGGCCAAGCTTCATAAGTTTCGCTTCTACACGCGCTGCGCAGCAGGTGTAATACACTTCCGCGATAAATCTTCGCCTTTTTTCACGAAGAGGAGCCAAAAAGGGTTTCCGAAATGAAGGATAGGAGGCAGCACTGGACACCCTTTTTGGTCAAAAAGAAACACTATGGTACTAGAGCCGCCTCAATTACGGGGCTGCCGGAAGACATGCTCCATACGGCTGTCAAGAAAACAGCGACGTCCGCTCCACCCTCTCCTATTACAATGCCATAACTGAAAGAAGTAGCAATTGACTACAGCGCCGCTAGTTCTGGCGAAAAGTATTCCGGGCGCGCTGTTCCACCTACAATGGTAGTGATCGAGAGTTAAGAAGCAGTTGGTGTCTGTAACCTTGCTAAAGTCTGCGTGGGTACTTATGAATATGCATAGCGGCGTAAATGGCGAGATAACTGCATGCTTAAAAATCCCTAGATACTTCGAGAAAGACGCTACATGCCTAATCTCACCCGAAAACCCCTAGATCTAGGTGTAAATACCCAGAGTTGGCATCCTTGCGTATTCTACTTCACCGGCCGCTGCCTGGCATGATGAAAACGCCGGACTCGCTGAGTGGTCACACAACTACAGTCATCAGTAGTAAAGGATGATAAGTAGCTGAAGCTGGGCACGACAGACCTAGAGGGACTCGGTCCTAATTGTAAGTGCCTGTAAGCTCACGGCCAGACAGGCCGGACTCCGGCCTTGATAAACCTTCGTCCATTTCGTTCTGGCGACATTGCACTCCTGCATGGCTTGCCGCCGCATCTACACTATGGCGCCGCATCGTATTCTCCTTCGTGACAAATGCAGCATGCGGTTCCTACTCATTTCTGGCCCTCTGTCAGAAAGGCTTTCTTTCGTCTACTTCCACGCGTTGGATGTAGAAACGCGAGAAATATCCTGAAGATGATGCACTACCGGAAATGATGGCCCGAGAATATCGCGCCCGAACACAATTTACCTTTGGCTTTGGTGCGCCATCGCGGCTTGTAGTATTTACAGTCATCCCGTGAAAGCGTTTCACAAGAATATCTTGATGGCTAAATGACTGTGCTGTTCAGATGTAGCTTTCGCTGCTTTGTCCACTGCAGTTCACCTGCTTTGTGCGCGTTGACTGGTCCGTGTCGCACTTGCCTGCTGCGCCGAGATGCCCGCTTGCGCTCTGAAAGCTGGGACAGGAAAGTTGCGTTCGGCCTTTCTTTACTCAGCCTTGTGCACAGCCCAGCCATCGCTCGTGTTGAGCACCTGTTCGAGCCCCCGACGGCCGCGCAATGCATCGGCATTCTTGCAACAGCTCAAATTGGGAGCGCAGCAGGGAGAACGCACGCCAAGGAAGACGCCAGATGATGACTGAGCAATGCACCTCGCTGTCTAGGCGCAACTGAGAGATCAACAGTTGCGTACGCTTCTTCGATATTCGTAATATCCGCATCGCTACCGCTTGGCGTTGTTGCGCACGCGTCGTCTCCATAGGCGCTATTAATTAGTTCCTATTAATAAAATAAGGCAATTACCAGCCCTGCGGCCCTGCGAATAATAATTTGAAAGTATACGCTAGGCATTTATAGAGTCAATTTAGCCCAAGTGAAATAGTGTTGCAGTTGGACTTCAAAGACCTTGTGACTCGCTGTTAACCTTATCAGTGGCTTATGCTGTTTCATGCACAGAAATTGTCTGTTTAAGCGTTTCTTTCTCTTCCTCATAAGCGAATGGAATTCATTCGTAAAAGAGATGGTATATTTTATTTTACGACAACAAACGCTTGTTAATTTTGCGACAACAAACGTTTGTTGAGTCGTATTTATGACTCAACAAACGCTCTCTCTAAGTTCATTGCCTTAGTACATATGATGTGTCATCTAACTTTAGACAAGCCGTTAAAAACAACTAGTTCAACATAAGCTTCTAAACCTTCCACATAATGCCGACAACCCTGTGCTCACGCAAAGCAACATTGGGTTCCCACCGCCATTGTAACAGAATGACGTGCGTGCGTGCGCTGTCGAGGCAAACCGAGCGAGGTTAAAGCGTACGAACTGTTTATGGGCACTGCGGCTGCGGTGTTATGACATACCACTTATACTTGCAACCGCGAACCGATGGAAAGAAGGCCTCGGCAAGCTCCCGTGCCTGCAAACTCGAACGCGTCGTTGATTATTGTGCGGAATAGGCTATCGGGAGATCCCTTGACAAGAACGTCAGCTTCCTTCTAGAATTCTATGTCGATTCCGCTATATTCGGTTAAAGGCAATACAAATGCTTTCGCAGTTTTCGGCAAATGAAGGACAAGTAATGATTAAAAAATAACCATGAACGGTGAAAGGGCTAAACACACTTAGAATATCATATATATATATATATATATATATATATATATATATATATATATATATATATATATATATATATATACAGTCTACAATATTATTACAATATTGCAATAATATGACTAATATGAATTCAACCTCTTTGTATGGCAGATCAACCGAAGGCTTTCTAACGTGCATGCCACCTAACTTGGCCATTTCCAAAGGCTCAAGAATTCCTGATGTGAGACAGTTCCAGTGACGTTTAACCACTCCTTATAGTTGCAACTCGGGCGCACAGTCGCAGTCACGATAATGAATGCTAAGGTGACCACATGTCACCGAGGAAACGCTGCAGGCATGTTCTTTCAACCGCTCATTAAGACAGCAGTCAGTATGTACGCTCCCTTAAGATGCTTGGTAGTCATTATTATTATTGCATGTGCCTTTAGCCCTCTTACTCCTCCTGTTTCAGTCCCTTTTCCTTTTTCTTTTGTACTTAGTTTCTCGTAGACTGCGCAAGCAGTATATCACACTGTGGCGACGAATAAACCTGAGTTCTAAGCCAGCGCTGTTTATGTGTTTTATTCGTTTGGCCTGCTGTCGTATTGTGCTGTCTTAATCGCACTTACGCCATATATGTAAGCAAGGCGATAAGCGCGCGTCATCATCATCAGCAGCAGCGTAAGCCTATTTTATGTCCACTGCAGGACGAAGGCCTCTCCCTGCGATCTCCAATTAGCCCTGTCTTGTGCCAAGCGCGCTTACTGCGCCATATTTTATTTGTGTACTCAACTATGCTTCCGGCGTAGTGGTCTATAACACGCTTCCTGTGGCAGTGGCGCCACGAACGCATTCGAGTTTTCGGCCGTACGATCACTTCATGACTGTCGCCGCCGCCGTTGCTCGGTCTTTTATTGCCGCCTCCTGCTCAAGGAATGGCACTTGACTACTGTTGCCTAACGGCGACATTCGCCTTTCTAGTGCGAGTATGCCTAATTTACCGCCGGTTATTTTGGCGAATACGGCCATTCTGAAATGTAGAAACACGTAATTGGACATTTACGGCGATTCCCTCCAACAGTGCAGAATAAGCGCCTGCGTAAAAGAACGGAACTAAAATTTATTTCATATAAATAGCTTATTTAGTTTATGCGGCGAATTAGTTCCTTTGATACTTTTTTTTCAAATTATATCTGCCTTATTTTCAGACCAGTGAGAATGCCTAGCTGAGAATGTCACGGACATTTGCAACCAACCACACGCACGCACGCACGCACGCACGCACGCACGCACACGCACACGCACACACACACACACACACACACACACACACACACACACTCACACACACACACACACACACACACACACACACACGCACACACGCACGCACGCACGCACACACATTAAGCAACACACAATGTGTGCGATGGTAGGTAGGCGCAAATGATTTTAAATGTGAGATAAATCAAGTGAACATTTTCTTGAAATAAAATACGATGGGGATGCAGTTTTGTTACTGTGAACAACGTAGAACTATACAGCGGCCGCTCTTTAGTTGTCCTCACTTAATTTCTGAATTCTGTCTCGACAATCACTGAAGACGACTGAAAGACAAAGTCGGATTCCTGAATTTGGCACTGAAAAAAAAAATCGCATTCACGATTCGAATAACGGCTAAGACCGTATTGCCTTTTCGGGTGGAGCAAACATTTAGCGTCTTACGCTTCTTCGACTGCCGCGCACATTGCGTGCGAAATTCTCCGTTGTCACCGCCAACACGCACAAGCCAACGTATTGAGAACGAATAACTGAAAGTTTCCAATGACAGCTTTCCTAAATCACTTCTCGTGTGTGTCGCTTCTCTAGCGGGCGAGTCAGCACGAAAATAATCGCAGAGTGCAGGCCTGTATTTGTCCGCTGCTCGTGCCTGCATGGTTCACTAGGTGGCGTGCTCCTTTTTCTTCACAGGCTCCGAATGCAACAAGGCAGCCACCTGAGCAGCCTTATTTCTTTTTTTTTCTCGTTACTGGCACGCACGCTCGCTTTATATTTTTGTCATGTTCGTGACACTCGCAACCGTAGATCTTATTTTCCATGCACTATAGCGCCGGTCGAGCTAGAAGCTTTCGACAGGAGCGTGCTTAGAGACGCGGCTTGCTTTCCCACAACGCGCAGACATTGCCGCTAGAGGGATGGAATGTTCTCGAGGTGGCGAGCCCTTCGTTGGCGGTCTGTAATACCTCTCCCGCTTTTCTAGCACCACTGCTAGAACGATTGGGTTCCCCAGGATACAAGGTGAGTCGCACGCTTTCTTAGTACTGTTAAGGTATTCTATGAAGAAGTTGCCTCACAACAGTACTAGGGGCGCTTGAGAAAACTGAACAATACAAAGAGAACGCCACCGTCGCGTCAACTGCGAGCTTTGGAGCGAAGACACAGGCACCCTTTTCGTATAACGAACTCGGGCTTTTGCGGCCTACGTACTTTTTTGGGCGAGTTGCCGCGCTGTAGTAGTTGGGCTATACTTTGCAAAGTTACGAAATCCAAGCGATTCAGACAATCTTGCGTATTGGCCTTATACCTTGGTAGAATGAATTGATAATATTACATAATCAAGCAATCATACACGTTTAGTGCAGAGTGTTTACAAATAGTCGTTTTGGGACGGAACTAACCGAAAATGACAAGTGACGTTTATATCTTTTAAACGAAAATATATCCTAGCCTTTATATAGAAAGTATTGCTTTAGGGCGTGCCCCAGCTAACGCTTGCCAAGCTGGCGAAGAAAATAAAAATATTTTATCTACATTGTGCAAGATACAATTTTAAAAACTACGGTGATCGGTTGTCACACCTCTGACGACCTAACACAGTAGTTCTTATAAGTGCAGCTTGCACAGTGTTCTTTTTAACATTTTTGTTTTCTTTGAATATCTTACTAACGTTAGCTCAGACACGGTTTGATACAGAGACTGAATGCGTTTCTTTGTATGTACTCTCTACAGATCTCAGGAATATGGATACATTGCTCAGAAGCACCGTTTTCTTCTTCATGACACTCCTTACATGTAAGAAACATTAAACCGCACGTTACAGACGCAATAACTATTAACGACGGATTATTGACGACGCATTCGATAAGTGACCGTTGCCGTATCTACTTGAAACGGACTTGCACGCTCATATTTCATTGCTTACTGAAGTTATGCGGTGTGGCAACCCGAGGAAATAATAAAGAAACTAGCTATCCTAAATGTGTGTTGAAAAGGTAAGGTGCCCTTAGAAAAAAATATTTTCCTTCATTTGGTTGAAAAATGTTATAATTGTTTTTGGGGAAAATGAAAGCGGAGCGCTCATTCTTTCAAACTTTTGAAACCTCTGCACCCTATATTCCAGTATGGCACCATGGATATTTGCTTAATTTTTTGGTCATTTGTTCTGAGTCATTGCTTTTTGAACAATGCAATGTAGTTTTTAGCTACCGATGAATAGTTTGCAATACCCTATTATCAGCTCTTTAGAGGAAGCTATATCTCGGAATCGATTCCAATATCGTCCATTCAAATACATAAAAAACGCATAAATGCTTTTCTGAGGTAACCACTGGACCTATCTTAATGAAATTTATTGCATTTGACGAAAGTTACATTCTAGCGTGTATAGGAAACATAGTTTCGGAATAGAGCCTTATCTTTTTAACAAATATTTTGGAAAATTGGCGGATGTGAAAAAGATAGAAGCACGACGTTTACAAATTTGTAGCTCTGCACCAAAAAGAGATATAGCAGTTCTGTGAACTGCATCGGTTAAACTAAAGCGGACAAATTTGACAGATTAATCAAAGCTTACGTAGATTTCTTACAATCTTCGCAACAGTTCTGCAAAAGTCCTATTCACAACTTAGTAATTTACATCGCAGAAGTGCACACTACATTAGTCAACTCTGTCCGCTTTAGATGTGTTATTACACGCAGAGTTCATAATTTTTTACGTAATTGTTCATCACTGAGCAACAGAGTCGTACACTTGACAATTTCGGTTATTCAAGTTCTGCAATATTCAACAATTTTTATGAAGAACTCGACGGCCTGAATAAACGATGCGCTTCCTACTGTCACTATAGTTTGAGTGCTTCCTTTAAGTGCAACAAGCGTCATCAGTATGGTGAAGTATTCGCCGAGTGGTTCGTTCCCATCTAATTCTGCAGGAGGCCCCGAGCTAAAGCTTTCTTTTAAAATGGATGACGTATCTGCAAGCTGGTGCATGAACTTCAGCGTGGCACCAGTTCCTTGCTTTTGTATCTTTCCTGATTTACCGAGCCTCCTCTAGGTTATGTTAGGAATTTGTGATGTAATGTGATGTTATGCAGCTAGGTTACGTTATCCGGTTATGCAACTCTGTTTTCCTGGGTCCTCACATTTGGAAGGCGTGTCGATAAATTGTGTACCGTCTATAGCAACTCCAAAAGACAATGCTGTGTAATCTGGAAATAAACCTGATGTGTTGTTTAATTGCTTCTAATATGTTACTTTGCACATTTCTGTAGTATTAGACCTTGATCGCCACCTTAATAGTGTTATATTTTATACACGTTTTGGCAAAAGGTCCGCCAGAAAGTCGTTACATTGGGCCCTCCTCCTGTATTACGTTTATTTTCTAACAAAAAAAATGTGCGTAACACCATTGGAATAAGCTATGCATGCTGTAGCCACAGTTGATGTAAAACCATATGAATGACCATTTGGGTCCGCACGCCCCCTGCCCTTCTGTCTGAAAGACAACTCATTTCTCTCTATACTTATAAAATGTGCCTTTATTTTCATATTTACCATATTGTTGTGATTTGTACCTTGTCTGTATATATTTCTCAGTTCCAAAAAAAAAAAAAAAACGCGCTACTTCGTGGGTGCCTCGAGTTGTCATTTTGCCGCTCCATCTTGCCTATCGGTAATTTTAGTTGTATAGATGCTGTAGAAGGGCTCAAGATTTCCTACCGAAATGCAAATGAGCATTGACTAAGTTGCAAGAGCTTGACAGTTGTTTTTCTCTCTTGCAGTGGACCTGCTTCTAGTTATTTATGCGCGTCCGTATATCGCAAGAGAGTGCAGACGTGCATTTGGTCATAACCCTCCAACATCGATATATAGTGCGCTGCAAGGACTTTTCAACGATGCTATGCGCATCTTCAGACGTGCGCTTTCACGATAACATTTCAATCTAAATCGGGCAGTTCAAATAAAGTACGCAAAACCATTGACTCTGGTTCTCGTGCTTCGACAGAGAAAAAATGAAAAAAATATTTTTAAGTAAATAGCACGCGTCGCGGACCATTCATTCCACGTTACCTCTTTATCTGATTGCTTATAGAGCCCCCACTCAGGTCACAAGACCCCAAACCAATTCACTGCAGCAATTCTAGATTCAAACGCGGGGGCGGAGAGGGAGAGGGGGAGGCACGATAATGTGGCGACGTTCTCGCAACAATAGCCGTAAGCAGTCAGAGCGCGACAAAACATCATCAGCTACGCGAGCAGTGGCCAAGCCAGCAGCGCTCGTCCGGTCTGCTTTTAGCCTTCGTCTGTGTCCATTCGCACTATAAACGAAGAATACGTTAGCGACACCAACACGTGCAAAATACATTGATATAGCTGATTACAAGGGCTTCGCGACAGCCGGTTTGGTGGCACGTCTCTGAGGCACAAAAGAATCAGAACTAAGCATTGCGCAGCAGAATGAAAGTCAGTAGAGTGTGCCCAACCCGTCATGATCATGTTTCGGTAAGTTTTAGTGTCTTCCACCAAAGCGCTAGCCGCGCTCAGCTCGGGGCAGCAGCACAGGGCTGTGCCAGTCGCATGTTGCAAAAAAAAATAAAAAAAAATAAAGGAATAATTGCAGAGCCCTTGCACTATGTGAAGCTAGAAGAACAGCGAAGCTGGCGGTTTTGTTTACTTATATTTTTAAATTACGGGCACGTTTTTCATTGGTAAGGGGGCGGCCACTGGAAGTCTAAGGACCTGCACCATGGGCCGCAGCAGGTTGAGCCGCTGCGCGTTTGGCTTTCCCGCCGCCTCCGCACCCATTCGCGCCGTTGAGCCCTCCTTGAAGGCGCGCTCTTCTTCTTCGGAGCGAGCGACACGGGTGTTACCCCCACTGAGTCCAAAGGGGCAACTGATAACGTCGCTAGGGAAACATGTCAAGTATGTGAAGAGAGAATGAGGCACAGCTATTGGCTGGTAGACTATTACGTTTTATCACTGACGTTTCTACACGCTTAGTCATAGACCAGCGTTTGGGTGACAGCGTTCATCGCTCCAGCGCAGTGTTTTTGTCACCATCTCGGACACACTATTTTTTTTTCCAGAACCTATAGCCGCAGATAGCTTCGCTGTAAAAACGATAAATGCATGCGTTGCAATAAACAGCCGAAGTTGCACGAGCATATAGGGATAAAATGTGCACAGAGCGGGTGGCAAGGCACACCGGCTAGTTCGCGTCGATGGAAATCTACGGCGATCCAAGCTAAGGGCGACGAGTCTGCTGAGGAGCTAGGGTCACGTGTTGCGCTAACTTCTAGTGTCGAAGCATTATACAGAAAGCTCTCATCAAAGTGACGCAAGGTCATTTTCAATTTGTTTGGTCTACCCTAAAAAATTCTGTTTACCACTTACAAATGCCGCAATACGATGCCACAGTTTTAAGCTAGACCTAATAATTTCTAAATTATCAAGAGATGTGAAGAATTATGCAGTAGTTCATTAACGAAGCTAAAAAAATACTCAATTTCTTGATATTGTGAGGAGTGTGAAGAATTAAGCTAACTTAGTAGTTTGAAAATGGCCAGTGTGTGTCATCTATATAGTAAGGGTCCACGTAAGGTGAGTGACGCAACCACACGATAATATTGCAGTCTTGGGTCCTCTGGGCTTAAGCACCTTGAATGAGGCTTTGTGGAAAATGTCATAGCCGGGCTTTTTACTCCGGGAACGGAGGCCGCATAACCTGCAACGAAGTCCGAAGCTCCTCCCCTTTCACGCGCTATAGAAGAGCCGCTACCGCGCGACTTGCGCTCACTTGGCGCGGAGGTGCGCCCTCATTGGTGCAATGGTTGGACTCTGCACGCCACTGGCAACTCTCCAAACTTACCCCTGTTCTCGGACTACAAACGCGCCTCGACCGAAAAAGGTGAGCATTGCTTCTACGTCACGCACCCGAACAGCCAGGAACAGGCAGCGCTACGCTAATCTAACAGAAGAAAAGAAGCAAGAATGTTAGCTCGCAAACGCGCAAGTAAGCAGCCGCTGCGTAATGCTTTGCTTCACGACAAATTCCCCTTATGGCAGTTTTAGCCGTAATTTCTTGAGACACAGTGGGCGAAGCACCTAGTCTCCCGGAGAGTTGGCTTGCAAAGGCTGGCTACGGGTCGTAATTTTTCCTCCTAGTTTATTTCAGTTCACGGTGGCATAACACTGACTGCTGGTTCTACATAAAGTTACTGTGCATACCTTCCTCTAGGAGAATATACAGTAACTGTAGCACTAGCTAGGGGCAAGCAACAAATGTCATGCAACAAACAAATGCTTTCGCAAGCGCTCTTGGATTTGCGGCAATACATGGGCCGCTGCCGCAGGAACCTCGCTGCAGGGCCGTAGTTTCGGGCTTTAGAAACAAGAAAATGCCGCTGTAGGTTGTGCAAGAAAACAGAGAGCTCTATATTTATGTGCGTACGCATTTGTATGCCTATCTAACGAGGAAACGGGTCGGTCTGTCTCTCACGTAAGACGAATTGCTATACAGAAAGTAATATATAAAATAACATTCGAAAGGAAAAGCGTTGGCGGTGGTGAGTTTGAAACCTGCGACTACACGCTCAGAAGACGACTGTCTTAAAATAACAGGACTGTGAACTGTCGTTTGTGATGTCATGTTAAGTGGACCGAAATTTCTGTGGCCATGAGCCCTGGGTGACGGAAGCACGGACGTCAGAACCACCGCGCCTTACTCGGGAGCGTCCCCATTAAATCTTATAGCAGTCGGGCAAGGTTGCATGACGTCACGGATCGAAGTACATTGGCCTTATTTTGACCCACTAAGCTAAACACCCACGTTTGCAGAGATTGAATATATGCAGACAGTGAAGTGACTAAAAAGTTCTCTCCTTCTAGGCACGGGTTTAAATGTGAAGCGAACCTATGTCGTCACATAGGTAACTCGAACTTCTTGCAATTCTAAACGCAAACGGTGAACTGCTAGGTAACGGACTTCTTTCATTTTTTTTTTGCACTTCTGCCATTGCCATGACCATTCGAAGGGGGTAATGTAATAACAAAAACTGGTCACCGGAATGCTTTCCAGCGTAAGCAGTTCGCGTAGCAGCATTCAAATACCTTCGGCAGATAAAAATTGCTAGCTTTCTACTCGCGGAAAAAAAAGAATGAAGCGCAACCGCTAGCATATACGGAAGCGAAATTTCCGTCTGCGCGTCAGCTAGCATCAATAGGCCAAGTAGCTTCAGTTTCTCACAACACCGAAGAAAAATGCGCCGCGCCAAACCAAAAACGATATTCGCTTGAAAACAAGCGCGGAAAACCTTTCGTTTCGTCCTGTAGCTGTTTTGATAAGCACAGCGCTCGTTCCTTCATTACGACTGCAGAAAAAGTGCGCTTGCCTCTCGTCCGCTGGGAAACGGGAAAATCTCGCCCTTGTGTTGCACCCCGAGTTGCCACATCACACTGCCGCGCAGCAAGCCTTGATTCCTCGGTTTTTCCGACATTGCCGAACATCTGCAGGCGCAGAAAGCTTTAAACTGCACAGCATATGAAAAAAAATTGGAGGACGCTTAAGCTTCGCCTTCAAGAGTGGAACGCGATAGCGTTATCGCACCCCGTTCGCACCGCCTACTCAAACGCGCTACGCCAGCCAAACGTCGCGATCGGCACAGATAGCCGGGCCCCGACGCGCCATGAAGGCGGACGCGGTAATGGGGCGAGTGGCGCGCCACGTGTCGGGGCAGCGCCGTACATTGCGGGGAGGGGGTCTTCTGTGTTTGCCGCAAGATGGCTCTGCGTGTGCGCAGAGCGCAGAAGAAATTTAGCGGAAACGCACTTCGCTACTCGTGAAACTGCGACTTCTGTAAGTTACATGGTCATAATTACCGATATACACCGCAGTATAACTTTCTACGGCGCGTTTCTAAGGCAACACCGCATTCACTAGAGGCGATTTTGTCCCGTTTTGAAGGAACGAACTCGTGGCTGAGCATGTCAATCCATGTTGGTTGTTCAGGGAGTGCTTGCTAGATAAACTTGCAGCATTGAAAAAATTTTGATATGTCGTGCCAGCAAAATCCTTGTTGACATGTTTTTCCTTTTTCTGTATTCTTTGTGTATGTCAAAGCCGGCAATAACGAAAAAAAAAAAAAACTCGTGGCTGAGTGGTAGCGTCTCCGTCTCACACTCCGGAGACCCTGATTCGATTCCCACCAGCCCATCTTGTAAGATGTTTTTTTATTTATGAAGTTCCTTCTGGGATTTATCGCTCACGGCCAACGCTGACGACACCGGCTTTTCTGCGACACGAGCTCCTTAACGCTGTCGCGTTAAAACGTGCACGTGCATAGAAAGCGGCAGGAGCGGGCGAAGAGAGTGGCAGCCGAAGCGATATGAGCAAAGGCGCCGCCCGTTACTGTAACAAGTGATGCGCCAACATAGATATAAGATGCTGAAAAAGAAAATAGCGAAAAGCACATTTTATATCTACACATAATTGCATCACTTTGTTATGTAGGTTGAAAAGATAGAGCCGCATATGCGAAAGTTACTCAATGTACCTTTGGCTACCGGTGTCATGGCGACACTTTATAACCAATACCGAAACTAACCCCACTGTTCACCCACTGATTATGATAGGTTTACGAAAAACTGTGGCAACTGTCCATCGGGGCGCACTACAGAACTGACCGAAAACGTGCGAGCAGCAGCACAAGCACGTTTCTGTGACCCGCATCCCTACCCGGAGCCCTGGGCTCGCCTCCCCACTTAAACCTAAATGTACTGAATTGTATTTTCAAGGCCGCTAATTTACTTTGTTTACAGGAATCTCCCTCAGAAATGTGACGTCAGCCCGAGTATTTGTTCAAGTGGTTTTACTCTTTCGTCGCGGCGCAGTTTCGCCAAGGTCGCCACCAAGGGCACTGGCAACATCGACGCTTAAAACTTTCGCCTTAAAAGCGTCACAAGCGCACACTGGCAACCTGAGACCATCGAACACTGCTTCGAATGCATTGCAGACAGTTCAGTGACATCATTGCGCCAGGTGCAGGTTTCTGCAGAGTAGGGCAGAACATGGAACGCGCCGTGGCAGACGATGCAGTTATGGCTACCCTGAATAAAGCCGGAAAGAGCGAATCAAGGCACTCTATAGGCGCGATCCACTACCACGCTGGGCGCATCAGACGAGCTTTGACGGTGCATTGTTAATAGCTGACACTCTTAACGTCAGAAAATACCCCCCAGTGCGTTTGTCGTCAACACGAGGCAGCTTAGGCCAGAAGAAGACACCTGTAGTTGCTGCGATAGGCAGCTGCAGTGCGACATTCTTGTTGTCCCTGCAGAAGAAAAACAACGAACATTAAGCAAGTTTGACGTTTCTGTCGAATCTCTTCGCACTGCACGCGACTACCATCTGGCACTGTGTTTCTGCCTAGCATGGGGTGTATCTATGTTTGCCAGACGGGTGTTTATCGATCAGAGAGTGGGGAACATTAAATGAGGTACAAAAGCTTGCCACGGTTCAAAATTTTAGTTATGTGTTAGAACAAATTCGCTGAAACATGCTTTCGATTCGAATTCGCGCGCCAAATTACAATAAGCGACAACTTTGGGCCACTGACGGGTAACAGTTTACATATTGCAACACGATGGTCAATGCAGATGCTGCACAATACAAAGCGTAAGGTATGTACACTTTACGCAGCGTTCGCTCCACCGAAAAGAAGTTGCTAACAAATGTTGCACTTAGAAGGGCACGCGTAGATCCGAGCTATAGTCAAGGTGCACGATCGTGGCAGAGATTTGCTGTTGTTTGGCCAGAAGATGGTTGGAGAAGCAGTAAATGGTCCCTCCAAAGCATTCGCTCTGCCCTTCACGTCTTGACTGACTCCTCTTTTACGCAAGGGTCGCGCGAATTCACCCCCACTCGTAGGCGTTCGCCATGTCGTTCAGTGGCAGCGTCTGCTGCCCGTTGCCATCTTCGGCGACGGCGGCGGCCGTCACGTTCGTGTCCTTCTCGTCGGCTTGCGTTGCGTCAGGAGGCTCGCCTTCGCTAGGCCCAATGCGGCGAATGGCCGCACGCTGGCCGAACGCCTCGTCGTCATCGTCGGTCGCCGCGGCCACGGTCTCCGGCAACGCTCGCCAGCGGACGAGGGCCTCCGGTGCAGCCGCGCTCGTGTCCTGCGTGCGCGTGCTACGCGGTGAATAGAGGGTGATCGCCAGCACCAGTATTAGGAGCGTCAGCAGAATGAGCGTGGCGCAGAACACACACTTGCGCTCCCATTGCCCGATCACGGTGCTCTCCTCGTGCGTCGGTCCGAACAGCGCGGCCGCCTTGCGACCGCCGCTGGTGGAGACAGACTTTGGGTCTGTGCCCGACGACCGGCTGGTACCTGCTGCGTCTTGCATGGCGGCCATATCGCGCTCTTGCCACGGACGCCGCCAAACTGTCGGAACAAAGTGCTGCCCGAAGGTTCGAAGTGTGTCGATGACAGATAGCGAAGCGGCTCCCGATTCAGGTGCACAGAGTGGCTCACAAGCTTGGCGACGATGTTATTGCTCTTCCCTTGGCGTGGTTCTTGTGTGACCTGCCGAGTGCCGCCGGTGTCGTCTTCTTCTTCGTCCGGTTCTTTGTCCCACATACACTAATGATGATGATGATGATGATCCTCAGCCACAGCACGCATTCATGAAGGAGAAGAGGCCAACAGTCGGGTGGCAGCAGGTAGCGCGAGACAAACAATTACTTTAGGAGGAGAAATGCAAAATGCAAAAGGAGAGACGCTGAAAAATAAGAATACTGTGCACCCGACTCGTTAGCACAATGGCAATGACGTTGCCATGCGGAACTCAAGCTCGTGAGTTCGATCCGGACCACGACAGCTGAAATTTTCATGGGAGCTAAATGCGAAACCACTCCTTTGTTTAAATTTAGAAGGACGTTAATAAACCTCAAGTAGCCAAAATTATTCAGGAGACACTATGCCAGCGTGCGTCATAATGAAATTGTGCTTGTGGCACGTAAAACATAACAATTCTTTTTTTCAATATGGGACTGAGCAGTAAAATAAACCGAAACCAAATTGTGACAAATATATTAACCAAGAAGTGATCAGAAACCCAAATGTAAACACTCTCGAGAATCAGTCAATTTCAGCGAAACAAATGGTGAACAGAGAAAAGAAGAGCGGCAATGGTAAAGAAACAGAAATTGACACGGTAATCATGCATTTGGACTTAAAAAATCAAATACAGGAGAGCAAATATACTTATGGCTATACCGTATCGTAGTGTCGAAGGCCTGAACAATGGTACAGCTGGAATACTTAAGTCTAGCACAATATGGCAAAGTTGAGGTTTGAGTAACCCCTTTCTCTGAAATGCACATTGTCGGCAGGATGTAAATAAATGGTCTATTGTACCCATTTTATTCCTTATATGGCCTAGAGGAGATATCAGAATAGCTCTATGTAGGCAAAAATTATTGGTCGTATGCCACGACTTAATATATCCGTTTGCTGAGAAGGACGCCACTGTGTATTGTAGCAGAAACAAAGAGATGTCGGAACTCAGAGCTGTTGCCAACGATAAGTATCTTCCATCGTTTCGTACACAAAATCCTCAATATGTTGCTGCTATTGCGTAAGCGTAATTTGCGTAGATTATGAATCGCGAACTCGTACGATTTCAGAAACGTCTAATACTTTCGACTTGGTCAGTGACCGCAATCTCAAACATGCTACCTGACCAGACGAGGTTTCGTCACATTCCTGTCTATTGCGTAAGCAATATCATCTAAAATACGAATCACAGGTGCACTTGGAGACGTTCACAACTTAGGAGACGTGAATATCTGTTGCCATCTTAACATATCAACAGCATACAGGCATAACAACACACTGAAAACTCAATACAGCCAAGATATTAATGTGATTAGTATTTTAATGTGAGTAACACTCTTAGGATGCTTCACGCACTTTTCAGGTCCGCCTTCCCGTCCTTCCGACCGTCCATCCATCCATCCATCCATCCTTGGATGGACGGACGACCGTCTGTCCGTCCGTCCGTCCGTCCGTCCGTCCGTCTGTGCGTCTCTTGAGATATTCGCCCTTGATCCCTACTCCTAATCCTTCTCATTGTAATAGCATGAATACTTATAAACATGTATTGCATCCTTGTTTGATCCCTTTCTTGACAGGTCATTTGACATGATCCATTGTAGAATCTCCGTTCCTGAAGCCAGCTTGTTGGTTGATTGCAGTCCAGTGTTGCCTTTCTTCTATTGAAAATAACCTTAATGAATGTTTTATACAATACTAAAAGCAAGCTAATGGGCCTACACTCATTCAACTTTTTACGTCTGCTTTCTTGTGGATAAGTATACTGTTGGCCTTCTTCCAGCTCTTCGGTGCGCACTAAGTCGTGATGAATTGCGTAAAAGAGCCCCAAGCTTTTCAAGCGTGATATCCCCTCCATCTCCGAGCAAATCAATTGTTATTCCATTTTCTCCTGCCGCTTTTCTCCGGGACATGTCTTGCAAAGCGTTTCTAACTTCATCGCTAGTTATACAAGGAGCTGATGAGATTACTCTGCTTATCTTTCACTGTGCACATCTTGTCTTGTCCTATGCCAAGATTTTTTCACACAGATTTCATGCTGCGCGTTTTAGTGCTTCCTCAATCTTTCCGGCATTGTAATCGCATATCATTTACTTTCTTTTTGTTTGTCACCTTTTGGCATTTCAGCGAATTCCGACCTCTTCAGTTAGACCCTTTCGTGCTTTGACGTTTCGTTGCTAGGTCCTTTGCTACTTGCCACACCTTAGCTAATCGCTGCCTTGGTGCTTTACCACCCACTTCCTATGCTACTTCCTAAATCGATGTTGTTACTGCTTCATTCATTACCTCTATGTTATCATCTTATTCTAAAGTTGTATATTTGTTTGTGGGCATCAGCCGAAATTAATTTGCTTTTATCCTGACTGCTCATAAATTTTACCCACAAATCTTACTTTTATATAAACTTCTCGAGAAGCATTTTGGCGTTCTGGTGAACATCTGGTCAACTAGGCGATTAACAACATGCGAGAAATAGTAGTAAAATCTCTCCGCCATGGCACTTCCACCAGAAAATGTTTCCGCATCTTTAAAACAGATGATTCGAGTTTATTTCAAACGGTGCTTTCAACTATTTGATTGTTCTATTTATGTTTTATCTTCTTTTCTTAGACATGACTACCGCTGTTACAACAAGGCATATTATTTTCCTTGAAGCAACTGCTCGAAATATTTTGCAGAATGTGTCAAAAATTATCAGACGGATGGTTGTTGCAACGAAACTTTATTCATCTTATCATATTTAAATCCTCTCCCGAAAATATCCGCGTTTTCAGGAAAATGCTAATGTAATGTATGCATATCAAGTATGTGCTAGCACTAAATATTTTCGCTTGAGCGCGTAATAGAGTTCTGCACAATAACGCATCAACACACCACATAACAGCGTACTGAAAGAACAAAAGCACATAAAATAGCACTTACAGCTCAGTTAACGATATTATATTATCGTCTGAATCGCACATACTGGCCGCTAACAAATAACTCATACTACGGAAGTGTAGTAATTCAGTTCGACTTTCCTGTACCGACAATCACTGCGCTATTACAGCTAACAAACCATGTTGTGCGAACTGAAATAAGGTCCATGCGCTCATCCGGCCTTTGACAGCACCGCCTAAGGCTGGTCGTTTATCCAGGCTTGGATTGCAGGGGGCGTCTGGAAGGGCGGAGCGTGAACAAAAACGCCGTCCGCGACGTCTTTCATTGAAGGATCGGTGACAACGGCGCTCAAATTACTGCGCGTAGCACATTCCGTCACCTGAAATAGCAATAACAGGCAGTCAATCTGCACCGGCTAATGTTACACACTGGTGACGCTTCTTGCAAGCAGCACTAGCACATATTCGACGCTGACGGCATGGTCATTAAACTGGAACACCGTTTCGGAGCAATTGCATCTAGCGCATCCGGAAGTCAGCCGTAGCCGGTCATTCGCGTGCTTGGCGGCTGATACAGTTTCTTCAAGCTGGTAATGTTTCTTTTAGCCCTTTTCTATTTCCTCGATAATACTTGCACTTGATTTTTTTCATAAGCACTGCTGTCAGAGTGGTGTGGATTTCCAGCTGTGAAGTATTTACCACACTTCTCAGAAGTTAAGACAATGCTGTTGCATATTATGGGGACGCGCTAACTTCTTCAAGCGCCGTCGCGCCTGCAGAGGCCCGCCTAAACGTCAAGTAATCGGTCGCAGCACGGCGTTGATGCAGCTCCGTAATCTATATACGCAGAGTTCAGAACATATGCCAACCACAATTTTTTCTAAGAATGTGTCACAGACAACGCACACTCCAGTCATGAGCCACCTAGCTTCTCTCCTTTCGTGGTTGTTTTCGGTGGCGATGAAGCGCACTTACAGTGGCTGCATTACGAGCGTACTTACGATTTCCAGTTCATCCGAAGTTCTCACAATATGCAAACCCGCCAAGTTGTTCAGCGTTCTTGTGAAGTCATCCTCCCTGCAATAAATAAAAAATAAAGGACATTCGACGTGGTCGTTCGGTTTAACGTGTAGAACGTCTCTATAGCGTGCGCCTTGCGTGTCTTAGGTAACCGAGCACATAGATACTTAACCTTAAGAGTTGCCTCAAGAGTCTAAGTATACCACACATCAAAAAAGGTTGCGACAACCAACAGCGACTTAGTGAGTGGAAGTGTGGCTCAAAACAATATCAATAAAAAGGATGAGTTGCACTAAAGTGCTTCATGAGTGGATCGTAATCAAATGCAAAGTTGATTAATAAATTCAAGGAAGTGCATCGATAGAACGCAAAGCATGTCGTTCGGTTACACTAATATAAGAGTCGGGGAGCTACAGAAGCGGGGGGGGGGGGGGGGGGTGTTTTAGCTAATCAGCATTCGATGTTAAGTGCATGTGGATCAAACAAAGTGTTTGTAAAAAATTGATTTAGGAAATGCTCGACAGCGTTTGTGTCTTTTCTTACGCAATATTATCTGGTGGTCTCGGAGAGCTCCAACTTACACTAAGTTTACATCAGGTAAGAAAATGGCGCGCGCTATAGGATATTTCTATGCAAGATGTTCTAAGCGTGTAGGTTAACTTTAAATTAATTACGTATGCAAGTGCTCCGGAGAATTGTGAGTGTGTTTTACGATGTGCGCAATATTTATGGCAGTTCCCTGCCACAATTAGTATTGCCACAAAGATCAAACTTAGCAAAAGTAGGGGAATGAATACGCCGCACAAATAGGTGAACTTAAATGTGCGTGGAGTAAATACAGCCTTTGCAATAAATACATTATTTAAGTGGTCGAAATTGTCATACGGCCGTTATCAGCTATTTTTCCAAGTGTCCCGAAAGAAACCTACGTTACACAAGCTTTATATTTGGTGGCAATGGGGTTGTGGGGGCATATTAAGTGTACTCTGCAGCGAATCTTTAACGTTTCGAACCTAATGAGGAGAGTTGCAAATATTTACTGAGCCCTAGTTCTCTTTCTTATTCTCATTCGCAACACACACGCGGTTTTTTGTACATTTCTAGTGTCCTTGGTGAAATAAACGAGGCGCCATGTTTATGCTTAACGAAAATAATTGCCCGGTTATTATGGGTTATGTGTAGGCGAAGTTCCAAGTGAGTTGGCTAATTGCAGGCTTTGTAATAAATTATGTATGCGACCTTACCGCAACATTAGGAATGCTAGAATAGCAGCTAGGGCTTGTTGGTTTTCCATCCTGGTGTTAACAGCGCAAAACGTAGACAAGACACGAGACGAGAAGACGACACCGCAAGCGCTGGCCTTCAACAAGGTTTGTTTGAAAGAAACACGGCTTCTTATACCATAGCCCACACGTGTCGCAGTCATGTGATCGCACATCATGTGAAACATGCACTTTTTCCTTTTTGCACTTAAGATAGTGGTTGTACTATCAGCGTCAAATGAAAGTTGAACAGCGGAGCGCGTGGCTCAAGCATAAGTGAACATATAGTGCGCGCCGTCCAGTCATCACCATTGACAAGCGCGCACATCCGATTTGGCCGCACTGCGCGATCCCCCTCTAGTGAGATAATTTCGCTTCTGTCCTGGTTCTTACATTTGAAAGGGAGGAAATAAAAAATAAAAACGAAGCTAAAATATTGCAGTTTACGGCGAGTCTTGTCGCACAGATCGCCGAAGCCACAAGTGCTGTCAGCGCGAATAGCGGTGCGCGTGGTGCAGTTGGCACCGTCATCGCCCAGTTGGCACCGTCATCGACGGCGCGCACTATATCTTCACTTATGCTTGGGCCACGCGCTCCGCTGTTCAACTTTCATTTGACGCTGATAGTACGTGCAAAAGCTCAAGTTCTTTTTTTGTCAGTAACAAGGACGGCGTGCTAACGCATTGGTCATGAAGTCTGATAATCTCGGCTGCCTCAATTATCTCCCGGACCAGCTGGCCATTGTGTTTCTTCAGCACTTCACAGCGTCTGAATTCAGCGGCGCAACCTTTAGAGGGGCAATCCCTGACATGGATACCTAGATTCCTGTTAGCCTGCTTGACGCTATGTTCCTTTAGTCTCTCGTTTGTGCATCTTGAAGTTTGCCCTATGTACTTTTTTCCACATTTCAAAGGTATTGAATACACCACGGCTTCTGTGAAGAAACACCATGACCAGCTTTCTACTGGCAGAATAGAATTCCATATTTGCCAAGTCATCCTCGCCTCATGCGCATAGCGATCATTATTTGCCATGTTTCTTAACATTATTACCCAAGCGTCGATGAAAAAAAAAAACAGAATATCATGAAGGACTATGTTATCGCAAAAGGCCCGCTTTGCCGGAGCACTGCCACCAGCAGGGACTGTCGCTTGACAACTCCCGTAACGTTAGCCAAGACTGGAAGCCTGTGGTTATGGCGTGGCTTTGTTATGGAATGTCGAGGAATCCTGAAGTGCGCAGAGGAAGCTATTTACTTATTTCCTTGCGCCCACTCGCTTTGCATGGTCGAAGAAGTACGCGGGTGAGTGCGAGTTTTTGTTAACAGGCGAAGCTGAAATGAGAAACCAGTTGGCCGAGCGCTAGCCTTATAACGTAAAGATTTTGCCGGCTGGTGTAGGCGAACATAAAGTGCATCTGCCTGAATTAAAAAAAAAGGATTGGCAAATGCGCGACCAAGCACGCATCAAACAGTAGAACGATTGTTGGAAGCTACTCACGTTGGTACCGTTTGTAGTTTGGAAAGCTGCTCCAGCACGTCTTTACGGAAATGTTGGGAAACTCGAACCTGGTCCGCCTCAGCTGCGCTCAGCTGCCCGTCCAGAGCCTCTTGAGCTATCCTGGAAGTAAAGCATAGCTTTCAGTCATCTTCGGTAGTAGCGGCACGGAGCTGCGTAAAGACGACGTTCTGAAACTAGGGTTCTCGCTGAATGCCATCAATAACGTCCACCACCTAAAAAAATATGAACGAAACAGCTTAAACTGTGCAGTACTAAATTATATTAGCTCCACGAACGTGGAGAATTCAGTAGAAAAGTCGGAAATATTGTAAACGTGAGTAAAACAAGTACGCACCCGCCGCACAATGCTCGTTAACTTTCCTCCGAATTTATACGAACTCCCTGTTACGTTTATTGATGTCCTATACCGGGGCGCTATGACGTAAAACTCTTTCAAAATTTTCTATTCCAATTCTACAATCAGTCCTCCGTGATCGGTGAAAAACTTTTTTGGAGCACCCCCATTTCACCTGTGTGTCACGCGACGTCACGAAAACTGCGATAGCTCCCCATCTGATATAACGTATACACACGGATTACGCATGATTTGACCGAACAAAAGAAAAATAGTTATTTCTCATTCGACGCCTCTTCGCCATTAGCCCTCGCCTATTGGTCAAAAGTCTTCGGGCTGCGCCCACTTCACCTGTCTCTCACGCGACGTCACAAAACCGCAAGAACTCACCGCGTCAAAGTTACGTGTACGCGATAAAGATGCCTTAATATGCCAAGTAAAACTGAATTTTCTCCTGAATAGCCGCAGGCTGCCCCGCTCCGAAAGGAATAAAAGATGGCTGCCGCCGATCGCTCAGGCACTGGCAACTGGCACCTGTCGGAGAGCATGGATTTATTTGCGTGTAATAAAACTTTTTGTGTGGCCGTGTAACGTTTTGGAGCACTTTCGACATGTTTGCGACCTCGTTCTGCAACTTTTCTTTGCTGAGGATCCGTTTTAGCGTCGTTCTTAAGCTTTCGTTGCATGCCGCCGCTATTGTCGACGAGCCACCGCAAGCAAAGTAAGGGAAAGCGGTCCAATTGCAGACGCCGGCACCACCCTCTTCATCCGGTTATCGATTTTCAGTGCAGTGGCTCGGCCCTATCAAATCCCTCTCCATTCGAGCGTGCTCCTCGCCTCTTGTGAGCCAATTAGATAAGACGAGCCGCTCAGTGTAGGCAATGTTATTCGCTTTTCAAGCAAACAAAAGTGACCTCCTATGAACGAGGAGAGCGTTTGATTGGTCTCTTCGGACAACCCTGCGGGTGACCGCCCGATGCTTGCGTCGGTGGTTACGCAAATTCAACGTCAGGAGATTGGAATAAAAACATATTGGAATAGTTTTACGTTATAGGGCCCCATAATTACAAGGTAGCAACACTTGTGCATACAGTCTGAAAATAAATTATACGTAATATTGCTTTCTATAGAATTTCTGTTGGAAAGTCAAGCTACATGTTTACAAACAATGTTGGTATTACAAAGCAAGTATACATTCTTATACATTTTTCTAAAGACGTTCTTTAAGATAATGCAATCAGACAGTAGAATTTTTTCTCTATATGCGACAACATTTGAGCATGTTGTTCAACGTCGTTTTTATAAAACACTGTTGTAAATAGCCATCTTACTCTGAGTATTACTCCTAAATTACCATCTGCTCCTCTGGAATGCCCAAGAATGCCACGAGCCGTCAGCAGGTATTTTCAGAGTTCTTGTGATTTCCAAAAATGCGGCGCCATTTCTTTCACTTTTTCATTATGGGGTTTTACGTGCCAAAACCATTTTCTGATTATGAGGCACACCGTAGTGAAGGACTCCGGAAATTTTGACCACCTGGGGTTCTTTAACGTGCACCTAAATCTAAGCACACGGGTGTTTTCGCATTTCGCCCCCATCGAAATGCGGCCGCCGTGGCCGGGATTCGATCCCGCGACCTCGTGCTCAGCAGCCCAACACCATAGCTACTGAGCCACCACGGCGGGGCACGATCTGATTATGAGGCATTGTTTCCTGTATATGCCTTGTGCCGGTACTCATGGAGAAGTTCCTGAATATACAGGAAAGCTGGCGCGTAATCAGCATTAAATTGAAACATCCACGTACGAGATATTTTTTTGTTGTTTGTTTGTTTGTTTGTTTTGTTAAGCCTTTGTAGGTGAAATTCTGGAAGCATCGGCATTTGCTTCCACGTGCAATCGAAAAGCGAATATTTTTAAAGTCCTATTTTTTGTTTATTTACTTACTTTAGAGCACACGCTAAAGCTGACCACTATAGTGGTAGTTCATTCATTCATGCAATATCATTCATGCAATATAACAAATAGGTGTTTTCGAATTAAAAAAATCTAGAAACATGTTATATACACTGTAAAAAAGATATTTTAATTGCAGAGGAACCTGCTGGTGAGTTTTGCTACCCTCATTTCCGTAATTATACGAAGAGCAGGAAAAGCTGAGAATGCGTAAAATGCGAATTTTGTTATACCACATAATTTTTCCAGTAGGAAACACACATGTGTTCTGTAATTTCCAAAAATCGACCAAAAACAACCACGGGCCAAAGTCATTAGACGGCTAGAAGAGTTCCTGAATGCGTCAAATACCTGCACTGTAACGGATCACACAATAACAGGATAACCAAGCTAAATAGAACACATTAGAGACGCCGAAACGCCTTGCACTGCAAGACATATGCCAAGCGTCAACCACACCAGTACATACCACTTGGGCCACGTAATTTGTGTGAAATTTTAAAAATATTTCTGTAGTGTGCTTTCACGTAAGAATATGTAAGTGCCACGTAGCTTGACAAAACAATGTAATGTCGTTTGCCATCGCTTGGCGCAAATCAGGCTCTTTATATATTTCACCTAATTACTTAATTAGTTATTATTAAAAAAAGAACTTCGTTTAATAGTATAATCAGAGCAAATGTATAAATGATAAAATTGTAGAACATCCTGAAAAATTCCTCAATTTCTCAACACGTTCTAACAAAAGTGTTTCCAAGACTCAAGGTAGCCGGCGAAAGCCCGCGAAGCTTTTTTCGAGTTTCGCGGCCTTTCTTTAGGGTTTTCTTTCAGGGAAGTTACTCAGCAATGATAACGCATAGCCCAGCCGCTCCAGTTGCGACGTAGTATATCCTTGGTATATAACTAAGATGTAGTGGTTGTTCCTTTCTCACTACAGCGATGAAAAGTTGAACACATATGGCCGGCATTTTGACAGAATTGCATTAGTGCTGGTAGTAGAAACTGCAACATATGGTCACAGGGCAGTACTGAAAAGGAAACGGAGACCCGATAACAAAACCAGAAATATGGCGCATGCCAGAGAAAAGTGAAAGCGGTCACTCACGCGCTGACACGGCTGTCGGCTGCGCCCTTAGGGACACATGCCGCAAATGCCAAGCGAAGCAGCAAAGGCGCCTCCTGGTTCGTCGTCGTCGTCTGTGGCTTCTTCGAAACCAACATTGTGTCAAACGTGGCGGCGTCTTTAACCTTCGAGCCCAAATGACAGGCCACGGAAACCGCGGCAAGTCGCGTAGTGCGCTCGACGTTCCTGCTTCGCGAAAGCGAACCGCATTCAGTGAACTTCGTGTGCTTAGCCACAAAGTGTACCGAAGATTCAAACGCAATGTAATATACTTTTCTTTTATTGCTACAACAATTGAACTGACTCTAGAGATGCGCTTGCATCGCCGCCGTCGTGCTAATAATATATTGACGGTGAATGCATGGCCCACGCGTGGCACATTAGGAGGTCGCCGGCGACTCTACAGAGGCGAGTTGCAGAAACTACAGTTGCAGAAACTGAGTAACCGTAATGCTCTGCTCGGTCGGCTTCGCAGTGGAGCCAGGACAGATTTTCAACTTCCGCTGCTTGAGCGTTCTGCGCAGCTTTGTGCACACATGTGGAGGTGCTGGTTGAGTAGTCCGAGAACAACGGACAGTAACGTGCAACCTAAAAACGCGGATTTTTAAAGCGAAAGTTTTACTGGCCGCGAGCTGCGATTTCGCCGTGGTGGTGCTCCGAGGAGGCACATAACGTCACAACGCACACCTCGCCGCAGATATTTCTCTCTCTCTCGCTCCCTAGTCACTACTGCGCATGCGCCACTAGTAGCACCGAGCCACAGGTGTTCTGCCACTGTGCAGCGCCGCGCCTTTCTGCTGTCGCCGTTTGGTATGACGTAACACCGCGTTCTTCGTCGTCGCGCTCGCCTCCGCTCGCTTCGCTAGCTGCGTCGCATGCCTTTAACATGTCAGATAATTGAAAAGGAGAGCTCGCGTGCGCCGCAGCCACAGTTGAGGCGGCAGTATGTACGGCGACAATTCTGATAAGCAGGAGGAGGCCTGGAGTCGACATCGGAACGAGATGAAGAGGAAATGAATCGCCCAAGAAACAGATGAACAGCGCGCCGAACGCCTGGCTAAACGCCGCAACATAGCTAGACAACCAGACTAACCAGGAATTGCAGTCAAGAATAACCAAGGCTAACCATGCTATGCCTTAGCTTTCGCTACGTACATCCTGGCATAGCCGAGCTAAGCCACTGCGAATTTTTGTTCCTACAGTCTCATCTCGTGCCGGACTGCTCGATGAAGCGCCTTTCCGTCAAACGGCCATGTCTCGCCCACAATGGACGCGTGACGCCTGCACGCCGCTGGCGGCGCTCCTCATCACCCTTGCCTTTTGAGACAACTGGTATCTGTCAAGGTGATGTTTCTACTGCACAGCAGCAGTTTCGTCGAATGAAGAACTGCCTTCCAACTGCTGCGCAACGTGAAGCTATGCTGTTCTTTTCGATGTTGTTTCACGGAAAACTGTATTTTCTTTTTTTTGCTATACAGAGACGTGCGTGTTTCGCTTAAGATGTTCCAAAAACGATTTGGCGCGTATCGCTGCACTGCTTCCACTCAAATTTCGCAGAAGTATCGCATTTTGGAGTCGACGTCATTAAATATAACAGCTAATTCGCCCACTTGATTGCCCGGTTGATAAAGAAAGAAAATTAAAAGTTGCCTTTGTGTATGGGAATGCAGGCCGTTGCCGCGAAGGCGCAAGCATAAACTTGTGTCGACACCTGCCGGCAGCTGCAGAAAACAGTCGTTCAGGGAGGGCTTCCGCGTGCACCAAGTGTTACCATGACCAACAGCTGTGCCAATTGTTGGATTGAACGACGTAGACGCCTAAATGCGATATTTCTGCGGAATTTAAGGAAGAATATTACCGCGGTAAGCGCAAAATATTTTTCCTGTCGTGTTAAGCAATATGTGCGTGTCCCTAGAGTATGTATAGCCCTCTTTGGGCTAAAATCAAAGGTAGCATATCCGTGTAAATGCTCAAGGATTCTAATTATACAGTGAACATTGAGGAAACGTGGATTGCGCTTGCAGTTACTGTCCAACAAAATGACAGAAAAAAATTATCAGTTCATTTACGAATGCAATCGTGGTTCTTCCGTGAACTTCTGACTATAAGTATTATTTTGTGTGAGCAGGAAATAGAACTGCAAGGTATCCAATAACACAATTAGAAAGCACTCCTACGCTCAACTAGAAATATAACTAATAGCGTGAATGCCGGGAGAAATCAAATAAAACTAATATACAAGACCTGAAACCCCAGCAAATCCGAAGCGTTCGAAATGAGCTCAATGACGATTTCAACAATTATTTTGTTGACTAATGTGCGGCACAATAAACATTTGTGGTGGGCTGTTTATCACTACATAGCTGTTCCCGCAGTTCCTTATACAGCCAGCAAAACGAGTCTCTCAGTCTTCAAAAACAAGTAAAAAGAATGCTGAATAATGGCATAATGTAGATTTTCACATTACCCTCTGCCTGTCCTTATTGGTTTACGTTAAATTTCATTCCGGAAGTAGCAGTGTAAGCCAACTGCCTCTGTATGGCACTTCTGCACCTTTGATGCACTTGTACTTACGCGAGAAAGTCTTTGTCCACAACAAGATTTGCGACGTTTGTGGAAAACGTGGTGCACCTGTCGCTTCCGAGCTGACACGCGAGGCTGGCCAACCGAACGGCTGTCGAGGCGCTGCGTGAAACAACGCGACGTGGTGTTATTAACAAGTTCGCACTCTCTGTGCACCCAGTTGGCTCAATAGGCTTGCCAACATGGTGTGGTCAAGGTGTCGGCGTCATTGTCATACATCGAACCGATGCCAATGGTCAAGCAAGGAATCGGCGCAGCCGCATGAGGACGCGACCGACTGCAGGCGTCGCGCGGTGTGTCGACTCCTCTAGTCGCATTTACGTGAACGCGATAGATCACACTTATTAGATTATCATGGTGCTAATACGAGACACTTTTTTACATGTGGTTCATTCTCCTTCGTCCGAAACAAGCCGGAACTAGTTCCCAGCGCTCGCGTTTAGCTGATGAGTGGACGATAGCAGGCTCTACCACTCAGCTCACGCCTCCTCTCTGTCTCGATGCGATGCGACAGGATTTTCAAGCACCACGTAGAATAGCTGGCTCGTGTCGATCTACACTCTACAGGCATACATTCGATTCGCCGCCACCTAGCGCATCTCTGCAGTTAACGTGGCTGCAATGCGCTAGAAATGTGGTCCGATGCTCACTGTCGCAATAATGTAAAATGCGCCTGGTAATACAGTACGGCATCGTTTACACTTGGTGTACCACTCCTTTGCGGTTGCGCCCGAGAGAAGATTTGACGTATTTTAGGGCGACTGCGTTTTTACCGTCAGTAGGCGGTATACACGCCAGAAACGGTCTCATTTCTACTTTCTCCCGTAATGCAACGCGTTAGCGAACTCTTTCTTCCCAATGTACCCTCATCTGGCGCATTTATTCAATTCCATCTTCTATCTCATCTATGACGTTTACATGGTTGCTATGTGATTAAAACGCGATTTCATTAGTGAACCTAGCATCGATGTGACCGTATCAGTGAACCACGCGCGATACGAAGCTGCATCTAGCGTGCTCCTAAAGTGCTGCGTTCGAAAGAAAATGAAAAGGAAAGAGAAAAATTATCTTGGTCAATGGAGCTCACCAATGTGCGCGCATCACAGGTCAAAATTAATGAAAGCAAAAGAAGATTACCTAGTGCTTCAGGGCGTGCCATTACGAGTGAAAATCAAGAAAAGAATGAAGTGTAGTGTTGCATCGTATCACGTTTAAGCAGAGAGCAGTTTACTGGAATGGCGTAGAATTTCTCCCTCTCCTTTGCATAAAGGTATGTGTTACGTGCTTAATGCCAGAATGTATATTATTCCTTTATGCATATAGCCTCCTTGTGCCTCGCTTCATAAGAGCTCTGAATCTTGAGAGAGGCCTTACGGCAAAGTTCGCCCTCGTTTAGCCTGCAATGTCTGCTATGTTATGGTTTTGAGAATGTTACGAACCAATCGTTGCAGCAAAACAGAAAATAAGGAATGTTTGTTTACGCTGTCAGTATTGAACCTGTAGGGCAAAAATACTGAACAGTAGAAGGAGAAAAACACTACTGTTGTTTAGAAACCACGCGCTTAAGTAAAACCATGAGTTGAGCCACACGCGCAGTACAACATAACAATGTCCCTTTCACAGAAAACTAGAACGTCAACAAAAATACGAACGACGTCATCTGCGGTGGAGGCATAATATATTTGGACAGTTTAAGTGTTCAGTGAGCGTACTCACGAACATGGCTGATGATTTGCCTCTACTGTCTCTCTTATCCGAGCGTCACAATGTCGAAACAACAGCTTGGTTTCATTGACAGTTAACTACGACAAAGAAGCATTACTGTTGACAACGTAAAAAATAATTAGGCAGGTTAACTATTATTTGCACCCTTGAGATCTACCGACAGGCGTTCTCGAAAGTGTCGCGGTTTCTGTATGCGCTAAAAATAGCATAATAAATCAATTATGTCATGAACATAAGACTCTATAAAGAAAGGTTCCGTGGCTAGCACGTTTCATAATTTAACGCGCAAATATCAGAGACCGTAATGGGCCTCTTTGAAAAATTTATACCAATTGATAGGAAAAGTACGCGTATATTTCACACGATTCCCACGATCGTCGCACAACTGGAGTAAAACATTTTTCTGTAATAGCCTTAGTACAAAATTCTGAAGTTCTACAGTTCCTGCGTTGCCTTGCAGGGCCTGGTATTAATACATAGGTTTTAATAGAAAGCTTTCGCTCGGGCCCAACTTCAATGCCGCCTATTCAAATACATGTAAAACGCAGAAAGGTGTTTCTGAGATAACCACTGGGCCGATTCTAATGAACTTTGTTGCACTTGAGAGAAAATGTGCAGTTCTACTGACTCCGGGAAGTGGAATCTTCATTTAGGCCCGAATTCCTTAAAAGCAGCTTTCAAAAATTGGTAAGTTTGGAAAAAGTGAAAGCATGAAGTCTACACATTTGCAGCTCTACTCACAACAGACACCGCAGTTCTATAAACTCCAGCCGTTAGAGCATCTACAGCGTAGAAATGTGATTTATCAATGTACATCTTACGTGAATTTCTAACATTGTCTGCAAGGGTTTCGAAAACGCCCTACTCACATATTAGTGCTCTATTTGAGAGCCGTGTATAATGTATAAGTTTTGTCTGCTTTAGTTGTATTATCTGGTACAATTTGCGTAATTGTGATATCATTTTTCGTTTCCGAGTTACAGAGTTGTAAACTTTATAGTTTCGTTTTTCAAACACGGGATTTTCAACAAT
This sequence comes from Dermacentor andersoni, assembly GCF_023375885.2. Lineage (NCBI taxonomy): Eukaryota > Metazoa > Arthropoda > Arachnida > Ixodida > Ixodidae > Dermacentor > Dermacentor andersoni. The sequence goes on along the minus strand of NC_092815.1, from coordinate 143,545,283 downwards.
CCTTATAAAAAATTTTGACGGGCTAAATCAAACCTTCGCTACCAAGAGTCACTGGATTTTAACATTTTCTTTTAAATGCAACAAACCACATCAAACTTGGTGCAATGGCTGCTGAGAAAAATGATTTCTCCTTTCCTATATTTCGACAGGAACCCCCGAACTAAAGCTTCCTCTTAATATCCGAAATAAAGCTAGATGTCATGAAACACGCCCTCATGGAGGGCCCTCGATGAACGTTCGCCAGCTAAAAAATAATTTAACGCACAAGTCAATCCAAATTCGGGAGCGTTTTCGAATTTCGCTCCAATCAAGAAGCTCCTGCGAATCTAACCCACAACGTTGTGCGGATGAGCAGAGCGCCATAACCACTGAGTAGCCACGACGGGTCTGGGCAATCATGTTACCGCGTCCTGGTAAACGCTAAGACACGGCACGACACCAAACGCCATCGTATCTGCGTAAACTTCGAACCTGGCGAAACCCCCAACACAAAAACGCCTCACCAAATCGAGCCTGCAAAGATTATTGTCGTACAGCACGAGATCGACAATGAGCTTCAATTTAGTGTTGACGCACCAGTGTATCGCTCCTGCAGTTGAATGCCCTGACAAGCAGTGGCGTAGCCAGGGGTTGGCATACCAGGAACGGTGCCTGGCCCCGCGACGGCCGCAGTTTCTGTGTTAATATGAGGCCAGCTAAGCGCTTCCTAACCCATCCACACCATCCTCCTTTCCGAAAAATACTCCTGGATAGGCAACTGCTGACAGGAAAATGCGCTAAAAAGCAGAGGCCGGAACGAGACCTCGCTTCGGCTCGTATATAGCCTTAGAAAAAGCGCCAAGCAACGGGCACTTTATATTGAAAATCTTGCAATTGAGCATGCGTCAACACAGTGGCAACACTCCTTATTGATAAAAAACCATTAGTACATTACGTGATTTCAACAATTATTAAAGTACAATGTGAAGCGCGAGAAACGATGTCGGTCTCCACGAATTATTTTATTATCTGTCTATTAGCTCATCTATAGACGCAAGCATGTCCCTTAGCATATCAATGCTATTCAATTTCATGAATGCTATTAATCAATGCTATTCATCAATTTTAACCGCGAACAAGGCAAAACAATTAAAATAACCACTCACGGTGTAGCAGAAGCAGGAAGGTCTTTGTTAGGATTGATGGACGCGACCCGCTGTTCTATCACACCCAGGACGCGTTTCTGGAACACACGAACGAGCACAAGAAGTGACGCATTGTTTCTTATACTGGGCGCTAATACACGCGACTTCGCAGTCCGGTGTGCACCAATGGCAGTGTTGGCTTTGCGTCAGGAAAGAATCTTGCGATGGTGTTCGCCGTAATAAACGAAGGCCTCTTGCATATTCCACCAAAGCGTGTACTCGCCCAAAAATTGGAAGAACGTTAACTACGTGGTTGTTCTAGCGCAGAGAAAGCACACCAACTCTACGTTCCGCAGAGCGCTGCAGACCGAACGCGACATTCACGCCATCGTTCCTCCGCACTCGGTGCTAAACCACGTGGCCTCGCAGGCGCACCAATAAGAAATACAGCGAGAAAAATGAGTTGTGTGTTGGTAAATTGACACTAACTCACCCAAATGTCATCTCTCTTAGAAAAACCACAACACGTGCAGAGCCGTACAGAAATCCACGTTTCTCCCAGAGGCAATTACTTCATTCTGTCAGATTCAGTAAGATTCCGAAATCTGCCACGGCAGCCAAAAAGAAAAAAAGGCAGGCAGATCTCACGTCCTACGAGAATCGATGTTTCGCGAAGCAGTGTGCGAGGAGCCTACCAAATTAACAAAAATATCATGAGAGCACCGAGACATGGGCGGCTGTTTCATGACCTACATGACACGCATGTCATGACATTTATGTCATGACCTATCATTTATGTTCGTCATACACTTTTGTCATGCTATTCCAATTTTGGAGCACACCAAGACGTAGGTGGCTGTTTCACGACCTACATGACACATATGTCCTAATAATCATGTCAAGGCCGATCATTTATGTTCCTCCTACAGTCTTGTCGTAATATGCCAATTTTGGTGTTTACGAAGACGTAGGCCGCTGTTTTATGACCTACGAGACAAGCATGTCGTGACAGTCATGTCATAACCTATCATTTATGTTAGCATAAACTCTTGTCATACTATGCCAATTGTGGTACATACCAAGTTAACGAAACGACCGTGTGAGCACTAAGACGTAGGTGGTCTGTTTCATGAGCTACTTGACAAACATGTCATGATACTCATGCCATGGCCGATCATTTATGTTCGTCATACAATCTTGTCATACTATGCCAATCTTCATAGATACCAAGTTAACGAAACAACCATGAGAGCACCATGACGTAGGCGGCTGGATAGATAGAGCCAAAGTGGCAAAAGTTTGCCAAGAAATGTTTCGGATTGAAAAAAAGGTATTCGCTTAAAGAGTCGGAGCTCAGTCAAGTTTCATGCATCACGCCTTCTCCTTGCATAATTTAATAATAAGGTGGGATGAAGGGGAACTGATGGGCTCGATTTGATTAATATTGACCACTTCAAGCCCCTAGGCAATGAAGCCAAGGAAAGCATCGGGGAAATGAACTGTGGTCTAAATAGGAATGTCGAAAATAATAAAAACGGGAGCTTAAAGTAGACGAAAAGATAATTTATGGCCAGTGGGAGCGAAACAGGTGAAACGAACGCGTAATGAGCGGCGTGTGTCTCTATATCCGCTCTTACTTGACGTATCGAATAATACCAGAACGTAAGGTAATTATTGACAGTCATGAATGCAAAGCGATAGAGTGCTTAGATATACCGTTTCTTGTTGTTCACAGACCACCGTTAACTTCTTTCTAAGATTCCTTGTCCTTCATAGAAGGATTGTTAAAAAAAGTTTCTCAATTAAACATTCAAACAGTCATGGTAGGGGATTTCAAAATCACTGTAACAACAGGTGGCCCAATGCTTAAAATTTCAAAGAGATTTTAGACACACATAGATGTTGCAATGTAATCAGTATTCCGACAAGAATAACATTGACTACTGAAGCGACACTTGAGCTCTGTATCACAATTTTGATTTTGTTGATGCAAAAGCAGGTGCTTCAACATCAGACATAAGTGACCATTTCTCAATATTCGATTAGCGCGATCAAATGAAGAACACCTTGGCAAGAATTTACTCCGAACATAATGTCGAAAAGCTTGCTAATCTTCTGTCAAATTTTAACTGGACTGTTGTTACGAAAGAGACTAACTGCAATAAGTCCTATAATATCTTCATATCTTCATTTATGTCCCTACATAACCAGGGTTTTTCACCCAGGGCGCGAAAGAAACGTAGTAAATTGCGGAAATCGTTGATAACTATTAAACTATACGAAAGGATTAAAAAAAGCGAACGCCTTTTCCAATTATTCCTACACACAAAAGATGAAAGTGATCTTCGTAAATATAAAAAGACGCGTGACAAACTAAACAAATGCATCAAAAGAGCTAAAGCTGAATACTATATAAATAAATTTCTCAGTACTGACGGCAAAACAGAGTCTTGTGGGAGAATTTCAAGGAAAGAGTAAACAAAAACCCACAAGAAAGATTCATTTTGAGAAACCTCTGGTGCCTCTGAGAGGAAGATATCAAACTTGTTCGGCAAGCACATTCTTACAGCGGGTTCCTCCTCAGGTGTCCCGCTTGATATAGCGTGTGCATCGCTGCAGACTATTTCTCAACTGTCTTCTTATCTTCAGCAGACCAAATGAAGTGTAGGGCGCAATAATGTCTATGAAATGTAATTCCGCCTGTGGCCCTGACGAAGTTAAGCCAAAACCACTAAATGTGGTAAGTGCTATAGTGGCAGTGCCTCTGGCGCACATATGAAGATTTATTTTGATAACCGGCGAGTTTCCCAACAAAATGAAAAAAGCAAGAATTTCTGCCCTTAATAAAGGAGGATCTTTTGACGACTTAAACAACTACAGGCCGATTTCTATCCTCTCTGTATTCTCAAATATAGCAAAACACATCATTAGCAAAATAATAACAGGTTTGCTTTTAATACTCGAAACATAATCACGAAGGATCAGTGCATCTTTTGTAAAAATAAATTCGTGGAAGTAGCCTTTCTTGGAATTAAAGAAGCAATTCTCTAAAACATAGAAAATAAGCAATTCACACTAGATATCTTTTTAGACTTTAGAAAGGCGTTTGAATGCGTGCAACCTGGACTCCTCTTACATAAACTGCTCTTTTAAAGTATCCGAGGTATAGCACTTCAGCTAATACAAAGCTATTTAACTTCCAGGTCACAGTTCACGGTAATAAGTAAAGTCGAATTGGAGTTAGAAACTTAAATTTGGAGTACCCCAGGGATCTACTCTCGGACCTGTATTGTTTTACTTTATATAAATCATATAGATATTAAAGGTCGTAAAAAGGTGGCGCTTTACGCACATGATACAAATGTATTTTTCTGAGGAGTCAACATACATAAAGTATGCGCAGAAGCAAATAAATGGCTTAAAGATGTAAATGCGTGGTTAATATCAAATGAAATAGAAATAAATACAGAAACAAGAAAGTATTTGTTGTTTAGGTTGAAAGGACCAACAAGTGTACCGGCCTTACCTTTGGAATTTAAAGCAGTACCTACCTAACAAACATCTACGATACGAGTTTTAGGAGTCGTGTTTCAAAAAAATTTATCATGGTCTCCACACGTGGACGCGTTAAGAACCGACGTATCTAGAGTCATTGGCATGTCAAATAAACTAAGATCACTCTTCCCGTCTGAAGCTAAAAGCAAAATCTATTATGCCCTTGTACACTCGCGTCTGACCTTCTGCTTGCTGGTCTGGTCAGCGACAACCGAGACAAACTTTAATTATTTTTTATCGTTGCAAAAGCGAGCTATACGGACAATTCGAAACGTCCCTTTCACTGAAGGCATTGCATCGTACTTTACCAGATATAGCATACTTCAGATAAAACAATTGTTAAAACAAAAACTATTTCTGGAAGCCCTACACGAATACCGAGGAAACAGAACGAATTTTCAGGAAACCTGTCAAGTTAAACAGTATCCATGTGAACTACGACAGAGCTCAACAGTGAAGACCAGATCACGCACAAATTATTGTTTACAGAGGCGATCATCACAAATACCAGAACTCCTCAATAAGTATACTTATTGAGGAGAATAAGTATACTTATTGAGGAGTTCTGGTATTTGTGATGATCGCCTCTGTAAACAATAATTTGTGCGTGATCTGGTCTTCACTGTTGAGCTCTGTCGTAGTTCACATGGATACTGTTTAACTTGACAGGTTTCCTGAAAATTCGTTCTGTTTCCTCGGTATTCGTGTAGGGCTTCCAGAAATAGTTTTTGTTTTAACAATTGTTTTATCTGAAGTATGCTATATCTGGTACCCTGACCATATTAAACTTAATAAAATCTAAAGCCTCACAAACACCATTCACGAAGCCTGTTAAAGCCTTATTTCTATTGTAGCAGATGTGAGAATTTAACCCCTGAGCCAATTACCGGTATTGGTCTTGTGTACTGCATTGTTTAGATTTTTCATTGTGTATTAAGTGGATTTATTTCATTACGTGTATGCATTGTGTATTAGGTTTGATTTTTAGTGATTTGGATTCCGTAAAATGAACTGCATATTTCACTGCATTTCACTGTACTTGTATTGATCTATTGTATCTGCGTCGCCATATGATGTGTAATCATCTGTATATAACATTTGCTGCCTATGCTGTCGGGGTGGCATAGCCTAGTCAGGCTTTCTCCGGGCATTTTGCTGGGCCTGTTTAGCCAATTTGTAAGAAAGTGTCTTAGATAAGAAAGAAAGAAAGAAAGAAAGAAAGAAAGAAAGAAAGAAAGAAAGAAAGAAAGAACAGACTCAAGGAGGTGTGCTGAAACTAACTGTTCGCCGGGACACACAGAAGCCAGCCGTGAAAACATTTCGTACAAACCATGCAACAAGCCGTCTTCTTTTTTGAAGTACCCTAACTCACGTATTAACCATTGTTATGGCAGAGAAACAGCGTTAATGAGTTATTAGCTAACCTTAACCAGCACTTATCAACACGCTCGTAGACTTCAAGGCCAGGTATGTGCGTGCGCATTAGAAATGCAACCAACAATAATTTTTCACTGCGTCACATGCAAAAAGAGTTATAATCGGTCGGATTTAGTAATCTAAGCGCCTTGAAACATATCGTAAAGTAGCGAATACCATTTAGACCACTGTCCGCAAACTTTCAACGCAGCGTCGCTTCAGTAGCATGATCAAGAAGGAGATTTTCTTCCTGGACAAAATGAAGTTTCTGTTGCATAAATTACAGCACTTATGGTGAACAGGACGAAATGAAAGCAATTATTGTTGTCAGAAGGTCTATATAAAATATTTTGAGAGCAGGATGTCCCCGATTTCTATTCTCAAACCTCTGCAGCCTTACCTTATATGCATTTTCTTCATTCTCCGTAACAAGCAGGGTGTAAGCCTGCTTCTCTGTGTCCAGGAATTGCTCGACATGGTCGTCCCACAGAGGCTTGTCTCCGCGTTTCAGGGCAGCCCAAGTCCACATGTAGCCCGTGAAGTCATGCGGCCGCTTGCTGCGTGTGTAAAAATGTTATAGTGCAGAATAGCCCACTAATACTTCAGCTAAGAACTGAATCATAAAAAGAAAATCTCTGGACGAGAGAATTCGGGCTGCAGCGTATACGCCAAGCATTCTGCCAGTGCTTTCTCATGATACGAAACTTACGATGCCAAGCGAATTTCATAGAGGAAGGGCTAAGAATGTAGCAGAAGATGCATGGTTTATTATATTTATAGACAAATTTCAAATAAGGAGAAGTAAAGACAGTCGACGGCGGCCTATAATTAGGCATGTGTAATGAGACTAGAAAACTGGCAGGCAATGTATGGAGTCAACTAACATAAGATATAATTAATGGGAGATCTGAGGGAGAGGCTTTCTTGTGCAGTGGACAACGTAAACTGTTGGTCTTTGTAGTGGTACTGATGGTGATGGTGATGAGCTCTAGCTAAATAATTGCTGAGTTACTTTCGTTATGCAGTAATTGGTAACTGTATTCAATTACATTTTTAAAAAAAGTTATTGTAATTGTAATTGGGTACATTTTTATGGAACGTGTACATGTCCCAACCTTGACATGACACCATCTTCTTTCGGTAAGCATTCGTAGCAAACATTTCAACAACACACTTTCTGGCACGTGTTGGTTAATTTGTATTTGGTGACGTTAGCTTAACAAATACGCAGGAATATTAATGAATTTCATTTTGAGATCGTTATGTTAAAGTTGCTCTAAATAATAATTAGACAGGGATAAGAAATCTGCAGACTAACCAGAGCAGAAATGGAGGCTTTTCAAGATAGTGTATATCAGAAGCGCCAAGGTGCTTTGGCTCCATGTGCGCTGCGATGGGAATCCCAATCAAGATCGCAAATATGATGTATTGCATGTGATGTACATGTACTTTATATTGTACTTTTCGTTCATACCACAGTTGTAAACGTGCCTACGGGTCAATAAATTTCCTTGTCAGCAAATATTGTCGATATGTGTAGCGATAGCATGGTTTTGCTTGATTCGTGAAATGATACAGACGCTGCTCGGCGCCCTGAGCAAATACCGCATCTACAACTGTGCCACACGAGAACACACAGGTGCTGCTCGGCGCGGCAGCAGCAGCGAGCGAATTGGCGTTCATGCTGCGTCTCGATTCAACGCGAACGAAGCGTCGAAAGCACAGCGCATACGAAGCTACCGCCGCTAGGCGCACTTTCTACCATAGCAGACCGCTTTGAAAATGAGGCCTGCGCGACCGCACAGGCTCCTTACAGGAACTTACAGGCACCTTACACGGAAATCTCATTCGCATTCAAATGCCTATACGAGTACACACATATAGGTACATATACAAATAGAGCGTCTGGCACTGCACTAGTTCACGCAAAAGTCTATTTCAAGAAAAGTGAAGGACGACATAAGAACAGAGCAATACAATAAAAGCAGCATCTACCACTTGCGTGCGCACTTACACGTTCTGGTATTGCTTGGCAGCTTGGCTCAGTATGTACCACGCATTCAGCGGATTGGGCACCTCCTGAAGAAAAGCGTTGCGTAGGTATGGCTTTATTTTGCCTGTTTCACCGTGAGCGGCAGTCCTCTTCGGTACAAAACATTTATGTATTCTCATATAGGGTATCTGAGCTGACGTTAGCAAAGTTATTGAATTAAAAAAAAGGAACATTAAGAAAACACAGTGGAAGATACGATCTTAAGACTTAAATTGTTCGGTCGACAGATCTCTGACGACCGAACCCAGTAGGCTTTGTAATTGTATTTTACACCGTCTTCCTTAAATAGCTTTTTTCGTGCGATACCTTGGCTAAGGTTAACATGCGACACATGGTATGTTTTTTCTACATTGCATTATTTCCCTTTCACCATCTAACGTAAACTTGAAACGCTTTCTGCATATGATACTGATTACCCAAGCTTACCCAAGATTACCCAAGAGATTACCGCTCGCAGTGGTATCTGCGTAAGTAGGCGTTTGGTGCGTTACTACACCATGGACAAGAGCACATAGGGGCTGCGCCCTCCTGCATGTAGCCGTGCAGGACTTAGCCGTGTCTAGGGGAAAGAGGATCCTAGGAGTTGTGCGAGCAAATATTGAGTGCTTGGACCTTCATGGCCCCTCGGCGGAGGCAACATACGCCTTTGGCTTCGGCTTCACGCAAGTGGCATCCCTGGAGTTACCCACTCGCGCGGAATCGGTAGTTTTCTTTTCATGGCCTCCTCTTAAACGTTGGCCTTTTCGCTTACTTTCAAACCTTTCTTGTCTTCTGCTCCCTTCGTTCACTTTCGATTTGTAGACAGGAAGAGTAAACCTTGTGTGGCGTAACCAAACTAGGTTATATGATATTGGGTTATAGTAGTGTCGTACAACTAGCGTTTTGAAGACCTGTCATTCACCGGTTCTGCAACATACCCTTGTTCAGCTCCATGGTGGGTGGCTGGTGTTGCTACCGAAAGAGAATCTTTTTTGTTGTTATGGCTTCACTTTTCCCCGCGCTTCCGGATCGCCCCTACAAGAGTCGGTGCAACGAGGAAATATTTGAATGTTTTGACAAATAAGCCGACCACTTTCCATGCTACCATGTAGCAAACAGTGACAAAGAGGGAAGGGCAGTGATCCATGTCTCCTTTTCTGGCTGCAAAGTCCTTGAAAGTGACCTTAGGCGAAGGCTATAAAGCTATAAAGTTGGCCAGTGGTCACCTCCTCTCGGAGCTCTGCGATCAGCAAGAGCACAAGAAACTGAATAATTAAGTATCATTTGACGACGCCCCAGTGAGTGTAACTCTTCACCGTACAATCTCGCCACCCGTGGTGTCATCTGAGACGATGACTTGATGGAACTGACCGAGGCTGAACTACGAGAAAGCTAGAGGGAGCAGAACGTCATAAATGTAAACGAATAAAAAATAGGCGTGATGGCAAAGACATCCAAACAAAACATCTCGCAGTCGGTTCAAGTGCGTTGCCCTAGACCAGGCAGATGCTCTTGGGGAGCACTTCGAGCACGTCTGTAGCTCAATGAATTATTTACACTCTTTTCTAAACCACAAAGAAGAAACTCAACACGTGCTATTAGGTTGTACGTACATACAGGTCGAATCCTACAGCTGACCTTTCGCCACTGCCGAGTTAGCAGCCTTTTTAAACAAATGTGAGAGCTCCGCACGGGGACCTGACAAACTGATGTACGATGTGGTGAGCAACCTACACAGAGGCACCCAAATGACTCTACTGACACTTTTAATTAGTATATAAGCTGCTGTATACTTTAGAACTACATGGAAAGAAGTCATTATCACCCAGGTTCTGAAGCAGTTGAAAGACCCTTCTTCAGTGACAAGCTATCGCCCGATAGCGCTCACAAGATGCCTGTGCAAGCTATTCGAAAAAAAAAATAATGAACCATCTTACATTTTCTTGAATAAAACAAATTGCTCGATCCATATCAGTGCCTTTAGAGAAGGCCGGTTAAGAGCCGACAATCTCGTACGCATTGAGGTAAATGTTGATAACGCTTTTGTCCATAAACAGTTCTTTTTGTCCGTATTCCTCTAAATGGAAAATTAGGGCAGAAACTTCCCTCTGGGCAATGATCATATAGTGAGTAGCATTCTTTGTAATCAGTACTTATGAAACCTACACTCTGCCATTGAAACCAAGTCTTCAGCGTCCAGCGGTCTGCAGTCAGGTCTGTAATGGATAATAAACGCGGTTCGTCTTTGGCGTCGTGTGCTTGGCCGTCGTCGATACCCGATGCCGAGCCGTCTACTGAAGCGTGTGCGGACGCATCTGTACCACCGCCTTGGCGTCCAGTGAGACCGCGAAAGACAGGTGCGGAGAAAGCGCAAACCAAATTTGGGGTGCCATCGCGCAAACAGCTCGCTTTTCGGCTCGTTCGGTTTGGCTGCTACGTCATAAAGTGTGCCGTCCAAAAGATTTGTGAGAGCGGGAGGGAGAGCACAGCCAATAAACGAGTGAGCTCAGCCCCTGAAGTTTGCGTCGCCAATTAGGGCTTCGAGTGGAGACGATTTATTAGGTGCACAATGTTTGTAACGCTTAAATAATTAAACACGTAATATGAGAAAAAAATTCTTACTGCGGCGGAAATGCCATGCGAGAGAAGAAAACTAATTTAAGCGGCATGTATTTTGTTTTAGTTCACTAGGTGGTATCGCACATGCCAAAACAAATTGGCGGGAGTGCGCAGGTTAGCTGGCGGTCGTAGCTTTGTTCTCCTCGCTTGCGATCCACCGTAATGTCCTCGAACAAGAACGTGAGACTGGGCCCGAACGTTTCAGCACACCAACGCGAATTGTTGGTCGCCTTCATGAAGGGACATCCAATCCTCGTGAGGGCATCGTGCGTGCTGAGCCCAGAGATTACGGTGGAGCGGAAACAGCAGTTGTGGTACGAGCATGCCGCTTTATGGAACGCGGTAGGCCCGGCCCGAAAGAATGCCGAGCAATGGGACGTGTTTTGGCGGAAGGAGATTTTTCTCTCCCGACGAGATGCCGCCGCAGCTTCCGCAAGTCAAAGGTGAGTTAGAGGAGTGGTTCTGTAGCTCGCGATGTTTCCAATGCTGTTTGTAATTGCAGCGGCACAGGTGGAGGTCGCCTTCCCGGCCTTCGTGGCCGTATCCTGCAGTTGGTCGGCACGTCCACAGTGACGGCCGTGTGTGCGCCCTTCTTTCAGCAGCTCGACGAGGTATAAGCTGTTCATAAACACCGCGAAACAGGGAGACGCGCCAGCATTTGTCTTCTTTTTTTTTTTTTTTTGCAATCGCGTCGTGCATACTGCAGGGTACTGTCAATCGCAAGCGAGAAATTTTATCCCGATCGAAAGTTCCCATGTGACACTAGTATGAAAGAGGGTCTTTCTCCCTTTATGTGCATGCGTGCGCTGGGGGCATGCACAAGGCGATTAATCGCTGGAATTTCTTCGATTTCTTTTGTGTTGTCATAACACTGTAAGTTGCATATTGGGAAGAGTACATTAGACGAACTTTTGAAAACTTCTTCTTGGTGTCTCATACATCAAGCAGCTTGCCATGGAGGTGATCGTGGCAGAGGAGTCGGTGGGCACCACTGCTGGCACGAGGGGCCTTTCACGTGAAAGTAAGCTTCTTCCTTGTTGCCTCTCCTTTTGTGCAAACTGTTTCATCTATATGGAGCGCAAACTACGTTTACGCTAACCATCGAGTCGATATACTGTTTAGAAACAGCGTAGGAGCACTGCAGCAGCGAGACCGCCCTCCAGCAGAGCCATTGCCCCACTGCCACCCAGCTGCACAACCGACAGCTGGTCCCAGCCCTGTGAGAACCAGTAAGTGAAAAGGAAAATCTTGAAACATCACGGCTTTAATACTCTGGAAGTGACATAGCTACGTGTTCAGTTCATTATAAATTGTTAATTTTTTCCAGGCTGGCCACACCGAGTGCATCGTCGGCCTCGCGGACCCCGTCAGGTCTCGCACCCGGAGGCCCTGGTCCAACGTTTCGCCGACGATTATGCTCAGAGTGTGGCACGGAATGAGGACACAAACGAAGTGCGTATGTCTTTGTGCGCTTACATGGTAGAACATATTGGACTTACAGTATACAGCTGTAATGATTTTTTTAGGAATTTTATGGGCAGTGCAGAGGGTCACAAACTCACGCAAATGGCTAACAGAAGTTTGAACAGCTGAACTGAAAAAAAAGCAGATGAATAAGGGAGACAGACGAGAACGTAGCTGTACATTAGATACACGGATAATTAGATACGGACCCTTGCCATCCCTCATACGCTTTAACAGCTTCATACACAGTCATCACTGCCAGTAGCAGTTCTGCAAACAGGCACTGACTGAGTGAACTAGAGAACAATGTCACTTGCCATCAGTCACGCAGTAACAGCTTAATGCATTCCAGTTTCCACTAAACCTGTTTCTTTTGAGCAGTTGCACAAATATGGCAAGTTGGCCGTAATTAAATCGCACGCTTTGAAATGCTGCTGCATATGACTTACTCGTTTAAAACCTTGGCCTCAACTTTCAAGTATCAACTAAACAAATTTACCGCATACACTGTAATTGAGCCATACCCATTTGATGGCACATGGTGATTATGATACTTCTCTGTATTTGCAAAAAAAGTAACGTCGCAAACATTTCTCCCAAGGCAGCAGGCCAAATTGTGGGGTGCATGTAAAACACACCTACAATGCTCTGGACCCTTTGCATTTATAACTAACTACAAAGACTGTAGTTAACTCACACTTTACAATTAGCCTGCAGATTGCCCATAAAGTTTGCTTTATTTTATCAAAATATGAACACTATGTTTTGCTTAGTTCATGGAACACACTGGAGAACATGAACCCCAGCAAACTATCGAAAAACAGATAAAGAGGGTTCACAAATAATTTGCAACGCTTGTGAATAAGGTAGGAACAGGGAAGCTTTGCAACATAATATGCTCACAATTGTGCCTATTTCCACCAAATAATAAGTTTGTAACTTGTTCTAGGATTTCGGGAAACATTACTCATAATGGCAGCATGACAGCTCAAAATGTTTGCATAACTCTTTTTATACAGTGTCCACAACGTGCTTCTTACTAGCAACAAAATGCAAATATGGGGCTTAAAAGTTTTTTCTACAGAGATGTCTTCATGATTTGCTGATTCACAAACCCAAGTTCATTACTATGTCATGCATGACAAGTGAAATTGATATTTGTTTTGCGGAACTACATGGAAAGCAACAACAAAAACCATGTGCCGTGACATAGCCAGTTCAGAATGCAGACAGAGACAACATACATAGAAAGTGTTTGTCCTTGTATGTATCTCATTAAACTAAAATTGGAAGTGTCTTTGATGAGCATGTGGTAATCTGAACGAGGTGCGTACATTTGAGCGCGTTTATAACCAAATGTTGGGACCTCCACAATCAGTCGCCATACAGGTCACTTCGTTGTAAAGCTCGCACACAGGCACCTCACGCTAGAATTGGAACAGAATTATTCCTTAATCATACAGGTCACTTTGTTTTAGAGGTGCTTGTCCGACTGTGCAGGAATGGGTGCTGATGTTATGATTTTTTTCTAGCTTCTTTGCAGTGTTCGTCAGACCGTAGACCGGCTGGCTGCAGCGATTGAGCGGGTCGTGGCTGCTGTCGAGCGGCGGGCTGACCAAGTGGCTGAGACACTGCTGCCAGTGGGCCAGCTTTCGCAGCTGCCGGCCCAGCTTATGCAGAGGGTAGTGGCTGCAAGAATGCAGTAGTCGATTGGAACTGCTGTATATATTGTGGCATCTTTACCATTTAATTAATCGACATGTACACCAGTAGTTTTATAAGGCTTTATGTACTTATTATTTACATTCAGTACAATTATTGTTGCTGATCTCATTCTGTCCATATAAAAAATATTTTACTTACCTCTAAAGCTTGAGGTGTCACTCCAAGACACTAGAAATAAAAGAACAGTTACCTTATTTCAATTACGTGTATACGAAATTGCATAATATTGCTATAACTTTATAATCTCTTGGTAACGCAAGTATCATTAATATGTTTAATGTGTTTCAGTAAAAATGAGTTAGATGTCAGTCATGCTAGTGTTTGCTCTTTCTGTTGCGCACTGAGGTCCAATATATTTTTTTCGCAAAGTTTCACATCCAGCGTGTACTTAAGTCACTAGATGGCTGCTTTCAAGTTATGCTAGACGTGACACACATAGTGAGGCTTACTCTTGAATGGAAATCATTATTTGTTGCCTGAAGGGGATTCTCCAGCTAGCAGCTGATGCCTTGTACGCGGAGAAAAACACTTTCTTAGTCATATTGTTTTCAACTACGTCATGTTAGTTCTGTCATTTATATAGAAGTGCAAAGGGCTAGTCAGGCCTGTGTGATGTTTTTTTATTCATTGCATACTTACCACTTTGGTAATGAGAGGGCGATAAGTGTTACACGAATCACTTCTGGATAGCCACCTATAATATTTCTTGCTACTATTTCCATGTAATTTTGTATATGCAAGCTGCAGATATAAAGTGCATTACTGTACTTGATACTGAAGAGTAGTTCAAGCTGCTGTGATATGTGATGTAAACATTTCCTGCAGGCTTCCTGCTATATCATCATAATTGTATGTGCTTTAATGAGGTCTATCAGCATATCCCCGTATGTGGTATTAGTCCAGCTCATTGTGATCTATTTTATAACTGTTACTACTTCAAAAATATTGTGCGTGGAATGTATGTGAATGCGGAATATGTAGTGGCAGACTTTTATATGTATCTTTTTTCACTGTGAAGTGACCAATTTTACATAATTGAAACCATGACGTACATTATAGTAACAACATTTCCTTCAGCTCCGCAATTTCTTGGCTTTACTCCATGCGGGCTGAAAATACTACATAAACAATGTGCGCGTTGCAGTGTGAACCAGATGTTCTTCTGAAGTTTCTACCTATCTACCCAGCTGTCTACAAGGATGCACAAAGTGTTCAAATAGCACGACATGTCTTGGTGGATTCTTTTGTTTTCATTATTCCCTGTTATAACAGTGCGTTGTTGTTTTGTATTTTGTGTTTGTACTTGTTTAATATTCAAAAGAAGAAAGAACCCGGAAAGGAGATGCCGCAGTACAAGCGCTGAGGTGCTTGTGCTGTTCTTTGTACTCTCCATGAATTTTCATTGCCATCACGAACCAAGTTTCCCAGCAACATTTCTTTAACATCTCTCTTCTACTATTTCTAAAGCTTTTGTTCGTGTAACACAACCTGTGAAAATCCGCAGTGTCGTTCAATGCCGGTGCCACATGGCCACTATCCATGGCCATTGACGTGGTCCGGTTCGAAATTCTCAATTGCAACTACCTCCCTCCCGCAGCTTAAGCCAATGAGTCATTCTCGACCGAGAAATTCAATTCTGAACGGGCTCGATGGCGATCCATATTGCGTTACGTGACATCCGTATTGTTCAGACTACGACGACGTTACATGAAACCGGTAAGGTACCATAAAAGAAGAAACAATAAAGGGCCGATCATGAGTACTTACGATCATGGCATTGAAGGCGAAGCCTTTCCTCAAAATGAAACCCGCAGACTCGCCCTGACAGTCCTTCAGGCTGTTTGATGGTTATGAGCATCCCGTCGACACAGGCCACTACACCAGGAATGCGGCCGCGATCCACAAAGGCCGCTCCCCGTTAACACCGGCCTTGCCTGCCGGTGTTAAGGGGGAGCTCACCCAGCCCTGTTGCCAGCCCATTATGGTTATTGCCTCCACAACCGCGTGAATGCTCTCGCTTACGGAAGCTGCGAGCCACCGCACGGTGTTCTTTGAGAACCTGAAGTGCCCGCAGAACTCTTGCTCCTTCAACTCGTCAAATGCGTCCCGAAAGATGCGTCGCCGAGGCTACCCGAGAAAATCCAAAAGCGCGACAATAGGAGCAGATGCCATGGCTCGTGAGCGCCAAAAACTGAACGTGATTCTGTGAGCACAACGTGAAACGGCAAGCATTCTCGACAAATACGCTGATATTAAACAATTAAAAAGCGAGCACCATTTATATTGTTACGTGAAGCTGAATCCGAATACTATTTACAATTTATTTACAGGTAAGCTCACGGAGGCCAAAATGGTGACGCTATATCAAAACCGGCACACACGTCGTCTTCGTCGTCCTCAGTGCAGCCACACTGTGGCGGCTGTTCCGTAGCATCATCCCCGGCTGTAGAAGCACCGTCCCGGTGCTTAATCTACACATCCGTGGTGAAAGGTGTGTGGTAGGGTTTTAGTCTTGCCACGTGAACGATGTCACTTGCAGCTGATGATGACGCTGAGAGATC
This sequence comes from Dermacentor andersoni, assembly GCF_023375885.2. Classification (NCBI taxonomy): domain Eukaryota; kingdom Metazoa; phylum Arthropoda; class Arachnida; order Ixodida; family Ixodidae; genus Dermacentor; species Dermacentor andersoni. The sequence goes on along the minus strand of NC_092815.1, from coordinate 143,528,787 downwards.
GGCGGAGATGATTTCATACGTGACATCGGTCACTTGTCGTACCACACGGTAAGGGCCAGTGTAGCGCGACAGCAGCTTTTCGGAAAGGCCCATATGGCGAACGGGTGACCAGAGAAGCACCAGAGAACCCGGAGAAAAGTGCACGTCACGATGGTGGCAATCATAGAGGCATCTCTGATGCTCCTCTGAGGCCTCGAGACGGGAGCGGGCGAGCTGGCGCGCGTGGTTGGGGTGTGCGATCGCGTCGCGGGCGTATTCAGTGGCGGAACGTGTGGCCGAGAGCAGAAAAGTGTCCAAGGGCAACACGGTTTCTCGGCCATATAGGAGATAGAACGGTGAATCGCCGGCGGTGTCGTGACGCTATGAATTATACGCGAACGTCATATACGGTAAGTGAAGATCCCAGTCGTGGTGGTCGGTCGCAGCATACTTGGAAAGCATGTCGGTGATGGTCCGGTTGACGCGCTCTGTGAGGCCGTTGGTCTGGAGGTGGTAGGACGTGCTGAACTTGTGCTTTGTCGAGCAGGAGCGGAGGATGTCCTCGATGACTGCCGACAGAAAGCTGCAGCCACGGTCAGTGAGTAATTGGCGCGGAGCACCGTGCACTAAAATGATGTCATAGAGCAGAAAGTGAGCAACGTCAGTAGCGCAACTTGTCGGGAGGGCTCTGGTGATTGCGTACCGCGTAGCATAATCGGTAGCGACGGCGACCCATTTACTTCCGGAGCCCGAGAGAGGAAATGGTCCAAGAAAGTCTAGACCAACACGGGAAAAGGGTTCGGGTGGGATAACGATCGGCTGGAGACGTCCAGCTGGAGGTGTGGAGGGCTTCTTCCGGCGCTGAAAGGGCTCACAAGCGGCAACGTAGCGCCGCACGGAGCAGGCGAGACCTGGCCAAAAGAATCGACGGCGTACACGGTCGTATGTGCGCGAGACGCACAAGTGTTCAGCCAAGGGAGCATCGTCAAGTTGCTGGAGGACATTCGAACGCAGGTGCAATAAAATGACGAGCAGAAGGTCAAGGCCGTGTGGATCGAGATTGCGGCGGTATAATGTCCCCTCCTTAAGGAGAAACATCCGGAGAGAGGCGTCGCCAGGAGTTGACTCCAGACGGTCGATGTGGGCGCGTAATGAAGGATCGGGCCGTTGCTCGTTGCCGATTTGAAACAACTGGGACACAGGGCATCAGCCGGTTTGTCGACGGGGTAGCGGGACAACCAATCGGCATCCTGGTGCAAGCGTCCTGTCTTATATACCACGGAGAAGGTATATTCTTGCAGGCGTAACGCCCAGCGAGCGAGTCGTCCCGTGGGGTCCTTGAGCGAGGATAGCCAGCAGAGAGCATGGTGATCAGTGATAACACAGAGTGAGGTGGTAGGCGAAGAAAATCTATGCAGCTCAGATGGCTTGGAGGCGGGTCCACAGGGTCGGCAAGGAGAGGCAAGTCAAGGCGAAGTGAGCCGGCCGAACAGTCAATGAGGGCAAAATGATGGGCAAGAAAATCCAGACCCAGAATGAGTTCGTGAGGGCAATGCTCGATGACGGTGAAGAGAACGATGGTGTGTCTCTCAGTAATGGTGAGTCGGGCAGAACACATTCCAACAATAGCGACAGTCCCTCCGTCTTCGACTTGTATAACTCGGTTCGGGGCAGGCGTCAGAACTTTCTTGAGCCGACGGCGAAGACAAGCACTCATAATGGACACATGCGCCCCGGTGTCAATCAACGCGCACACAGGAACATTGTCGACGAGAATGTCCAAAAATTCTTGTTCGTGGGTAAGGTGAAGCAAGGATTTCGTGCCAATGTCGTCAATGCAGCTTCACCTCCAGAAGCTGCACTGTCTAGTTTTCCGGTCGGGGGCGCGGCGAGTAGGTCGGAGAAGGAGCACGGCGTGACGGGGGCGAGCGAGATTGGCGGCGGGAGGGAGAAGGCGATCGGGAGTAGCGGGGTCGTGTCAAAGGTGTCGCAGGGTCAGATGATGGAGCGGGCACAGAAGGGGCGAAAGAAAAGGATGCGCTAGAGGAGCGAGGGGGGTAATCAGGATAATAGCGCGTCGGAGAAGTCCAGCGGCTGCGGCAGTGGCGAGCGACATGTCCAATGCGTCGGCAGTTAAAACAAATCGGCTTGTCGTCCACGGTTCGCCATTCGGAGGGGTTGCGCTGTCCATAAGAGGAGTAAGAAGAGCGCGGTGGGGACGTGCGTGGAGACAAAGGTTCCGAGCGTACGGAACGAATGGATTGCACGCCGACGTTGGACAACTCTTGACGGACGACGGCCTGGATCAAGGAGATTGTCACCGGAGAATGATCAGGTAACGGGAATGAAGGGGCCACCGGTTGTGCCGCTTCGACCTCACGACGAATGATACGTATCAAGTCGTCACATCGCGACGGCTGGTGGAAGAGGTCGTCGCAGGATGACGTAGCAGCTGTGTTGGGAAGTCGCGTGATGTGCTGGGATACCCGGCGGCTTTTATCATGCTCGAGACGGCGGCACTCCTTGAGGATGGTATCGATGCTGGTGACGTTCGCAAACACCAGTAAATTGAAGGCGTCGTCAGCAATACCTTTGAGGACGTGATTAACCTTATCGTCCTCAGTCATGTTCGGGTCAGCCTTCGCACAAAGGGCCAACACCTCGAGAATGTACGACACGTAGGACTCGGTCGACGTCTGTGCACGTGTGGCAAGGGCTTTCTTGGCGTTGACTTGTCGACCAAACGGATTGCCAAAAAGGTCGCGTAGCTTGTCTTTGAAGAGATCCCAGCTCAAGATCTCCTCTTCGTGAGTCTGGAACAACCCCAATGGAGCTCCGTCGAGGTAGAAAAGTACGTTGGCAAGCATAATAGTCGCACCACCTGTTACTGGTGCTGACACGTTCGTATAAGCGGAGCCATTCGTCAACATCAAGACTGCCGACTCCGTTGAAAACAACAGGATCCCGAGGTGGGGAAACGGCGACGTAGGTCGGGGCTGCAGGCGGAGACGCTTGCGTAGATGAAGTGCCGCCAGCAGGAGCCGAAGTTGCATTGTCGCCATTGCGACCGCTGCGAAGCTCCATGACGGGTACGGGGAACGTCCACCTCCACCAAATTAAAGTTACGTGAAGCTGAATACTGTTTACAACTTATTTACAGGTAAGCTCACGGAGGCCAAACTTGCGACGCTATATCAAAGCCGGCACACACGTCGTCTTCGTCGTCCTCAGTGCAGCCACACTGTGGCGGCTGTTCCGTAGCAATATTTATTACACCTCAGGCACAACATTTACTGATTACACTTGTTTTCAATTATTAACATCGCTAACGTTCTGCGACGGCAGGTCGCGAACGTTAGGTGGGGAACGATCCCACAACCTTCGCATTACGCGTGCGATGCTCTACCAATTGAGCCACCGCGGCGCCGTTGCCCCATACACGTTCTGGGGTATTTATGTTTCCTAGTAGAACCCTGCAAGTCTCAGCCAGCGCCACCACTTACAAACCTTGGCGGAGGAGGTGGAACATCCTTCTGCCACAGGTGTCACGAGCAAGTGAACTTTTTGAGTGAAGGCAACCGATCAATAAACCCACACATGTTACGTGAAGGCATCAATGTTGCCGGATTTGAGGCCCTCGTTATGTGATAAACGAGAAGAAAGGGGGTTAGCCGAGGGGCACAATTTTCATTAGTGATATGATAAGAAGCCAACAAACACTGGCACCAAAGAAAACACAGGGGAAATTACTTGTGCCTAATAAACGAAATAAAGGAACGATAAACAGCGGAAATGAAAGTGGATGAAAAAAACAACTTGCCGCAGGTGGGGAACGATCCCACAGCCTCCGCATTACGCGTGCAATGTTCTACCAATGAAGCTAGCGCGGCGACGTTTCCCCATCCACTTTTTTGGGTATTTATGTTTAATAGTAGAACCCTAGGAGTGTTAGCCAGCGCCACCACTCACAAACCCTGGCGGCGGTTGTGGAACATCCTTTCTTCCGCGAGCGTCACGAGAACGTGAATATTTTAGGTGAAGGCAACCCATCAAAAAAACTGGATGAGGAAACGTCACCGCGGTAACTCAATCGGTAGAGCATCGCACGCGTAATGCGAAGGTTGTGGGATCGTTCCCCACCTTCGGCAAGTTTTTTTCTTTTTTTCATCAAATTTCATTTCCACTAATTTATGGTTTCTTTATTTCATTTATTAAGCACATTTCCCCTATGTTGTCCTTGGTGTCAGTGTTTCTTTACTTTTTCTAATATGACGAACTCTTAATTGTTGTATGATCCTTAAGTTCGTTTCATAACAGTAAAGATCAGGGACTGAATTACCTTTATTCGCACCTGTGTGCAACATGCATCCCAAATCAGCATGTCACAATATGCTGTTTCCCTGGACTGAGAGACATCGAGGAGAATATGCTCGCTGATGAAACCATCACATCAACAGCAACAAAAGACTCTAACTGCTCCATAGCTCTCATGCCATAGACCTAAAACTTCTCCTACGAAAAAACCCATATCAACTGTTGGGAACACCTATGGGACATTGAAACATTTATAGGCTGCATGTTAATAAACTACAGTAAATTCACGTTTTCGTGACGCCTGCGGCAGAAAGGATGTTCTACATCCGCCGCCAAAGTCTGTGAGTGAGGGCGCTGGCTAACACTCCAGGGTTCTACTAGGAAACAAATACCCAAGAAAGTGGATGGGGAAACGGCGCCGCGGTAGCTCAATTCGTAGAGCACCGAACGCGGAATGCCAAGATTATGGGATCGTTCCTCACCTGCGGCAAGTTGTTTTTTCATCCACTTTTATTTCCATTAATTTATCATTTCTTTACTTCAATTATTACACACAAGCAATTTCCCCTATGTTGTCCTTGGTGTCAGTGTTTGTTGGCTTCTTATGATATGACTAATAAAAATCGGGCCCCTCTGTTCACCCCCTTTCTTCTCAGTTAGTAAATTGGCCTCATATAAAAAATAAGCTGAAACGAGGTTACCATCTATCGAGTTCGAATCGGCCACACTTATGGCACACACTAAAGCACTGCACGGGTCAACTTTTCAGCGCTGAGCCCGTCACAAGTCCGAAAGTACCATGCGTGTTGGCACGCCGGAACCTGGCCCGGCTATATTCCAACTGGCCCGTACCCAGCCTGGCCCGACCCGACCCGGCCCAGCCCGGTTCTGTTCGACCCATTTGCCCTGGACGAGTGCATACGAAATTAGGTTGAGTCCTCGGTTATGGAGCGGATACTGTCATGTGATCAACGTGCACTCGGCGGTCTTCAAGTTTCATCAAAGCAGTTTCTTGCCCAGTGTCTCCTCTTGCGGGCTATCTTAAGTGTTTGGGAAATAAACATTTTATTTGATTGCTAGCAGAACACGCACAGATTATTTATTATTCGAATATGTGGTATGAAAGTACACATATACAATGGACAGTAAAATAGGGAGGGATCAGGCTGGCAACAGCTACAAGGCGTGGCACAACGCATGCTTACATTTACGGAGGGCGATATAGAAAAGTACATCCGTTGATCACCATGCTCATGCTTTGAAGTGTGATATGAACTGCTGTATTGTAGCTAGCACTGCGGCAATGTACTATAGTGAAGGCATACGTGAACACTTCCGTACACAACGCCGGCCATTTCATCTCACTTTTGCATCTCATTTAATCATTGGAATGTACAGTGATGGACCTCAAACCAATAAATGTTTCGCTCGTGTAAATCTAAATATTTGGAATCTAAATCAGGAATACTTGTACATGGCCACTAGAAGCTCTTTCCATGAATCAGAAATCGGTGACTCGTCAGGTTAACGATCATGTTCAATCATATTTTCACATGAAAAATGCTATTTTTATTGCTTTATTTGGCTTTGTTTTATTAGTGTGAGATTTTTCAGTCGACAATTTAGGCATCCTTGTTGCGCAGTATGTTTAAATTTGGACTCTGCCTACTTTTCTTCATTACAGTGCATGTACAGCGTAGGCAACGTAATTTTTTCCCGTCAGATTGGAATACGATCCGCTTGTTTATGCACGTAAATTCGCAGAGAACCCACTTAGTGCTTGAAAAACATCTACAATGCTGGGAACACGAGGGTTGGGCCCCTTAACGCGTGAAAATGGCATTCAATAGAAAAAGTCACTGAGACAATAAAATTTTCTGCCTTCTGTTTCCTTTTTCGCATCGTGCTCACCAGTGTTGAGAAGTTTTCGAACATCAGGGTAGGGTTAAAGTAATTGTCTAAGAGCAATGGACACTTAAATATACAAATTTAATTAGTTGGAATAAATGTGCGATAAATTTGACAAAATATTCAGCCCGTCGAAACAAATAATTAAAAATTATGGAAGCCAATAGCGAGTTGCACTATTCCTGAACACAAAGAAAAATTGGGAATGAGCTTACATAATTCATTTGCTACTACTTTATTTAGGTACTCTAAAAGCTTGTTAAATATTTAGCTAATTTGTTTCCATTAAAATGGTCACGCGCATTAAATGCAAAGCGGTACATCAGTGATTGCTGTCAAATATTTATATGTTTTTGTACACCAACAAAATACTGCAGACTAGTCTGCCTCTAGCCACTTCTGCTCTCGAAAAGTGTATCCAGCTGGAGCGAAACTCCTCTCATTCGTTCCTTTTGTGGTTGCTACACGATGGATAGCTTGGATACCTGAAAACTGTCTATAGTATGTTTTTGCAGCGAGTCTCGCACCAATCAAATAGTTATAATCTCTTTAGCGTGACTGCAATGCAGATATCTTTCTAACTCTTCGTCATTTTCGTCCGACTTTGTGATGTCTAGAAAATCTTGAAGTTTGCCTTTGGCCTCCACTCATAACCACCCCAATTCGCTTCCCCTTGTTGATATGCGGAGCCGTCGTAAAACTCACAACGTTACTTCCATCGAACGTCAGGTCGTCTGTTTCACGCCTGAGCACGATCACTTTGAAGTCTTAATAACCTGGGCACAATGTTTACCAGTTTTTCGTGTCGCAAAAACGAGAGAATTCACGCAGAATTCACCTTGAGATAGCTATCGAAGTTAATGAAGATTAGCATTCGCACAATGCAGCGACCACGCTGGGATACACAGTATTGGCTAAGGAATCTATTTATCATCTGTACTGGTCCTCCTGAGGTTTCAAGTGCTTCAGCTATAGGCAACATAGACTGTCTCCGTGACTGGTCCGTTTTGTTATGACCATCGCTCGTAAAGGTTATCTCACTGTGTACGCCGGCGGCCCATACGGTGAATATGTTGGAATTACGAAGAAGGAATGACGTCGATAGAACAACGAAGGCATCATGAGGACGACGACATGACGATGGGATAATTCGGAAGTGATGACAATAAATAACCACGGCGCGATTACAATGCCATGACGATGGTGGCATAACCACGATTAAGTGATCATGGCACGCTTATAACCAAACGAAGGAGAAATTATGTTGATGGAACGACGAAGGGGGTATGACGACGCCATGACAATTGAATGACATTTCCGAAATGAATGACATTTCCGAAACAGCGTGACAACGGTGGCGTGACAATCAAGTGACAAGGGTACGACGATGATGGCGTGACGACGATGAAATGACGGCGATGGCATGACAACGGCGACATAATCACGCTTGAATGACGACACCATGATTATGATGGAATGACGCCGATAGAAATGTGAAGGCGGTATGACGATGAGGGTATGACGACAATTTCGTGACATTTCTGAAATCATGACGATGGTAAGATAGAGTTACGAGAACGACATGGCTATAGTCTGGTACAACTTTAGAAAAAAGAGGCATTTACTCCTCCAAGGCGGATGAACACGAGAGTCCAACAATGGGTGCGCACTCTTGACTGACGTCACGAGCCGGACGGCCGCTGACTCCACCGATGGAGAAGATCGCCACCAGCGCTTCGAACTGGGCCGAGTCGCGTCAGTCGCGTGCGTCTGTCCCTCCTCAGAGTGAAGTCCCAAAATTTTTGCGGTGGTCTATCATATCGGAAATATTATTACGAGCTTACGATGCGCCATTTGTGCCACGTGCGTTTATTCTGAGCCGTTATCCGGCCACGAAAGATTGCAGCGAGCATCGTTGACGCCACACTACGCGAACTGGAGAGAAACAGGCTTGCAAAAAGAAGAAGAAATATTAAAGGAACGAAAAAAAAAATCGCATTCTTGAAGATGTTTGCGAAAACTCAAGACCAAAAAATATCTTATGCTATTAAACAACGAGAACATTTATTTAAAACCATCGATGAAGTATTTTTGTAGCTTTCCTGCCTCGATCGTCTTCTGGTCCCACGTTTGTAATGGTTTCAATAAATGCATTGTTTTTTTAAGTACTTGGTAAATAGCAACGGATTAATTTTAAGCTCTGAAAACGAGTAGTAAATGTGCCGTGTAAATGCATACCAGCGCAAAACCATGCAGAGCTGCTCTTTCTTTTGTCCCTTGCAATGCAGCTAAAAAGCGGACGACGCGCAGCATTGTAGAAGGCACGGGGTTATTTTTGTCTCGCGATCCGGCACGTGCTGTAGCATTCGAATCACGAGAGCTCTGCCAAACAAGTCACCAAAATACAAAAGTGTTTATTTATACCGACAATTACGCGTTTTAGCAGCACAGTTTTTTGAGCAGTACTATTTTAGTCGTGGAGGCAATCGGCTGAAGGGCTTCGGTCATCAGCGCGGGACCTCCTTTTTTGTGAAGTTGTACCCGATCATAGAATGGGGTGATCATGACTGTATCACGACGATGGAACTACCATGATACCGAATACATACATAGTGGCTCAAGTTATCAAACTACAATTGGCTCACATGGCGTACGGCACAGACAGACAGACAGACAGACAGACAGACAGACAGACAGACAGACAGACAGACAGACAGACAGACAGACAGACAGACAGACAGACAGACAGACAGACAGACAGACAGACAGACAGACAGACAGACAGACAGACGGACGGACGGACGGACGGACGGACGGACGGACGGACACCTTCTGTACTGAAGAGGCTTACCAATTATTTTTCGCCAACCTTTTTTAAAGAGAAAAAGTAACAGACAAGTGAACCGCATCTGGTCGTTTGAAGGCCCTCATCAGAAAACCAATTAGCACTAAGAGAAGAGTCGCGCGATTTTTTAAACCATCTTTTATTGCAAACATGATGATATTCGCACGACCAATGTCTTCTTATGTTACAGAACATCCACAAGACGGCAAAAAACACTCGTGGAAGATTCAGTTCGCATCTCAATTATGTGATGCAGGAATTATTGTAATGCATTTCCGACTCACCTTTTCCATTTTGTTGCCGAGTAAAGCCCACGATTTCGCATCCGTCAGCTTTACGCCATAGCACGCCATCATAGCTGGATTGACAATTAGGGGCTCTTGGTCGTCAATCTTGAGCTCCGCCTCGTCTGCGTCCAGCACACGAGCAAATGCTGGTATGAGGTTTTTACAGGGTAAGCTTTCTGCAGTTGCTTCAATGAATTGCTTAACAGAGCGGTCAAAGCTGCTCTAAGACCTAATCGCCGCATGCAAGATATCGGTTACTGTGGCAGTGTCAACCCTCACTTCAATAAATGTTTATAACTTGGTACACTGTACTAGCTACATGCGCCGTTAACACTATAGTTCTAAGTGAACAAAAAATAATCACCAAGATGATTTTATTTTCATAAACGACGCGTACTTGCCAATGTAATTATAAAGGAGCGGCACGTTGTATGTCTTCAACGTAATATTTGGCATGTGTTTGGTGTAGTACGTTGTACTTGTCGACGGCTGGAGCACTCTATATTTACCCAACCCGCATTTCCGTCTGCGCTTTATGCCAATGACCAACCCCTTATTGATAAATATTTATCGTCCTCATTGAGAATATAAGCAGTCATACGTACAGGGCAAGTGAGATGTTCGTGTTGCAAGAAAAAATAGTATACTAATTTTTTCGGAGTAACCTACGGCAAATCAAACTTTCATTCTAAGTGAATTTGTCCGGTCGCTGCTGCCTGAAAGAGTTACAGGGAAAAATAAATATTCCTAATCAACCAAAACCTTTATAGGTCCAAAATGAAATGACTGAGGTGACACGGTACGTCTCCTCGCGGCAATTATTTGCTGTTTCTATTTCAGAAAAGTTTTGAACTATTGATATGCACGGTTGTCTATGTAACCTAGCCGTGTATGACCATATTTAGTGCATTACACTCTTGTAATTTAGTCCTGAGGTCAATACTTCGAGTCATATGAATCGGATATACTGAACTATAGCTTAGGAATACATGCGTTCGTGCTAGTTGATCGGTCATCCTTAACTGTGCTTACAGCGCAATGCTTCACGTGGACAAAAGATGAGACTAGGAAAGAGAGAGCGCCGACTTCCAACTTAATTTCGAGGCGAAAGGTTTAGATCTCTGTGTTCAAGGTGGCGTTGTGAGGTACAGAAAAATCAGAGCACTCGTGCCCCTGCTCGCGAGTTCGTCGTTGTCTACTTCCACATCACTCCCACATCGATGCCGTTAAAAGCAGTTAATTAATGCATAGTTAATTAAGGTACTCTAACCCACAACCTTTGGTGGGTGTCGAACCCACGACTTTTGGTGTTAATTAGGGCAAGTTGATTAAGGTGCCGTTAATTAAGGTAGCTTTAATTAAGGCACTCGAACACACGGCCTTTAGTGGGAGAAAACAAGTAATAAGTAGTAACAACGCATTCGAATGAGAATGTCAAGTATTTAACGGATCACTCTTGAGCACGCAGGCTTTCGCCTTCACACTTTTTAGCGTATGCTAAATTGACTGTAAATTTTTAGTCACCGATAAAACACTGATATGCCTTTTCACAATGAAATTCAAGCACAGACGCGCTGCTACTGATGTATTTCCTGTCTGTGCCCTGTTCTCTTCTTTAGACAACGAGAAGCCGTGCGCTGTGAGCATAGCTAAAGATAAGCTGAACTGTAACTCTATTGCGTGACGTCACGACTAATTTCCTTCGAAATCGAGAGACAGTATGCACTTACAAAAGAGACGAAACAGTGTACACTGCGGCATAATAAAGAGCATGCGCTAGGAGAACACGTAACTAATCTGTTGACCTGAAATCCATAAAGCAGTGCTATACTAAGAGAACAAATAAACCACGACGTAATACCTTTCATAATATGCCTCAAATATATTTAGTTGTATGTCGTTGCATTGCATTTACGCTCGTGACATTGCATTGCATTTACGCTCGTGACATCGCTGCATCAACGTCTTATATATTGCAACCAGCTTAAATGTTGTTTGCGTTTCGGAATATATTGTCAGTGGTATGGTGCTCAAATATAAATATTGAATGAGATTAATTCGCAACAGCTGCGATTCATAAAACATAAACATTGGGTGAAGTTATGCGTTACAGGGGATGAAGAAAAAGATGTACACGTCGCGTTTAGCTGCATATTATTTAATTACCAGCTTCATGAAAGGTTCGCTTCCTATAGATTCCGACATCTACACTGTCTATCCTTTACTAGAATTAACGTTCAAGAAAAGCCATCATATGCAATTAAACATACGCACCCATGACTTTGTCCAACCAAGCAACAGCAATGGGAGGATCAGGAACCCGGAGCTTCATAGAGGTGTTCACGACAGCCGTAGCCAACGGCGTAGGTCTTGCTTTTCTACGATAACGTAAATAGATACATTGTTCCTTATCAGTTCGTGCAGTTGGTAATCCGTTAGGGTTCACTGGACATGGACGCTGCGGCAGCACCTTTGCTCTCAGTACGCCCTATTTATTGTATGCAACTACGTTATACCGAGCCAGTAGCTTCTAGGTCGCACAAGACCTAGAAAATTCTAGCGATAACATCACGCTGGTTCAACTGCAGCCGGTACATGTACATTTGAAGCAACTCACTGACGAAGAAGAACCGTAAACTTTTCCTCAACGTATTGCCATTCAATGACGTTTGAAATGCAGAAATTTGCATTGGGGACCACTGAGCCAATTCAAACAAAATTTGAAGCACTCTAACATCTCAATAGCAACTTTCATTTTTACCGCGACCACCTCATTTCAAGCTCCAGGTAAAATGACTGCTTCGAAGAACATTACACAGAAACGTTTGGCGACGCCAGCGACTTTTCCTACTGACTGAGTCGTGGCACCACTTCCTCTCCGCAAACCCAGGGAGACGTTTGGATAGGGTAGTATTATCACTTTGACATAATCACGCTGCGCTCTTGCCGTAGTTTCAATCGACGTTATGCAGAAGAGACGGGGACAGATGCTCGCGGAAAACCCAAGTTGAAACTCAAGCCTTCACTTCAACAACAAGGTACGAGCACTAATTCCGAACAGACAATCATGTGAGCAGTTAATGTGTCGTTGTAGCCGTCGTTCTACCTTTTGGTTTTGGACCTCTTTGCTGAGACAATGGCAGTCTGCGCCATAACGAGGCAATGAAAATCTTTTTATTTTAGTTTGGGATTGGCTTGACAGAATTAGCAATGTAATCATGTTATCGCACTCATGCAAGACTTCCTTTCTGTTATGTAAACTTCGTGAACATTGTTGCCAGTTGCGTTGCCAATAAGGCCTGACTGATGAGGATGAGCGAGTAAGGCGAATAATCTGGCACACATCCGAGTCTACGCAAGCACTGCCGAATGCCCTAGTACGTATGCGATGACGCATATGCAAACAGCACACAGAGTTGAGCCGTGAGATTCAGTACGTTGACAGTGAATCATAATCGTCGGTGGTGTACTGTATGTTGGTAATTCATAACTTCCGCACACCGCCTCTCACTCAAATAGCACTATCCAAAGCGAAGCGTCATGGACAACTACTGACATCGCTGGCTCTATACTTTCCTTACGCGCCGTTCCACTTGATCTTTTTCTGCGGGCCAAACGTGCGCTCCACATCCAAGACCTGGTAGCCGCCTTTCAGCCATGGTTCCAGTTTGTCCTTGGGTACGTGCTGATGAAAAAGACAAGGTGAACTTAATGGTCACGCAAAATAAAAACAATAGGCCACTCTATAGGCTACTAGATCACCCTTGTTCCTTTTTGACCTCCTTCATTATACATGAAAATATGACTGTTTATTTGAGGAAATAACACCGATGTTCTCACTCTTGAAATTTCCGCGTCTCAGGGATGGCGCCAACTCCTAGCCACACTGCAGGGTTTCGAACAATTCACTTTTTCTAGGGAAGTTGAAAAGGGCTGTAACGTTTATTGCTCCTTTTTATTCATCTCGACTGCAAGTGCCCTTTTTTTTCTTGCGAAACAAGCGAAAAGCCTTGCCGACGCGTTATAATGCACGAGCATATCAATGAAGGTTGGTGCGCGAATTTAATCATACCCTCGCCGCCAGCATTTAGCTCGTAGACAACTTGTGATGCAGACGTGCTTGTGGATGCATGTGTTCCTTATGCTTAAACTCACAGACTACCTTAATCCTTTACGGACAATACAGATAAAACGAAGAACGTTCTTTGTACTTTCTATCTAAACATGTAAAACACATGTGCAATAAGCATGTTCAGTAAAAACAAAACAAATATTTACGGGAACTTCAGCAATAGGGAGTACATACCAAGCAAAAAATTGGAAGAGGGCTTCGCCCCAAGCCGCATATGGCTTCGCTTGGAATCTGTACAGACAGCTCTTACCATCTATGAACCATAGGTGCACATTTCATTTGGTTTCCACCATGTGCGTGACACCACTGCAGCCAGATATGTTCCACCGGTAGGTGTCATCTGGCCGTGCTTTAAAAAAAAAATGTGAAGCGCGTGGGAAACATTCTCTTCCTAGTTCCTGTGTTCCTGCTCTAATCCAACGAGTGGCGCTTGCTCCTTATTATTCAGTGTTGACTGAAGACATTTAGCAAGGAACAAAAATTAGTTTCTAGTATGTTGCCTGTACGGAACAGCCTTCCATAAAGTGTCATATTAGCATTTTATTAAGAGGCGCTTTGAAGTTCAGGTGCAAGATCTTATTACAGCAGGCAGCAACAACCACGACAAGACTGTGCGCAGATGCGATTCAGGCTCATTATTTCTGATAAAATATGACTCACTAGCCGGCTCATATCTACATAACAGGTTCAATTCGAAATAGTGTCACAATTGCTTGCTTGTGACGCAGGGCAAATTAAAGCAGGGAGCCTATTTGGCTTTTCCGCGTTTTCAAAGCGCGGCCGAAATTCCTTGCGCCAGTGTTGCTCGATTCGTCCACTTTATCTCTACACCTTTCACTCGATTTTTTTTTTCAATTTTCTGCCCTGCTGGTCGCTACACAGAAACAAATACGGTGTTGAACGTGCGCCAAGAGACCGCGCGCATTTACAGTTTTAACGGCACAACATGGTGACGTTTGGTCACTTCACCTGGCACCATATGCCACTGCTTCTGCTTCCTTGCACTGCATCACTTCCGTAATAACTACAGTAGTTCGCCTAGCTGATGCACAACTTCGCATTCTCACAGTGTTAGCTGTGAAAGAGCGCAGTGAGCACAAATCTCCAGCGCCGTTTCGCAGCCTGAAACGAAACAACTAGCTCCAATTGACACTGTAGTTCTCACATCAGAGAAAACTGCCTCCCTTCGACATACGAGAACGCTTTACACACGAAGCTCAAGCACTCCTCCCGCTTAAATGCATGCAGAATGCAACAGCTACCCCATAAGAAAGTTGCGGAAGCAATTTCAATCGCATTAGTTATTTGCAGCAAAGTTAAAAGAACATTGGCGTTATGTATAACATTTAACGTTTGAAATGTCTTGTAGTTTTCTACCAGAGTCCGTTCCTTTTCTTCTTTTCTTACTTATGCTAGGATCGCTTTCATGGAAGTATCATTTTTATTATACTATTGCTCCCAGCAAGACGCATTGGATGCGCCTAAACATGTGTGCAATTATTTGCAGTTTCCGGCGTAAGGTGGCGCCCCGTCTCTGTGGGACTGCATGCAGAGTCAGAATACCACCTACAAAGCCCTGACCGTCCGCCGTGGTGGCATAGTGGCTTTGGCGTTGCGCTGCTAAGCCGTACAATGCGGGGTCAAAGCCCGGCTGTGGCAGAACGCATTTCGATTGGGGACGAAATGCCCAACCGCCCGTGTACCGTGCATTGGATTCAGGTTAACGAACCCCAGGTGGTAAAATTTATTAGAGTCCTCCATTCAGGCGTGACTCAATGATATAGTGATTTCTGGCACGTCAAATTTCATAATTCTTTTTTTTTTTTTGCCTACGCAACCAATTCCTCACGAGATATATCCAGTAACAAAATGAAAACACCAGCTTGTTGTGTGCATACGGTCAGTTCCTTCAAACAGACAACGGCGTTCGTCGAGCACACGCAAAAAACACGGCTCAGCTGCAACCGCTAGTCAATGCCGCGAATGGACGATGCACAGTTGGTTTCAGAAATTTTGCGGTCATAGTATCAGAGTGCAAACGATTAATATTCCTACAGCGTCGAAATGGCAGCCTTGAATTTGCATTTGAAGCCTATACCAGTGCGTGCAAGGTTTTGGAAAGAATTGTTTTTAGTGCTGGTTTTAGTTCCGTTCCACTGAAAATCGTTCTGTTCCAGTTCTGCTCCGGGACGGAAAAAGAAATAAAGTTGTGCTTAGCGGTTCATAACGATTTTCGCTCGCATACCAACATTTTCAAAGCAAAGCAACGATAGAAACATGGTACTTATTTTTCTCAATAAGTAAATTATAGATTCTCAGATTATGCTCAGTGCTTTGAGTGAAGGCACTGAGCGGGATCTCGGAATCAGCACTCAGAAAAGAATTTTGGAGGAAAAGATGGGGTAGAGTAACGATAATTTTATAGCCAATAGTCTTTTTACGTCCCACGGACGCCATAGTGGAGGTCTACGGGGAATTTCGCCCAACTGGGGATCTTTAACCTGCGCTATGATGCACACGGGCGTCTTCGCAGTTTGCCTCCATTCAAACTGCAATCTCCGGAGCCGGGGATTAGCCCGCAATTTCGAGCTGAGTATACTAGCGCCTTAGGTACTCAGCTACCCCGAAGGGTGTTAGAGTAAGGTTATACAGGCATATGAATATGATGAGTCCAGATGTGTGTGCAGCGATTCTCCACTACTGCCGGTTGAGTGTATATGGACCCAGGTTGAAGAATTAGTAGCTGAATAGCTGAAGGTCGTCACGGAAGCGACGGTTTCAGATCATTAGGACAGCTCCTGGATTTGCTTTTTCGCCAACATGCACTAATGGGTCGTCTACGATCGGATGGAGTAAATGGGCTCTTGTCATGATGAAATCGGTTTCGTAGCCTATCGGCGGAACAAGTTGTGTCCCAGGTATCTGACATTGCATATGCGCCTCTCATCAGTTGACCAATTTGACGCGAACGTGTGTTACTGGGTATATTTCAAGAATTGTATGTAGAACTTTCATAAAATCAATGTAACCTCGCTTTAACTGCATAGCCGAAACTGGGTATGTGCCACAATTCATTGAACGTCTATAATGCGAATCAGTGTAACTGAAAAAGTTACAGTTTTCATGTGCTTCTTTTCAACAAACTGGCTACGCGAAACTTGCATCACTGCACAGATGAAAGCAGCCTAGTGCCAGATTCCATGAACGTCCTTGACGTGGATTTCGGTCACTGCATAGGTGCCACTGGCATTTGCTTCTCTTCAACCAACCTAGCTCATTTCAACTTGCATAACTGGGTATACGAAACTAGGTGTGTGCCAAGCTGCAATGAACTTCCATGACGAGATTTTGGGGCACTGGACATGGGCCACGAGGTATGTGCTCCCTTTCAGCTGTACTCGTCAAAATTCGAGACCGCTATTCCGATAAAACGAACTTAAACGAACGATAAAACTTCGGTATGGAAAGGTTGTACCTGCAGAAAACGAAACGATAAGCTCTTAAACGCGCAAGCCCTGGGTTTTATTACGATGCCAATTCACTAGTGCACAGTGATGCAGATTTGGATTAGGGCAGCGCTCGACCGCCTATCGCTCGCACAATCGCTGCCTCCGAGATGCGCGATAATTGTGACTTCGCCGGAGGTCGGTTGTTTCGGATTCCAGACTTTCCCCTTGAACCGAAAACCGATCCAGAATATTTCGGTTCCACTCCGAAACAGAATAATAAACAACGTTTCGGTTACGTTTTCGTTCCGGTCATGAAGATCGTTTCCTTTTTTCGTTTCTTTCACCATTGTTTTCGTTCCACTCCGACACACCGAGTACGTGTTAAAAAGATAATGTTTTGTGGTTGTACTGGCGATACGCTCAAGGAATGCTTAGAATTTAAGCGCTTGCTCAGTTCCCATGGTCCGTAAGCTTTTGCTGCCGACTGCACATTTGCAGCGCACTCTTAGAGATTGTATGCTTAAACTCGTGACCCGTGTACCGGAGCAAGCCAGTCGCAACGTCCCGCAGAGGCAGCGTTGTTGCACTGCAAAAACAGCCTGGCATAGCATCCGCTGTGTCATTTTCGCTGGAGCCAGGGTATTCCGTAATTGAAAGAGAGGGCGCCCATTTTTTAAGCCTCTTAATTGACAAAAGACATTCAAATTCGCTCATCCTACGTACTCACGTGCTTATGGAAATAACGCTGAAAAGCACACGATGCGACCTGTTCGGGAGACTAGTTGGTTGCTCGCGAGTTTTCTACACTTTCATCCCACTTCTGACAGCTTTACAATCCTGCTACGCTTAGAATTTCCTGACATCCGGCACCTTGGACGTGAGTGGCACTGGCTAACACTCCGAGGGCCAATCTTGCACACGTACGCAAACACACACAGAAAGCGGGCAGGAGAATGGCGGCCGCGGTAATTTAATTTGTAAAATGTCACGCAGGTAATGCGGAATATATGCATCGCCTCCCACCTTCAGCAAGCTATGTTGTAGGCCACTTCATTACTTCATTATTTTACCATAACATAGGAAATCATTTCCATCGCTTTCTCTGAATTTGTAGTCTGGTTTTTATGCTTACGACTAATAAAACGGAAAAAATCTTAGAGAAACCATCGACGATGACTGTAAATGTAAGCGAATGATGCGGTTGAAAGCGTATATTTGCCGCAGTGACGATATTTAGGCAGCGCTTGCTGCTTCATTCCGTAATGCCTATCAATTATCAATTACGTTGCGGTAGCATAGGTGGCTATTCATGCAAGGAGATTCGTGACACGTGTGTTGGGTCCCGCGGCGCAATCGCCGGCGCAGTAGGTGACTCGCGTCTTCTCCTCGCGCCGCCGGAGCCCGTAGCCACCATGCGCCACTTAATAAGACTGTTCAAGTTTCAGACATCAGGTACGACATTGTGAAGGCTAGGTAGACTTCTTGCTCTGGCTGCGTTCGCCCTTCAATATAGTTAAATTTTTTTAACGAAATTGTGCGAAATTGTTCTTTATAATGGTGCAGTATTTAATGAAAAAAGGTTTGATACATAGAAACGAGCAAACTGCGGCACATAGCTGCTGCTGCGTTGGTGTAGATCAATTAGCTTTTCGTTGTTTTTATGTTCAAGTTTTTTATTTGGAGCCCGTCACGGCAGCCTCACGTGCACGTTCGCGCGAGCAAACGCCGTTGGTGCGCGGCGAAGTTTCGACGCAACGTGCGGATTGCTACATTGTCGGGACCGAACTTAGTCCACAACGTTGCACCTGATTTCTGAAACGGATTGCAGGTGGCATTGAGCTGCCACAGTAAGACAGGTCGACGTGAGAATGATTAGATGTTGTTCCCGAGACCTTCACCACAGCATTTAAACCTTCAGACGTTCCAAAGCTCTCACGCGAAAGCACGGGCGCTTGAAGAACTATAGCAGTTCATGTAAGCTACTTCTTGTCGTGTTTGTTGGCTCATGCTGCACAATGAATAATGAGCACAAGTAGGCATGAAACCAGAAGCACTGTTTCGTCTAGCTGTTTCAGCCTCGGTCCTCTTGCACAGGTTCGCACGTACTAAAAATTTGAAGATCTACTTTGCCACTCAAACTACGGCTGGACAAACACATGAAGGAGGGAAGTTAGCAATACGACAAACAAATCGTTCGATTACTTACGGGGCTAAAGATGTCAAGTTCCTTCTCAAAAGGCGAAACCTTGAACAGGGTTCTGTCCACGTAGTTCTAGAAAAAAATACAGAGAGTAAGATGCCGCGCTGACAAAAAAGCTGCGGCGCATAGGCGGAAAGTTTTGATTTTTCCGGGGGGGGGGGGGGTAACTCGGGCCCGACCAGCTTTCCGAACCACCACACATATATATATATATATATATATATATATATAGAGAGAGAGAGAGGGGGGGGGGGGAGGGAGGGAGGGAGGGAGGGAGGGAGGGAGAGAGAAAGTCCGTGTGACCTGGAAGAATCGTTCGCTGAAGTGACGGTCTTATATGAGAATTTACAAGGCCTCATAGCAGGAGACAGTTCAATTCCTCAGCCTGAGTCCTCTCCCACCACCAAGAATCTGGCGTCTCTCGGTGGTGTAATGTTCCTTTGTGTAATTGTCGTATACTTCGCTATCACTAATACTTCTTCGCCTTTGCGGCGAAACTGCAGCCTCTCTCTGTCCTTTTTTTTCCTGCGAGTCCGCGTATAAGCGCTCCTAGGCATGACTAATGTTGGTTCTGGTTTCAAATGAATCCGGCTTAGTTTCATTTGGGTTACTGAGTGAATTATACAGCATGCCCCAACTATCATGGACCAACACTTAAAAAAAAGAAGCAGTTGCGTCAATCAAAGAAAACCTAGTGCATATTGTTTCCAGTACAGTGGAGTAGTTGCCAGTAATTATCTCGTTCCTGAAATTCAATTCGACAATTGCAATTAATTAGCTAATTCGAGAAGTACAGTCCCAATTATCAAAGTGTAAGTGGGAAATTTGTAGGCAACCCCAGGCACCGCGAAACGACATCTAACAGCGGTGTTTTCAGCGATGTACCAATTGCGTGCTATAGAGAGAGATAAACGCGTTGGTAAAAGCAGGGAGGTTAACCCGAAAATATTCGGTTTTGCTACCCTGAACTGGGGGAAGGGCAAGGGGAATTGAAAGACAGAAAGAATAGCAGAGAAGAAAATACAAAGGCATGAAAAAAAACAGAGGAGGAAGTAGGGAACGTCCGTGAGCACTATAGTCTGTCTATGCTGCAGCGTACCTGAATCGCCCTCTGAGTGCCATCGTTGCCGACTATGATGTGCGCCATTCGAAAGGCTAGCAGCTCCTGCAGATAAAAAGTGGCATGTGTATTATATATGGAAATTTGTCTTCTTTTTGTTTGTTGTTGTTACCAGGCTACAACACCCTCCTGAAAACGACCGAGCATCTGCTTTCAAACAGTTAAGACCATGTTAGTACGATGAGCATTTGCATTGAAAGGGTTGGCAGGAAATCGCTGGGCTTCGGCTGCCTAACACAAACACACGGTTTTTGGTGGCCCCATATGACCTTGGATCCGAAGTATTAAATCCCATGTTTGATGCCGAATAGTTGATTACTTCGATTTGTCTAAATGAGAATATTCAATGCGGTCATAAGTGCGCTCTTTCAAAGTACCAGAAATAGCTTTGAACAGTTAAATAAGTCCAGGGCTCAATAATTACTTTTGAAAGCGATCTGCCCGCACTGTACATAAACAGGGAGGCTTCATTTATTCCCGACGCTTTCTTGCACCAACAATACACTTTGGGATCCGTTTAGT